>NC_081324.1:86152459-86452459 GCF_026419965.1 Kogia breviceps | reverse complement strand
CTAAGCCCACGTGCCACAACTGAGACCCGATGCAGCCAAATAAATAAATATTTTTTAAAATAAAATTAAATTGAAAAATAAATATATTCAATCTACTGACAAACCCTCAATTAAGTTTCTCCTGTCAATTAATTAAAGCTTAGACCAACGAAATACTGGTTTTTTATTTAAAGTTTAGTTTAAAAAATGGCACGCAATTAGCTGACAACAGATGTGATCTCAGCAGGGTTTCAATTATGCTACGGATGATAGTTCCCTAATTCAATACAAAGCTGTAATTAAGAATGTAATTAACTCTTGAAGTTGTCCTGATGTCATACAACACCAGATCACATAATGACCCTTGTTCTTACAAAAAATCCTCTGGCAAGGCAAATTATTCCTCTGGGGGAGTGTGTGTTTTTACTTATCTTTCAAGTACATAAAATAATTTCTAATGGGCCTTTAGCCAAGAGGTTGGTTACATTTAGAATGCCAGGGAAATGCAAGCAACATACCTTTCCAAGCACCTGCTCCCCGGGGATTTAGGGAATTAGAAATTTGGAATTCTTTTTCATGACTGAGAAAGAGCCATTTGTGATACAATGCAACAGAAGAGGGAAACTCAAAAAAAAAGCGGGCCTGTAGGTAATTATCTTCAAAAACAAGTCAAGTTCAATATCCCTTCCCAAACTTCTGTTCTGGATTCATTCCTCAGTAAGCTTTAGAGCTGGGACCATGTCTATTTCATTCACCACTGTGTCCTCAAAGCCAAACCCCAATCTGGCATCTACTAGGTCCTCAATAAATACCTCTTGCATCCATGAATTCACAAACATGCCACAGTGTCTGTAAGATATTCTTGATATCTTATCTGAGATCACAGAATAAAGAGCAGAGCCCGAATTTACTTGCTTCTGAAATTGCTACAATTTCCACTGATTGTAACCTTCATTCTCCCATAGAGCAGGGCTGTTCTAAAAATCCCTAAGGGAATTATGGAAAAGGAAACAGAAGAGAAACAGAGTATATCAAACTTTCTTTTAGGCTTATTGATTCATCTTTTATTTGTTGGTTAGTTTGTTTCTTGATAGATATGAGTTTGTCTACTTTTCTTGTTTCCTGTTTTATCATCTGGTATTTGAACATCTAGTACCATGATCTGGAACCCAAGAACACTTAATAAACACTTCTGGCTTGAAAAGATAAATTTGCTAGCAATTGAGTTTACTGAGTGTCTGTTCTTACTTCTTTTTATTATATAACCACACAGCACACCCTGAGTTTCCTCCTGGCTTTGTTCCTCAAAGGAACCAGCTGAGAAAAGGAGACAGGTTTGCTTAGAAACAAATGAGTACATTACTGTACTTGGTGCAGAGGAAGAGAAAAGAAGTAGTTTACCCAGAAGACAACCATGAAATATTTGGTTCTGTGATGATGTCCCTGGAAAAATGTTTAGCTTTTTGAGCAAACAAACAAAAAAATCAAGCCTTCCGAGTACTTACATAACTACATTTTAAAATGCTTATGGGTGACAGCCATTTAATTCAGGTTAAATGGTTGTATGCCAGGGTGCCAGCTTTTGTTTTGGGTGATGGGTTCACAGGTGCTTAGTACATATTAAAACATAACTAATTAAATTACTATATAAATACACGTGAGCCACACATGGTACAAAGGAGGGAGTGTGTGTCATGGAACAAGAGTTATGATGAAGCTGATTCTGCACCTGTGGTCAAAAAATAAAAATTATTTTATATTAAGCAAAATTTAAACCAATTTAACAATAAAATATTTAAAATAAAACAAGCAAACTAGAAACTGTTAACAGTAATGAGACAGGGACAGTCTCTTTTGCCCCCTGTACCAGTGGCTCATGGGAGGGTTTCATTCTAATTTGCATCGTGGTCCTTCCGTGTCTGTAACACTCAGAGTCACCAAGCAGGTTTCCCTGTTTCTCTAAAGCTGCTTTTCTTATTGCCAAGTACAGCTTCCTTCACAGGTTTCACACCTTAGCTCAGGTCCTTTCTAAATATCTTTTCTCCCTTCCCTGGAATGGAGAAGGCATGTCTCCAAATTCAACCCCAAATCCTCAAAGCTGTCTATTGGGTCTGTTTTACTGCACAGAGAGGGAAAAATGGACAACAAGGAAGGCAGGGGAAGGGAAACCTGCCCCAGCGGCGTTACAGGTGCAGTTGAGGTGGACAGACCTCCTAGGACCCCACACGCTCGGAGCTGCCCCGAGTGAGGGTATCAGCAGGGTCCACGGGACTCCCCCGTGGGAACAGGGTCAGTGAATCAGTGACAAAGGAAGACATGTGCTCACATGACTGCAAGGCTGCCCAGCATCCAAAAGAAAAAGTAAATTAATTTTTAAAAAGCACTCCTTCCCCAGCTTGGGCCCTTTTTCCATTTTAAAACACAGCCCTGTCCCCTGAAGAAAGGGAAACTCCCTGTGGGCTGTTACATGAGTGTCCTGGAGCTGCTGTAATAAAGTACAGCAAAATGGGTGCCTTTCAAAAACAGGAATTTATTCTCTGACAGCTCTGAGGCCAGAAGTCCAAAATCAAGGTGCCAGCAGGACCCCACTCCCTCTGAAGGCGCAGGGGCTGCTGGGTTACAGCCCTTTCTCTTATCTCCCGGTGGTTCCCGGCTGTCCCTGGCATTCCATGGCTGGTGGAGGCCTCACTCCAATCTCTGCCTGCCTCATCGCGTGACCTCTCTTTCTGTCTGCGTCCTTTCCTCTTCTCACAAGGACACCAGTCACTGGATTTAGGGCCCATCCTAACAAGTATGACCTCATTTTAACTTAACTAATTACATCTGCAAAGATTCCATTTCCAAATAGAGCCAGAGTCCAAAGTTCTGGGTGGACACGGATTTGGGGGAACGCTGTTCAACCCGCTCCACCACAGAATTCTCCCACGGTCGGCTGCCCATCGTAGGTCCTTAATTAAATGTTGAGGAATCAATGAGTCAGTGAGCTTTTTCTGCCACAGACACATTCCACAGTAACTTTGAACAGCCCCCAAATGAAGGACTGAAAGTCAGCGATTAATTCAGGCCTTCACCTATTAAAAGTTTTATCCTTGTAGATCACAAAAAGCACCTGGAAAGCAAACACTCAGATGTGCAGAAACGGAGAACACATTTCTTCCTTCTTTTCTCACTCCAGGGATGTTTTTGGCTCAAACAATCAGTGATTGAAGAAACAGATTTCTCCACCGGGCGAGATAAAAGTCCTTTGATCTCTGAGAGGCTCTTGTTTGCTTTTCTGTGCCAAGAGCTATTAAACAGATTCCAAGTTCAAGTGTCTCCCAGGGACCCTAACCATTTCTAAGGTTTCCCATCCTTTCTTCTCACCTGTGAGTGATGGATTTAATCAACATCTCAGACAACTTTCAGTATGAAGAGAATATCTAGCTTCAAACAAGGGGGCAGGTCTTTTTTTTTTTTTTTTTTTCTGTGTGGGAACTTAAAGATTCTCTCAAGGGAAAAAAATATAACAAAATAAATGAATCCCCATACGCTCAGCCATTTCTGCGCCCTCATAATTATGACTCACTTGTTCCGTACACCATGTCTGCACTAGAATTCTGCTCACAGCGCCGGTGCTATGAGATCCCTTACGTATATAACAGGAGTACGGACAGGCCATCGTGACCCTCCCTCCACTCTTTCTAACAGGATCCCAGGCTGACCAGTTATGTACTCTTCTCTGCTGGTCCCATCTCCAGCCCCAGGGGCTGCCTCCTCATTTTTCTAAGCTAATCCTAGTAAGGGCCTCCAGGACCTCCAGAAAGGAAACCTCAGTGTCTGTTTGCTCTAGCTAATCCACAATCCTGCCCTCAGAAACGTGCTTGGCTCCTTCTAGATAAAGACAGAGAAACGTCTGTCATCATAACCGGTCAGTTCTGGCCTCTGGGAAAAGAAGCCTCACTCCTTCCGGGTCTCCTGTCTGCCTTTGGGAGGCTGCATGCAGGACGAGAGTGGCTGGGGATTCCTGGCTCAGAGACAGACAGCCTGGTGCCCCTTAATGTCACCAAGTGACCCTGGACCGGTCACTTAGCTCCTCGGTGCTTTCCTCATGGGTTGGTGATGAAATGATGTGACATCATCCACCCGGGAGTCAAAAGGTGGAGGTCAAAACATCAGCTGTCAGTGACAACGGAGATATCTGGAAGTACAGCTTTGGGATGAGTTCCAGAAGGGTTCACCCTACGCCTCCCCCAGGTTAAACCCATGCCCCCACGTGCTGAGGCTGCCCTCTGGGCCCAGAGCAGACAAGGGGCCTCGCGAGGAGACAGCTGGGAAGGTGAGGCTCACTTCTCCCTCTCTGAGCTCCTCTTCCTCCCATGAGGCCTGGGAGTGAGTGGAGGGCCGAGGAGGGGGCTGGATATGTGGCCTGGCTGGTCCTTCCACTGGGCAAACATAACAGTAAGGGAAAAGGCACGTCTCCCCTCCAGCCCCGGTTTGCAGGTGGCAAGCCTGGTGCAGCCAGAAACCATCTTTGATTCCACTCGTTGAGAACCAGCCTGGGACTGAAGGTGCACCGTTTGCCCAGGGCTGCCGTAACCCATGACCACCAACCGGGAGAGAAACCTATCCTCCCACAGCTCAGGAGGCCAGAAGTCCAAAATCAAGGTGTCCGCAAGGTTGGTCCCTCCTGGAGGCTCTGAGGGAAAATCTGTTCCATGCCCCTCGCCTATAGCTCCTGGTGGTTCCTGAGAATCCCTGATGTTCCTTGGCTTACAGATGCGTCACTCTTAACTAATTGCACCTACAAAGACCTCACCTTCTCAGGTCCCAAGCAGACAGGAACTTGGGGGTAGGGAGGCACTATTCGTATCACCATGGAAGGCAACCCGGAAGAAATCAGAACCAAGAGAGGGAGGAAAGACGCTCAAAGGTATCCTTTGAGTGCCTGGATCCAGCTATACCTGCAACCATCTCTGACACTGGCCTTCGTGAATGTTGAGTCCGTCAGGTCTTTTCACAGCAGTTAGGAGCTGGATTTCTGTCACTTGCAACTCAGAATCCTGGTGAAGTCAATCTGGGATAAGCTTAGAAGGAGGCGAAGGGATGCAGTTCAGCTTCCGACTTCGAGTCACCCCCGGCAGAGAACAGCTAACTGCAGCGCGGAAACACACTCCATAGTGGTGGGTAAAGGCTGAGGGCATGGTGTGGATCGCAGAACTCAGAGGAGCGGGGCCTCGCTGGACCCTGTCGTGTGGGAAGGTTGAGCAGGCAGCTCTGGAGATAAGGGCGTCTCCCGGTGAGTCATCACCTGCAGGGGCAGGTGATGGACGGCACAAGCAGCGGCCGAGTGGGCGGCCGCCCCTGTGTCCACAAGGCAGAGTGGGGACAAAATAATGACGCTGGAGGCACCATGCGTGAATAAAACTCAGCTCTGGGCAAACCGCATCAACCTGATCAGTGTCTGGTGGTAGCTCTGTCACTATGGCAACACGTTCGGACTTTTACCCTTAGAAAACAGAAGTAGAGAAGAGAGCCAGAGACATGGGTCCCCTTCGTACCATCCCTTACCATGGGTCCCCTTTAAATAAAAATGTTATCATTTTTATTTAGGGCCATAGTAGCAGTTCCCCGCCAGGCACATTAAACTGGGGGTGGGGGGAAGCCCAGGATCTAGCACACCAAGTAGATGATATCTCACAATTCCATAATTCGCCTGAGCACCAGGACGAATACGGTGGGGGGAGGGAGACGACACTGCATGTGACCTTTGCACCCAGCTTAGCCAAGTTAATAAGTGACGGCTGGAAAGCAGCCTGGACCACCTTTGATCAAACACTTGAGACTGCGGAACACCTGGGAACTGGGGGAAACGTCAAGGAGTGAGCTGCCTTCCCGTGCCTGGCCCGACTACTTAGTAGCTCTGTGGGCAAGTCATGTGTTTATTAGTTGAAATAGTATTAACATTACTCTAAAACATATATTAATATTATGAGAATCAGTATTACTATAAAGAGTTAATAACTGTACAGTTGACCCTTGAACAATGTAGGAGGTGGGGTACCGACCCCCACACAGTCGAAAATCCAGGTATAACTTAGAATCAGCCCTTCGTATCAGGGGTTCCTCTGAATCTCAGGATCGAATCCTGGGGTTCAAACTCTGGATCGCGTACTACAGTATTTACGACTGAAGCTCATCTGTGCCTAAGTGGTCCCACACAGTTCACACCCACATCGTTCAAGGGTCAACTGTATCTAAAAATATAATTTAACAGCATTAATTAGACAGTATTTACTTCATTGTACGGTTAATATAAGTGGTTAATAATAGTATCCATCAGCAGCAGCAGCAGCATTAAGATGCAGAGACTTGCTCTTGAACGCTCCCAGCGGCACCAGTCACAACAGCCAAAAGGTGGAAACCACCCGAACGTCCATCTGATGGGTGGGTAAACAAAGTGCGGTGAGTCCGCCAGGGGAATGTCATCCAGCCATGAAACGGAATGCAAAGCTGCTACACGCCACAATACGGATGCACCTCGGAAGCACTATGCTACGCAAAAGAAGCCATATGTAACGGTCACAGATTGTATGGTTCTCGTTATATGAAATACCCAGGATGGGCAAATCCATAGAGACAGAAAGTAGATTAGCAGGTGTCAGGGGCTGGAGGAAGGAGGGAACTGGGGAACGAGTGCTCGTGGGTACCCGTGTTCTTCTAGGGTAATGAAAAGTTTTGAAACTAGAGAGAGGTGATGGTTACACTGCGTTGTGAACACACTTGACACCACTGAATTGTACATCTTATAGAAGTTAATTGGGACCTCCCTGGTGGCGCAGTGGTTGAGAGCCCACCTGCCAATGCAGGGGACACGGGTTCGAGCCCTGGTCCGGGAAGATCCCGCGTGCCACGGAGCAACTAAGCCCGTGCACCACAACTACTGAGCCTGCGCTCTAGAGCCCACGTGCCACAACTACTGAAGCCTGTGCGCCTAGAGCCCGTGCTCCGCAACAAGAGAAGCCACCGCAATGAGAAGCCCGCACACCTCGATGAGGAGTAGCCCCCGCTCGCCGCAACTAGAGAAAGCCCGCACGCAGCAACGAAGACCCAACACAGCCAAAAATAAATAAATTAATTAATTTTTAAAAATTCACAAGGTAGAAAAAATGCAAAAGGCGAATATTTGAAACCAGGGGACTGTAGGTTTTGTTTACTCTTCCTTTACTCATTTTTTGTTCGAGGGGTTTCCTTCTCTGAGGAGGCAGAGGAAGAGGAAAGGGCTGTCAGGGAGATGCAAAAATAGAAGAGGGGTTCAACATAAAGCGATGGGGAAAGAACAGATTTCTGAAGCATGGTGGCTGGGAATGTCAGTGAGGAGGAAGTGGTGAAGGATGGATGGGACGGTCTCTCCCTTTGACCCCGATCGATGGTCAGTATCCAGGGGGTACTAAGGAGTCAATAAGAAAAGGAGAAATGCTGAGCAGTACAGTACCGGACCAGGTATAACGGTCTCTGCCACAACGACTGAGCCTGCACTCTAGAGCCCACGAGCCACAACTACTGAAGCCCGCGTGCCTGGAGCCCATGCTCCGCAACAAGAGAAGCCACCGCAATGAGAAGCCCGCGCACCGCAACGAAGAGTGGCCCCCGCTCGCCGCAACTAGAGAGAGCCTGTGCGCAGCAACGAAGACCCAACGCAGCCCAAAATAAATAAATTTAAAAAAATAAAAACTAAAATGGTTAATTGTATGTTGTGAGAATTTCACCTCTCTATGAAAAAATGCACGTGTCAGTGCTCACTGTGTGCTACGAATTTCTACTTGAGAAACATCCTAAGACTCTGTAAGGATTGGTAATTTACCAAATGTCACAGAGGTAAAAAGAGAAAAAAAAAAAACAACCAAGATTCACATCCTTCTCCTCTTCTGGCTTCCCATTCCTCGGTGTGACTCTCCAACACAAAAACTCAGGGCAGCTCTGAATCCAGATCTCTTCCACCCATCCCTAACTGCCGCCACGTCTCAGCAGGGACAGGTGACCACATCGAATGGGATTGCTGAAAGGACCCTTTCCTGGCTTGAGCGAAGACCCCCCCGCGAGTGTCTGCTGGGCCTTTTGTCATCACAGATACACCAAATATTCCAAAAGACTTGCCGAGTCCCAGCACAGAGATGACAATGATCCCTGTCACCACAGCTGGAGGAAAAGGCTTTCCACCACATTTTTTAAATGCCATTTTCCTCTATGGGAAGCTAAGAGCTAATTAGTTCACATGAAGCGAGTCCTCTGACTACGGTGATGAGAACGGAAGAGTCCTAGAGGCTCCTGCGGAGTTGTCCGGAGAGTCTCAAGACACCGGAGAGAAAATCTCTAGCCATGGACCCGGCACTCAGCGGATGCTCAATAAAGGTCAGCACCCCCCCCCCCCCCCCAGCATGAGAACGGCCGCTAACAGGCTCTCCGCCCCATCCTCCCTGCCCACTTCCTACCGGAGAGAAGGCAGCCTCTCTGAGTTCACACCACACACTTGCCATTCCTCCCTGTCCTTTTCCGTCAATCCAGCAAAGCTTTCTTGGGCACCAACGACTTGCCCGACACAACTCCAGACTCTCTTTTGTACACGGGTCCCTGTGGGCCTTGGATCACCTTCCTCAGGACCGTCTGTTGTCCTGAGTAACATGTTCCCAGAACGTGTAAAAGGGAATGAATTTCCAGAGTCTCGTTTACAAGAACCAAGAGGAAAGAAAGGATTGCAGGAGGGCACTGTGTTTGATGAGACTCGGAAACACACAGAAGAACTCATTCACTAAGGTTTAAGCGGAGGAGGGAACTGCGTGGGCTCCTCGGGTGGAAAATCGTGGGAAATCTCCCGAGGGAAATGCCGTGGGCCACAGACACTGGAGGCAAGAGTTCAGATGATGTGCAGAGAGCCCTCTAGGCTGCTTCCATCTGGGTGGCCACCGGCGGCTCCAAGATTCACACCCCAGGTGAAATGAAAATGCGTTTCCCAATAGCGGCAGCCCAAGTCTCAGCACTGTTATCCGTTGCCTCTGAAAGGCGCCACTTTGAGAATCCGCCCGACCGTGAACCAATCACTAACTCCTGCGAGATACGTAACACCACTCTCATTGGCTGGGCCCGAGTCATGTGACTGCCTGAGGAACCTGGGGGTTAGAACCCTCATACTAACTACGGGACTGAGAACGGGGAGGGGCGGTGACCCCCGCAAAGAGGCGATTCTCTGGCGTAAAGAGGGCAGTGACTTCTGGGTAAGGAAAATCCACTAGGGTGAAGGGGCCCGTGGAAGGGGGCATTTCACACGTGACAGCAGGATTCATAAACCAAGGGCATGAAAGTCACAGAATAGGGAAGTCTGGAGTTCTTCAGAATCCTGACAGTGCAAGAAACGCACCAGGAACGTTAATTCCAGAAAGAAACGAAAAAGTCAAAATGCCATTAAGAGATAATACAGCTTTTGCTTTCCTTAATTATTAATAGGCATTGAGGAATAATTTAGAGTTATATTAAAACTGGATGAAGGAATTCATAATACATTTGGGCCATAGGAGATTACGGAAAGATCCGGCCTCATTTTCATGTCACCTGATAGAAATTTATCCTGCAAAACAACTGTGAAAGGTAATAATATACATTAAAATACGGGCCTTTGATAGCTTTGCTATTTTTTTTTTTCCCCAAATTCTGAGAGCTGGAGCTTAGGGTTTTATGTGCAGGTGATTTTGAACACCTTAACACCAAATTTAAGAATGTATTCATTCCTAAATTTCTAAGACACATTTCGGCGCCCAGGTGGAGTATTTGTACATTTGGACAGACTCAGCCTCTTGTCTCCTTCCCTGATGGCATTCTGATTAGGGGGGTGGGGGAAGGGCGGAGAAAGCTATCACCCTTCCCCCACTCCATCCAGTCTAAGTGAAAAAGTAAGTCCACCAAGCTGATAGGGTCCCTGGAAGCTGCCTTCCTTTCATGGTGCCATAGTGACGGGCATGTGGTCAAACTGTGGCCAACTGGATTCTAGCCAAAGCCTTTGACTCTTAAGGATGCCAAAAGCAGGTCATTCATTCCAGCCATGGTGAAAGGCTCCAACTAGTTCCTTGCTTTGATTTCTGTAATAATAACTCAGGGTTTTCCAGCATCTTCTCAATGCCAAGGGCCAACCCATATCCTCTTTGCTTATTATAGAGCTGTTTCTTTGCTTATAGCCAAAGAACCCTAGCTCACCCAACAGCTAATCATGCTGAAGCATCCACACTTTTCCAGCATACCAACTACATCACCGCATCTGAGTAGGCAGGAATATGAAAGAAGAAACAAACAAAAACCCACCTCACATTTCTGGAGTAATTTAACTTTTTGGAGGACCGTTTTCTGAGTCCTCCTGGGCTGCTTTAACAAAATACTACAGTCTACGTAGCTTATAAACAACAGACGTTTATTTCCTATAGTTCTGGAGGCTGGAAGTCCAAGATCAGACTGCTGGCATGGTTGGGTTCTGGTGAGAGCTCTTTTCCCCATTGTCCATATACAGTGGAAGAAGCTAGAGAGCTTTATGGAATCTCATCCATAAGGGCACTAATCCCATTCATGAAGGCCCCACTCTCATGACCTAATCACCTCCCAAAGGCCCCACCTCTAACCCCATCCCCTTAGAGGTTAGGATTTCAACTTACAAATTTTGGCTGGATGCAAACATTCAGACCATTGCAACCCTCTTTAATTCTTTCATTGCTGCTTCTCTCCCAAACCTCAGCCATAATCCATTTGATAGATGGGAAAACTGAGGTTTAGGAGAAGTTAACAAAGTCCTCCTCTTTTTATATGCCTTTCTTGAAGGCATCAAAAACCAGAACCTAATAAAAACTACATACTTGCCACAGAAATCCTACTGTCATGTAAACATTACACCTCATACAATCTTTAGAATCTTTCTTTAACCTTTCAAAACAAGAACATTCCAAAAGAAAAAGCAAAAACCCCCAAATTGCACGATGGAATTTCTTCACAGGGCAAAGAGGTGAGTGTTCTAAGCTGAAGTCTTTACTTGTAAACCTTTTAAACTGAAGTCAATAGGAGAGAAGTTTTTCTTGGGATGACAAATCTGTATTCCCGGCTGGAAAACAATACTTACTGTCATTGGTACCAAACAGGACACTGTTGGGATGGATACAAACTCAGACAGACTTCACTAACTGCACACAGTGAGAGATTCTGAATGCTTGAATTAAATCTCAAGTAAACCCTGAAAATGGATTACTGACTCCTTGAGGTCATCTCTAAAATGAGGGTCACGTCATCATTATCAACGTCACCAGTTTACTGTCAGGTCAAGGCACTGTCCATAACAGCCAACACAAACGTTCAGGATCAAACTGCACATTTTTCTGCCAGCATTCAGCAAAGTCTTCAAAAATCTCCAGATGCAGACAAAGCGGGCATAACATTTTCTCTGTAATAGATTGGGGAAGTCTTCTTAGAATGAGCGATTTTCAAATGGCAACTCTTCAGATAGCTGCGGGGAGGTCTTGTTTTTAATCACCAGCCAATTTTTCCATTAGAGCATAAGATAATGATGTTTAAATGTCATCTAATGCCCACTGTTTAACAGCTGTGGTTTCGTCATTCCAGATAATTTAATTTTGAATGAGAAAAAAAAGCCACAAAAACCACAACACAAAGCCACAGAATAATCTAAAGTTCAGTGGAAACTTGGAAGTTTAAAGACTGTATTCAGCTCTCAGGCTTGATAAGAACTGTAGGATTCAGGCCTTCTGGGGGCTTGGGAAATTTGGGGGAAAGAATGGTCTAAAGGGGGTTGGGGCTTCCCTGGTGGCGCAGTGGTTGAGAATCTGCCTGCCAATGCGGGTTCGAGCCCTGGGCCGGGAAGATCCCACATGCTGCAGAGCAACTAGGCCCGTGAGCCACAACTACTGAGCCTGCGCGTCTGGAGCCTGTGCTCCGCAACGAGAGGCCGCGATAGTGAGAGGCCCGCGCACCGCAATGAGGAGTGGCCCCCGCTCTCCGCAACTAGAGAAAGCCCTCGCGCAGAAACGAAGACCCAACACAGCCAAAAAGAAATAATAATAACAAAATTAAATAAAGGGGGCCATACGCAAATAATTAAAATGTCTTCTTTCTCCTTACAAATAAAATCCTCACTCTTGAGACTGAGATATCACATACAACGCTTCCAAGGAAGGCTTGGTTGCAAGGATGTGATGAAGGCAAACCCCATTTCCCACCCCTTGCTGGGGACGAACCCACTGGCCTTCAGCCCTCCTCTTAGCCACCGCCCATGGCAGCTCCAGCCTCCGCACACTAGTTCGCGTCCTTGCCAGATTAGAATGTGCCCCTCCAACCACATCCCACATCCAAAGCCGCCTTTCTTCCCATTCATGCTGCCCTGTACAAGGTGCCTTTCCTAACCCACCTCGCCAGATTCACTTTCCTCCACCTCTGAACCATCAGATCTATAGGATCTCTGAGTGGAAACTCTCAAGTGACCACTGAAGCAAGACTTTGGAATTCTGCAACAAAAACTTTGTATCATGGTTCCACGTGTGCTGATGCTTTCTCCTCCAACAGATTGCTTTCCAGGCTCTCAGAAGGCTGTTTCTAAAGCTTAGCACACACTCACGCATGTGCACACACAGACAACTCTCTCTCCCACACACAATTTTAGCAAATGCCATTTCTGAATATTTACAGATGCTCATGCAGCCCACATTTGTTCTCAGGTGCAGAGAAAAGGATAAGATGCATTTGTACAAAAGAAAAGGGATGTGTTTCTCCTCTCAAAAATATTTTTCAGTCCTCTATTGGTCACTCATGACCTCTGGGGAACACCGACTGTATCAGTTAGCTCTTATACGTAACAAAACACCACACCACTTAGTCGGCTTGAAAGAATGGCCGTGTATTTTAGCTCATGATTCTGGGCTGTGCTGGGTTCACACATGTGTCAGCAGTGACTGTTGGGCTAGTTGGAGCTGGCTGGTCAAGAATGACCTCAGCCGGGAAGTTCCTCTCTGGCCTCTCACCTTCCAGAAGGTTCCAGGAGGGAGCCAACATTTCCTGAGGTCTCAGATCCAAACTAACAGGTGCACCATCACTCTGATCACATTCTCTTGGCCATCACAAGGCCAGCTGCATTCAAGATGTAGGGAGATCTGACTCTGCCTGTGAACGGGAGAAACTGCAAAGCGGTGTACACGCCAGGTAAGGAGAACAGTGGCCGGTTTTACAATGTACCACGACAACCAATGATGCAAACAGACGTTCCACATGCCGACTTCCCCTAATGCCTAAGGTTCAGGACCAATTACGCACCCCTTTCTGCTTATGAGTAATTGGATGAACAATCGTGTTATTGGCTTGGACTGACAGCTGCCTACATGGCTGGGAGTCAATTTAAGAGACAGGCTTGAAACTGTGCAGAACGTATGCCTATGATTCCTTGCCTTCTTTCCCCAAAGGAAGGAAACTTGGGGTGTCAGGGTCCGAAACACTGGATCCCTGTGTTGCAGAACACCTTCCTCTGAACTCCCACCGTGAGAGATCTCAGGGGCCCCTGCAAGAAGGAGGGAAACACAGGGTTGACCTAAGACTACGCTGAAGCCACCAAAAGCTTGAACCCATTTTCACTGATATATTTTGTATGCCTGAGGTCATGGCGTTCCTCTGTTTAAGAAGAACACATTTCCTTTTGCTTAAGCAACAGGCAGACAGAATGATTACTTCTATTTCAACACCCCAAAGAAGAAACTTGAACCCACACGTTCTAGTCAAACAATACAATCTGGAATGCATCAACGCCCTCTCAGCCAAGTAATGAATGGCTACAAACCCTATAGGGTCTTGAAAGGCAAAGCTGTGTCCTCTTCTGTCACTTCTCCCATCACTGACTTATTGATTCCTGCTCATGTTGCTGAATATCAGCTTGAGGGTGGGAAATGGGGTTCCCACATTGTTCTAGGGTCCAAAGATGCTTCCGAAGCTATTAGCTAAGGCACTTCATTTGGAGGTATTTATAAATGGATACAGGAAGGTGACCAAAATGTCTGCAAATCAAGGTTTGAAAAGAGCCTCTTGGAATAGCTCACCTGGATGAACCCCAACTCTGAACCAACTTTCAGCCCATGGATCTTCAATGCAATAAATCATTTCCCGAGTATGGAGGTCCAAGTTTGGAAGGTTGGTCATTACGTCACGTGGGTGGGCTTCACCTCTCACTTACAAACTTCTTGAGGAAGTATCTGTGTCTCTCAACACTCCCTGCTCCCTTAGCCCTCCCCCACCCCGCAGCAGTCTGTACCCAGTAGATGCTCAATAAATATGAGCCAGTTTGTGACACAACAAGGTACATGATATTTCTTGACTTGGCTTAACTCAAGTAATAACTACATCTTCCAGCCAAAGCTAGGGCCCTAAGCTCCCGAGGGCATTTAAAAGGCATTTCAGGGAGGAACAAAAAAGTCAATCAGAAGAACCCCTATGAAGACTGGATCTCAGAGCTGCAAAAATCTGATTTTGCACACACTGCCACCCCTTGCCTCTAGAAAACATCTGACACCATTCCACGTGTGAGACACACAATAATACGACCAGCCAGCGTATAGATGACACTTGTCAGCTCCTTCCACAGACTCTGAGGCCATTTGGTGCCAGTGACATGATACAAAAAAATAAAAAGTTTTCTCCCAGACTCCTCTGCCAGGAACTTCACTAGATCCCAGGACACCAACATCAAGTTCAAAGCTGGGTGACTCTCTGACATGCCCAACAAGTGCTGTCATTCACCCATTGGTCAGCCACCTTAGTGGGCACCGTTCAGATTGGGCGTCCACCGTTGGGTCTGTTTTACATCTGTTTACCAAATCAATGCAAATGAAATGGATCCCTTTCCTCCCATCCTTGTGAATGTCCTTCCTCTTTTGGTGGGGGTGGTGGTATGTGAAGTCAAATTGATTTAAAATAGAGATACTACCGTCTTATAATTTATAGCCAATTCTTCAAAAATCAAGGCAAATACCTGGGTTCAGGGAGAGACACGGTTCCCAGGGGCAGGATCATGACAGTTTTTTGTAGATGCTGGGGCCGAAGGGAGAGAGGAGAGCATCGGACAGGCAAGCCACGCCAATAACAAAAATGTTTAAAAACTCTTTGGATGCAAGTCAAAGGACACCACTCTTAAAATAGGAAGACTTCTTTTCTTTAAGATTCACTCTTATGCTTTCTTCTAAGACTGTTATAGTTTTTTAGCTCTTGTATTGAGATCTTCGATCTATTTTTAGTGGATTTTTGCATGCAATGCGATGCAGAAGTTTTGTCCAGCACGTGGGATGCGCGATCTTAGTTCTCCGACCAGGGATCGAACCCGCCCCCCATGCATTGGAAGCTCAGAGTCTTAGCTACTGGACCGCCAGGGAAGTCCCTAGAGAGGCTTTTTTTTTTTTTTTTGTGGTACGCGGGCCTCTCACTGCTGTCGCCTCTCCCGTTGTGGAGCACGGGCTCCGGACGCGCAGGCTCAGCGGCCATGGCTCACGGGCCCAGCCGCTCCGCGGCATGTGGGATCCTCCCGGACCGGGGCACGAACCCGCGTTCCCCGCATCGGCAGGCGGACTCTCAACCACTGCGCCACCAGGGAAGCCCGAGAGGCTTATTTTAAGGGGACCCTGGCACGGCAGCACGGCATGAACCAGAGCTAAGGAAGGGGGAATCAGCTGGACGGGCCACAACTGCCTCAGGTCTCTCTGTTCTGCTTTGTTTCCATCTCTATTTCAGCCCCCCACTTCGGCTTTTTCTCTCCATGCTCTCTTTCCTTTCTCATGCCCCCGACCCCGCACCTCCAAGCTCTTCCATCTTCCATGGCCCCCGAGTCTGGATATTAGCTTCCCTCCACCAGAAGTCAAGTCTGGTATCTGCCCAAATCCCAGATTTCTAAGGGCGAAGTATCTTCTTAATCCACCTGGGTACAGATGTCCACACTTGCTTCTTAGAACTGACTGGTGACCAGGATCATTTACTCAAATGTAGATGTCCCGTGTTCTCTCCCAGGTGTACGGCTCGCAGGGAAAATGTGTCACTGTAACCCAGGGAAACACCCCGAAGTGTGCTTCTCAGAACTCTGCTGTGAAAACTCTGTCCATAAGAGAAAGAATGCAGGACACACAAGGACACAGTGGCGGGACTTTTCTGTCCTTCCTACCATAGGGTCTCCTCCACGAAGGGAAACAGCGGACTTCTGTTTTTCAAGAAGGTCCCAGGTTCAAGGAAGATGAGCTGATGAAGCCAAAACCTGAGCCAACACTCTCGCATCCTCCTCCCCGACTGTGGCCACCAAGAACCCAGAGAGGAAGAGTGGAGTTTTCCCAATCTTTGACCTCAGAGACTTGTCTTTGAAAACCAATGGACGCCTTCTCAGAAGACTTCAACGGAAACCCAACCACAGTGAACACACAGTTATCTCAACCAACCCATGGACCTTGGCTAACTCGTGTCCTATCTCCTTAATAACCCCACTATTCGTGAATTTGCCTGAGAACTTACTCCTTGAGTTGTGTACTTCCTACACTATGGACACTGTTGTATTATTACATCTAGCCTGACACTAACTTCCTGTTCTGGGTCTCCTGGCCCCAAACTCCTGGCCCCGTGAGATGTGGGCTTCGTGTGCCCGTCTCCATGCTCACACCTTAGAGTTATGTGGACCCACCTCCAGGTATGTGGTGGGGAAACACCCAAGGAGTTTCACAGAAATCCAGGACTGCAAAACCACGTGGGAGCCACACCCCGTGGAGCTAAGACCTCAAGGGAGGCCCTGGGCTCCAGAGAGCTCTGGGGACGTGGCTGCAGACCTCCATGGATCTTCAGCTCAGGCTCTATAGGAATATACAACCCAACTACACACACTTGCCCGATTCTCTCCAACCTTCTACCAAATGCTGCCTCTGCTTAAGAAACTGCTCTTTCAATATCCTGTGATAACCCATAACGGAAAGGAATATTAAAAAAACAATGTATATATATATATATATATATATATATATATATATACATCTGAATCGGCTTGCTGTACAGCAGAAATGAACACAACATTGTAAATCAGCTCTACTTCAATTAAAAAACATTGCATCTTCCCTCACTGCTTAGAAGAGGCAACACCCACTTTCTCATGTGTCTTTTTCTCTGTGTCTCTGTCTCTCTTGTCAACCTCTCTCTCTCTCTCTCTCTCTCTCTCTCCTCTCGGACACACACTCACACACACACAAACACACACGCGTGCACACCGGGTCTCTCTGTACCAGCATCATCGTCTGTCTCTACTTAAGAGCATCTCAGCAGCCGCTCCTCCACTAACAGGCCAATACCATATGCATCACTTAACTCAAATGGATACTCTGGCTGGACCACCTTATCTTTTCAAGCCCAGACACCCAGATATGCCTTCACTGCCCTGGGATCAGGTGTTTCTCGTCATCAAACCAGTTGTGGCTTCTGGAAGAAGGATGGAAGTCACACGGTATGAAACGTGGCTGTGACCACATCAGGCTCCGAGGAAGGACAGGAGCCCCGGGAAAGGAGTTGGAGGCAAGGCGAATCTCGTGACCAATAAATATCTTCAGCACAAACAATGCTGAGTTTTCAGAAAATAAAGACTCCGGGTGATGGTTAAAGGTAAACGCCGGACACAGGACCGAGTCAGGATATGTGGACTTTGCTACTTTCACGTCATCATTCATCACCATGAGAAACTCCTCTTACTCATCCCACAAATGTTTCTGCGGTTGTTCTAGGCATTAAATACCGTGCTTACAATAAACCCAATCCCACACTGGGGAAATGATAGTAAACCCCTGTTCTTACAGAGCTTCAAGTTAAATGGGGCAGCGTACACTGACACAGACATACACAGTGGGTAAGCGCTCTGATGGCTGTGTTCCTGGGATCAAACAGGGACCCTGGTCCTTCCCCAGCTGGGAAAAAACCTCCCTCAAGTGAGCTGAGGGCCTCCGCCTGAGTGGGGATGGGTTCCAGAGGGCTTTACCCTTATCTGCAATGGTTCAACCTTTCCCCAAGGGAATGTCTTCATTTATTATTTACATCATTAAAATTAAGAATAAATAAGAATGAGGAGTGAAAGGGCAAATTTCAAACGGTCACGTGTAGTATGATTCTATTTCTATAACGTTCTTGTAATAACAAAATAATGGAGATGAAGAGGCTGCCAGGGGTTAGGTCAGGTGGGAAGAAAGGGAAGGTGTGATCTTTGCAGCGAAGGTCAAGTTCAGTATCTTCCACATCATGGTGGCTGCGGGAATTGACACCTGGGATTCAACGACAGAACCATGCACAGGCACTGTAGCAATGTCAATTTCCTGGTGCCGATGTTGCCCTCTAGTTATGCAAGATATAACCACTGGGGAAAAGCTGGCAAATGGTGCTCTGCCCACTACCTTTTGCAACTTCCCGTGACTCTATAATTATTTCAAGATAAAAATGAAAACAGATGAAGAAACACACAAAAATCGAAATAAGTTGCCCTGAGGTAGGAAGAGAATTTTGGCAGATTAAACGAAGCAGGATGGCTGAGGCCTGGGGGAGGGGAGGGGGGCAGGGGGTGAGGTCAGAGAGGTTAGACAGAAACCAGCCCACACAGGCAATCTGGAGCTGATCTTCAGCAAAGGGGAGTCCCAGGAGGGGTTAAGCATGGGAACAGCATGATATGCTGTGCATTCTTTTTTTTTATGAACCAGTTTTATTGTATTTCATTTAACATGATTATACACATTCATGTGTCTAATAAGATCTGTACTGCTACATTAAAAACACAGTACAATAATTTGACATGAGGTACTTCATATTAATATATTTTTCCTTCATAAATAATGCTGTAAGCTACTGAATTCAAGCACTCCGATACCCAAGTGGCTAATGTCTTGAATTAATGAGCTTATTTAAACACCTTTAAAAAAAAAAAGACAGCTCAGTGCAATAATTTTGTAGACATCGGACCATTTACTTAATCTTAAAGGCTCTCTCTGACAACATCCTGAACCGAGTTTTGGGCAGAAGTGGAGACGCCCATTCAAGAGTTGTTGAGAAGATAAAATGGGAGGAAGTTTGAAAATGCTTTGTAACCTTTAAAACTGCACCCACTGCAGCAACATGGACGGACTTAGAGATGATCGTGCTAAGTGAGGTAAGTCAGCCAGAGAAAGACAAATATCGCATGATTATCACTTACATGTGGATTCGGATTCTAATAAAATGATACCAGTGAACTTACTTACCAAACAGAAAGAGACTCACAGACATAGAAAACAAATTTATGGTCACTAAAGGAGAAATGGGGGAGGGATAAATTATGAGGTTGGGATTAACATATACACACGACTACAGTATATATAAAATAGACAACCAACAAGGAACTACTGTACAGCACTGGGAACTATACTCAATATTGTGTAATAACCTACGTGGAAAAAGAATCTGAAAAAGAATATATATATATATATATATATATATATATATATATATGTACACATGTATAACTGACTCACTTTGCTGTACACCTGAAACTAGCACAGTATTGTTAATCCACTATACTTCAGTAAAAATAAAAATAAACTACACTCAGAGCTAAATGCAGCATTTCAAGCACGAGCAAATCAGGGAACCTAAAATAAAGGGGAGGGGGTATTTTTCTAAAGCATTTGATACTGAAGTCAGAATCATGAGGAAATAAACATTCTGTTGAACTGTTCCTGCCATTTGCTTTATGGCGAAGTACTGTTTTAATTTTGAGTTGCAGCCCGGTTGAGCGGGGACCCATAGTTTGTTTTCCAGGTTTGGGGTTCTCTAAGGCAGGAACCGGGCCGCACAGCAGGAGGGGAGCGGCGGGCGGGCGAGCGAGCGAAGCCCCATCTGTGTCCCCAGCCGCTCCGCGTCGCCCGCGTCTCCGCCCGAGCTCCGCCTCCTGTCGGATCAGCGGCCGCATCCGAGATTCACCGGAGCGCGCGCCTGACCGTGAACTGCGCGTGCGCGTGCGGGGGAGCCGGGTCACACGCTCCTTACGGGACTCTAAGGCCTGATGATCTGAGGTGGAGCTCAGGTGTCGCTAGCGGCTGGGGAGCGGCTGCAAATACAGATTCTCATGAGCAGAGGGGTGTGACTGCACAGAGACCATCATAAATCAGTTGCTCGCAGACTCGTAGCAAAACCCTATCGCTGAGTGGCGAGTGACAATTCAGCTGCATCTTATGGAGTAGACCGGACGTAACAACACACTTCGGGTGTCACTGTCTCCCATCTCCCCCAGATGGGACCATCTAGCTGCAGGAAAACAAGCTCAGGGCTCAGATTTTAAATGAGAACATTTAAGATCTACTCTCTCAGCGCTTCCCTGGTGGCGCAGTGGTTGCGAGTCCGCCTGCTGAGGCCGGGGACACGGGTTCGAGCCCCGGTCCGGGAAGATCCCACGTGCCACGGAGCAACTAAGCCCGTGCGCCACAACTACTGAGCCTCCGCGCCATGACTGCTGAGGCCCGCGCACCTGGAGCCCATGCTCCACGGTGGGAGAGGCCACCGCAGTGAGAAGCCAGCGCACTGCAGGGAAGAGGGGGCCCCCGCTCGCCGCGACCGCAGAGGGCCCGCATGCGGCAGTGGGGACCCAATGCAGCCAGGAATGAATAGATGATAAAATTTTTTTTTTAAATAGATAAATTTTTTTTAAATAATTTTTTTAATAGATAAATTTTTTTTAATAGATAAATTTTTTTAATAGATAAATTTTTTTAAATAATTTTTTTAAATAGATAATTTTAATAGATAAAATTTTTTTAAATAGATAAATTTTTAATAGATAATTTTTTTTAATAGATAAATTTTTTTTTAATAGATAATTTTTTTTAAATAGATCTCCTCTCTCAGCAACTTTCAAGTACAACGATTCTGCATTACAGTGAGTTGTATAATTATTTCATTATATATTACCATGTAATAATAATAGAAATAAAGTGCACAATAAATATAATGTGCTTGAATCATCTTGAAACCATCCCCCCTGCCGTGGTCCGTGGAAAAACTGTCTTCCACCCTGGAGACAAAAATGGTTGGGGACCGCTTCTCTAAGCAATCTCTGATCAGGCCCAGAGTAAAGGGTTATGTTTTCATTTCCCCCCAGTTTTACTGAGCTGTAATTAACATGTAACACTGTCAGTTTAAGGTGTCCAATGTGGTGATTTGATACAGGTATATTTTATGAAATGATCACCACGGCAAGGTTACTTGACACGTCCATCACTGCACATAACTACTACATTTTTTGCAGTGAGAACATTGTAGATCTACTCTCTCAGCAACTTTCAAGTATACAGTACAGTCACCACGCTGTACGTTAGATCCTAGAACTTATTCCTCTTACAGTTGGAAGTTTGTGCCCTCGGTCCAACATCTCCCCGTTTCGCCCACTCCCCACCCAAGCCCTGGCAACCACCATTCTACTCTGTTTAAGGATCATGTTTTAAAATTAAAGCAAATCATTATACTCAGAGAGTTTTCCCTTAGCATGTAGGTGTCAGAAGAAAAAGGTTCAGATGAGATACTGAACCTTGAAAAAAAGGAAAAAGAGTGTCCATCAGTAGGTATTTCTATGCTCTCCAAAAGGACTTCTCCGCAGAGAGAAGGGCTAAGAATTAAAGTCCCATCTTCCCAGTTCAAATCTAGGGTGCCTCCTGAACCAGCTTTTACAGGCCCCAGTTAAATGTTAGCCCAACACAGGAGAAACATCATAGGGGGAGATTCAGCATTAATTAAGGCCAGACAGTCACTACGCCAGGGAGGCAAAGCTTATTAGAGACCTGAAGCCATGCAGGAGGCCAAAAGTGACTTAGAGGCATGACCAAGGAATAATCCAATAATCCATTGAGGACTTTAAGTAAATCTGGCTCCACGCTAAAGCCCTTCTGAGTTTACAAACCTATAATATTCACAGCAACGGGCCCCAAGTCAACGGGGGACCATCGCATCCAGCCTCACCTCTGCCTGGTGTTCATAACACAGAAAATTAACCAGAGGCCAGCAGTCAATCTATTTGCTGCTCTTCATTTCAAGTCGGTGCCAAGTGAAAAGTTGGCCAGTCTACCCCCTGAAAATAACCTCTTGACTCTTTCTATGGAATCATGAAAGTTTACAAAGGCAAAAACTAATAAATGTCCACCGCAGTTAGGGAAAAGAAACCCCTACTTGACAGAACTACACTTGTATCTCCCATGTCCAGAAAAACATGGGATTCAGTCCATCCAAAGATCACAGGGAGAGTTTTGGTGAAATATGCAAGTTGGAAAGTCTGGCCTAAATCCAGTGATTCCAAAAATGGCACACAGATAAATATCTTTTATTTTTTATTGTTATCTATTAATTTTCATGCCTTTTTGAAGAAATGATTCCAAGTACATTAAACCCTGAGATTTAAGAAGTCTGATTGCTAAGTTCAAGAAATGAGTCAATTTCAAGAAAAACATGAACTCCTTGCTTCCTCCTGAGTTTATTCACGCCTCTGCTTTGCCACCATCACAGCCAGGAACCTGACCAAAGGCCACCTCCATGCTTAGCTTCAGGGGTTGGTTCCGATCTAAGCGAATCCAGCTCCCTTCCCTGTTGGATTAGATCCAACACTCCTTCTTCCCCAGCTGGCTAAGGAGTGGCTCTGAGTTTTAAATATGATGAAGCAAGACAAGAAGGGAGGGGACTATTGTGATGGTTCTCCCCCATTTTTGAAAGCAAGCCCTGAAAAGCTAGTCTCTCCCCCCGCCATGAGAAAATAAACTGTGCACCCTAAATGCCACAGGCAACTATCCTGACCATGAGGCCAACCAGTTCAGTTGAGGAGGAAGCCAGCCCTGATGATGATGTGGGAGAGGCCAAAAGATGCTGTGACCATGAACAGCAACCAGAAGCCACAGAATCAATTAACGTGGGAACCGCCCTACTTCTGGAATTTGTACCAGACTGTATTAAAGCTGCTTTTACTTGCAGCTCAAAGCACCCTAATGATGACACCTCAATGCCAAACTCTGGTCTAAACATTGGATCTGCCCCAATGTGTTCTGGGTTCAGGCTTCAGGTCATAAGCTTTGTAGATCAAATCATCAAATAGTCTCTAAAATACAGTGCCCCTGCAATAAATATAGGCGACAAGGAGAGATGAAGAGGCTTGGACACAAGGAAGAAAGGGAGACGATAAGAGGGACAGAGGAAAACAATGCTTATGTATTCTTCTAAGACGTATCTCAAAGAAAGGAAGGAAGGAAGGAAGAAAGACGAAAGTTATCTCACTCTTGGTACTTCCCTGGCGGTCCAGTGGTTAAGACTCTGCGCTTCTACTGCAGGGGCTGTGGGTTCGATCCCTGGTCGGGGAACTAAGATCCCACATGCTGCATGGCATGGCCAAAAAAAACAAAAAAGAAGTATCTCACTCTTATTATGCATCAGATACTTACTCCATAGCACCCTGAAGATACGGAAATTAACAAGGCAAGGTACTTGTCTTCTAGAAATCACAGAGTAGAGGGACAGACAGACGAATGGACAACTAACTATGATCTGAAAAGTGCAATACTCTGCACAGATAAAGAAGGAGACGTCAGGGAACTTGAGTTTGCTGTTATCAAGGTGGTGCTTAATACTGACAATTCCTTGAGGGAACTGACAAAGCACATGGAGGAAAAAACCTGCCAGTCAAGCAAAGGGTTAGATCACACCCAGTGGAGGGAGAGTGGTAGGGGGCAGGCTGTCGCAGAGAAAGCCTTGGATGTCAGAAGTTCAGTGCAGTCACCGTTTATTTTCTCTGGGACACTACGCGTCTCAGTGACCTCATCTCTAAAATGCGAAGGGCAGGTGCCTTACCCTCAAGTCAGTTTGAGCCTGAGATGGAATAACAGAGGTGAAAGGTCTTTGGGAAGAGCTCCACGAGGTATTTATTTGGGGCTGACAGCACACACTGGTTCCACAGATGCAAGCCAAAGATGAAGGAATTACGGCATTAAAATCAAATATTTGAAATCTGACTACAGGATCGGTCATCAAACATCAAATGTCTCTCCCTGCTCAGAATGCTGCTAACCATTTCCCCAGCTGCTTTTGCACTTTATACTCTTTCCAGAATCGGGGGAGGAAAATTAGCTGAAGACTGTGTCCTTGGCAATGTCCCCAAGGAGTCCTGGGGGGTGGTTTTGCTATTGTTGACTATTGTTGGGTGGTTTTAGCAGATTCGGGTAAGAAGAGAATGGCACGGACCAGACCTGGTCAAGAACATCCTGGGGCGTGAGTCATGTGGCCACATTCCCCCGAATCTTGCTGTTCTACCAGGATATCTTTGGGTAACTCACATGGCGGGTTGAGAGATGCAGAGCTGGAGTTTCGGATGCACTCCTTCCACATCAGGAGGCCTTCCACCCGCACTCCTGGAGGTGAACGCCTGAAATGTCTACTACTTAGCGAAACCCGAGCTAGGTCGCCCCTCTATTTCATCCTGATTCCCCAGAAGATCCGATCATCTGATTCCCCTCTGGAAAGATTCTGTGCCAAATGAAATCTGAGTGAGATCATTAATTATGAAAATTCACAATGCAAAATTATAATAATTACTCTGATCACATAAACATTATACCAGCATGAATAATTTAATAGGAAGCGTGCTGTTCGAGAGAGCGGCAATTAAAATAAAACCCAGGGAGGTGACGGGGAGGAGGCACAAGTCAGACGCTCGGGTTTGCTCTGAGGGAGGCTGTATTGTCACCAGAGAGCTCATTGCTTGTCATCAAGAATCATTCCTGACCTCAGCAGGTCGGGAAACAAAGACAGTGAGAGGCCTGAGAGGTTATGAATGAGTCCCACTTCTGAAAAAGATGTTTTCCCCTAACGAAAACAAGTTCACGTTTCCGTCTTCATTCAGCAGCAAAGGAAAATCCTTAAAGAAGAAGAAGCGATCAGTCCTGTTTTGTAATAAACAGAGACAGGGACCCTCAAGTACCACCTTCCCGCCGGTGCTTCGAAATTCCATAAGGATCCAGCTCTAAGAGAAATACAAGTTTTCTGCCCCCGAGGTGGCAGCTGTCCAATTAGAGCAAAAGCTCTGAGAAGAGGGAGTGACAGTTTGCATTAAAGACAAGACAGAAAACCTACTTACCCTGTGCCTTTTCTTACTTATCACTCGAAGTTTTTGTTTTTAATGTCTTGTTAGGTTGGTGAACAAGCTACAATTTCTGCATGAAACAGTAACCTAAGATCGCGGATTAAATTATTTGGAAGGGCTGGTAAAGTAGGGTATGCACTGGAGAGGGGTGCACGCCAATGCCAGAGAGGGGTCTGGGACCCGGCTTATAAGGGAGATTTGCGATGCTGATGGAGAGGGATTCTGGAGACACCACGTGCTCAGATTGACACAAGTCTTTACTCTTTACATACAAGAAGCTGACCTCAAGTCTTGCTCCTTGGCTTTTAAACTTCTGTATTAAGTTCTTTTGTCAGCAGTGCATTTTACAACGCAAGCCAGCACGCATACGCGCACACGCACACACACAGAATACGTTAGCTGTGAAATGTATTCTGAGAGCTTCTATTCTCCTCCATGAATTAAAAAAGCAACGCTGGTAGCAATCTACTAAGTTGGTTTCACTGCATTCCTAGGAACTCGGTTAACAGATTTGTATAAAATGTCTCTGTGGATGAAGACTGCCGCCTGCCCTATCAGTCAACAAAGGATGCTGACAGAGCGCCCCGAAGGGACTCGGGATGGAGAAAAGCAGGACACTGGCCCTGGATAGTAAAGGTGCATCTCAAAGGAATCATTTCAATGAGCCCAGACTCTTGCATCTCCCCTTACACAGAAAAGTGCCAAATTCATTAACTTGAGATGTCTGGTTCTCTTTAATTAACAGTAATTTTTTGATGTTCCAACTACCTGGTCTTTGTTGCAAAAACGCCTATATATCCTGGCGCCCCCCTCACCTCTTCCGAGCTGCTTCAGCCCATCCACCCAGTAAAACATAATTCCTAAGTTTTAGGTTGCGTATTTTTTTTTTAGTTGACACTACTACGTGCTCTAGGTACCAGGGATTGAGAGTCGACCAAAGAGACAAAAATCCTGGCTCTTGGGTAGCTTACGTTCTAGCAGAGCCGGTTAGAAAAACAAGACAACACTTCGCACATCTGCTCCATGAGGGCGCTGGCGGGATGATTAACCTCCTTTTCACTGACACAAACCCAGGCTCAGAGTGGGGAAGGGCTGGAGCCTGAAGGAGACAGGCCTGTATCCAAGGGCCTCATCTAAGTGCACCTCCTGGCACCCTTTCTGGTCAGGAGTCTTTAGCTGCAAGAAGCAGAAAGCAATCTTGAACTTGCGTGAGGGAAAAAAAAAAAAAAAAAAAAGGTTATTTTGTCAGGATCCAGTCCGGAAAAACAGACACTGTTGGAGTTATTTTGACACTGGGGCTTGAACACAAGGATACCGGGATGCAAGAGCCAAAGGTGGATGGTGAGGTGCCCAGATATCAGCCACTGTCAGAGCCACTGCCAGCACCAGGGGTGAAGGGACAGCGCAGGGGGCGGTGCCCCGAGGCCAGGGCCGGCCATGGTGCACCAAACGGGACACAGGGATGGGGGCTGCCTGACAGCCACCCGAGTCACTGAGAAGAGCCAGCCCGGGGCCACAGGCAGTGGAAGAAGCAAAGCAAGAGAAGGAAAGGAATTCGTCGGCTCCTCCCCTTCAACCTCTCTCCGGTCCCTTTCATTTTGCCTCTGCATGGACTTAGGCGTCTAGGGAACCTGGGAGGTCCAGTCCCCAAGGATGCAGGGAGCAGGGGAAGACAGGGATGGACCTGAGGGCAGACAGGTAATCAACAGGCCCAGGTAATTTAGTGGAAGCATCCCAGGGCACATCAGGCAGGTGCAGGAATTAATCAGGCCTTGTGGAAAACAGGAAGTAATCCAGGGACTCCAACCCCATCAAGACTCTCCCTTGTCTGTCATCTATTTCAGCCGCAATTCCTCCTACTAGGAAGAGCTCCATTCACTCAGCTGGGATGACTGCTCCTAGCCTCATCTTCACACCGGAGGGAAGAGCCATCAGGCAACAAAGGGAGACATTTTTGGTTGTCACAACTGGGAGAGGGTACTGCTGGCATCTAGTGGGTAGAGGAAGAAACCCTGAACTACGGACAGGGAGGGATGGATTTCAAAGTGCTGCATGAGTGCCTAATGGCTGTTTCATTCCAGCTGTAAATATTTTACTTGTCCTTGGATGTACGCTCGGAAGCCTTCCAGGATCTCCTCCTTGCCTCTGGCTCAAACCGCAGGAATCTCTCGAAAGACTCCCCAATTCCCTCGTGGCTCTCCCGTCCTGCTCGGGTTAACGGGTCCAGGTCTGAAGGCTGCAGTGCTCGCCTTCACCAGGAGGGCGGCGCCCTCCCCTACAGCTGCTTTCTCGTCTGTAATGATGCAAACGTCCCGTCAGGCTAGTCATTCTCAGTCGGCAGGCGGGATGTGTCTCCATCAGAGTCCCAGGGTTTCGTGTAGCATTTAGGATGCTATTGCATATTTCCTCCTGAGACACTGGAAAACGACATGTTTTATGTGAGATGAAGCACAGAAGGCCAAGTTCAAATATGTGCTGTTCTCTGGGCCGGTGGAAGATGGAACAGGATTCTTCTTTTTTTCATGTTTTAAGTTTTTAGTATTATTTTAATAACACCTGCTTTTGGACTAACATCACGGATTCACAAGCCAATATTTCACACATAAAAGTAATTCATTGGGACTTCCCTGGCGGTCCAGTGGCTGAGACTCCGCGCTTCCACCGCAGGGGGTTCAACCCCTGGTCAGGGAACTAAGATCCCACCTGATGCCCGCGGCCAAGAAAAGGAAAAAAAAGTAATTCATCAATGGAACAGTATTCTTAAGGGAGGGTATATATCCCTCTGGGAGGAGAGGAGAAAAACCTCTGGATTTTTAGACTTATTTGAAAAGAGCATATACGTTTAAAGTTGAGAAATGCAGCCTTCGA
Source organism: Kogia breviceps (assembly GCF_026419965.1). NCBI lineage: Eukaryota > Metazoa > Chordata > Mammalia > Artiodactyla > Physeteridae > Kogia > Kogia breviceps. Next base: position 86,424,420 of record NC_081324.1, on the reverse strand, counting down.
TACTGCTTTATTGGTGCGAGTCACGTCTGTAACAACTGAACACCCAATTCAGGAGCCTCCAAACTGATAACAGTTTAGTGGGGCGAACCCCGTGGTATGATAACTCATTACTTATGATTCTGTGTCCTGTTATCCGACATTCCGCTGTGTGTATTGGCAGCCAAGGATACTCCTTTTTCTATTCCTCAGCTCACTCTCTTGAATATGAGAAAATCCTTCTTCCACCCTTTCCAGAAGCCCTGGTTCCAAGTCATACAACAGAGGATGCGATCAGGAAATTCAAATCATGGAGGAAAAAAAGCAGCATGTATCAGATCTGTCCATCGCCATGTGCTGCTGCCTCTAGGCCGGTGTCTGCCAAGTCTGGGGTCTGAGATAATGTGCGGTAAACGCAAAAGGACTTTTAAACATACAGCAGTTCCGTGTTTATTTTAATATTTGGGGGGGAAAGCACAATTAGCATGCAAAACAGTGACTTCGGTGGCAAGTATTGCTTAGGGCAAAGCTCAGATTAAAAGGAAAGATCTGAGACAGAGAAAGACTGAAGTAAACGGAAATGCGGATGACACCAATGGCGGCAAAGATTGTTGAGAATCAGAGGATAAACTGCGAAAGAGAAAACAGTGATTTAAAAGTTATGAGCAGTTTTCTGTCTTTGAAGATGGGGACTCAAATACACCTTTTGGACGTATCTCCTTCCTTTCAAAAAGCCCTCCAAAATGGCTTTCATGAGTGTGTGTGTGTGTGCGTGTGCATGTGCGTGCGCGCGCGTGTGTGTGTGTGTGCGCTGCACCCCTCCAAACCAAGGACCCCAAGTTCCTGGAGAAAACTGTGAAGTCACCTTCAACTTGATGCAGATGTGAAATGTTTTGTTTAGTTACGCACATGGATGTACTAATGGGAGCATGCCCGCAGAGGTCGGAACTTCACTTTTTTTTCTTCTAAACATGGATTTAGATTTCCTGGTGTCTAAAAACTAACGTGTAGTCCTGAGGGTGTGAGCGCTTGGTGTGTGTAAGCATTTCTGCAGGAACAGCTGGAACACCACGGAGAGCTGGTTATGCCCGGGGCCGCGAGCGGTGGCGAGAAGCAGGGAGACGTGATTTTCCCTTCAGCTGTCACTGAGGGGAAAGCTGTGACAAGGGGCTTCCACGACAGGCGACACCCGGGTACGTGGGTATCAGGCTCCCGGGACTGGAGTGGGTTTGGACCCGAGAACGTATCAGAACCGCTCCCGGTGGGACACGGGGGCCCATGTGGTCCCCTTACGTTTCTGAAAATCCTCTTAAAATTCACAACCTGATCTCTGCTGTGCTGGGGAAATGGGATATGCAGGATCCCCTCCCCACAGCTGGGGGCAGTTTAGGACCCACGCCAGAGAGACAGCTGTGCCCCCAAATGTCTGTCTCTGGGAGACTCAGTAACAGAATTATTTTTTGGCCATGCTGCACGGCATGTGAGATCTTAGTTCCCCAACTAGGGATCGAACCCATGCCCCCTTCATTGGAAGTGCTGAGTCTTAACCTCTGGACCACCAGGGAAGTCCCAACAGAATTCTATAAAGAGGCAGGAGCAGAAACCAAGCATTCTTGAGGTCAGGACATCCCGGAAATAGCTGGAGTGGAGGGGAAGGGGGGAAGGGATTTCCCACCAGTAGGCTTATGGGGTCTTCTGACAGGTTAACTGGGACATTAAAGGGAAGGCTGGGTCCTGCAGGGATCACCAGGGACGTCTAAACGATACTGAGATTACACCGAACATACAATCATCCAAACTCAGAACACAGTGTCCAGAAGGGCCAGATCCACTGAAAATGAAATACGGACAGCTATTACTTCAAAATCAATATGGATCAAATGGAGGGATATTCCACCAAAAAAAAATGGCCTATACTTTTTAGGGTTAAGAAGGACAAAAAAAGGAAAAAAAGGCTAAGGAACTGTTGGTGATTTAAAGAGACTCAAGAGGGCTTCCCTGGTGGCGCAGTGGTTGCGAGTCCGCCTGCCGATGCAGGGGACGCGGGTTCGTGCCCCGGTCTGGGAAGATCCCACATGCCGCAGAGCGGCTGGGCCCGTGAGCCGTGGCCGCTGAGCCTGCGCGTCCGGAGCCTATGCTCCGCGATGGGAGAGGCCACAGCAGTGAGAGGCCTGCGTACCACAAAATAAATAAATAAATAAAGAGACTCAAAGGAACTTGACAAGTAAATGCAGGTGGGGTCCTGGATTGTGCCTTAAATCAGGAAAAACTTAGCTTTCTTTCCGCTTTAAATGGCATATGATGGGACAGTCGGCAGCATTTGAATAAAGTATGTAGAGAGTTAACAGTACTGTAAACCATGTCCTATTCTTGATTCTGATCACTGTAAAGCGGTTTCTTAAGAGAATGCCCTTGTTTTAAGGAAACAGACACGAAGGGGAGTCATGTGCAAACGATTATGAATATAATTAGTTTAGAAAAAACATATATATACACACATACATTTAAAATATATAGAGGCAGACAGAGACAGAGAAAAAGAAACATAAACAGAAAAAGAATGCTAAAGCTAACATGGTAAAATGTTAATTTGGGGGAATTTAGGTGAAAAGTATATGGGATTCTTTGTATGGTTTTGCAACTTTTCTAAAGTCTAGAATTATTTCCAAGTAAAAAGTTTAAAAAAACATTATGGTGCAGGAAGTACTTTATACACAGTGGGCTTTGTTTAAACCCACGTTTCTCAATCAGGACTGAGTTTACCCCAGGAGACATCTGGCAATGTCCAGAGATGGTGTTGGTTGTCCTAACTGGGGGGCATGGGCAGTGGGGCGTTACTGGCATCTAGTCCTACACAAGACAGCCCCCCAACAAAGAATTATCTGGCCCAAAATGTCAGCAGGGTTCAGAAACCCTGCTTTAAATATTTAAAGGAAATGACGCAAGGTTCTTCACCGACATCAGCCACGGAAGTACTGGGAAAGCATCCTCACTTGATACGAGCCTTCCCTCTCTGTCTCTCGACCAACGTCTCCACTCATCTACCCCATCTCTGCCAGGTACACCGGGAATCCTGTTCCAATGGACCAATTTGGTCTGCCTAACATCTCTTCTCTCCCTTCTTCTGGTACCAACACATAGCTTCTTCTGGAAAGGGCTCTTCTCCTAACTCCAACCATGTGGGCTGGATGGGAACTTCAATATTCTTAGGGCTCCTACTGCTGTAGCCACGTGACACTGTGCCCCAGTAGGGCCAGTTCTAGTACCTCACCCTTCCTACCAGAGCTGAGTGGTTGAAGGCAGGAGTAGATAATTGGCTGTCCTGAGGCCATCGCCCAGACTGTTTAAACCATAAAACATTTAACTTACTTGAAATTTGCTGCCAAAACTTGAAAGCTGGGCCATTTCACATTTTTAAATATCCCAATCTCCTGGTTTACTTGAATCATTAAGACTTTGGTGCCCACAGGTGTAAGGATAACAGTTGTACTCACCTCCTGGGGTCATTATATATATGTATATGTTTATATATATATATGTATATACATATATATATGTTTATATATATATATACGCATACATACATGTACCACACACTCACACAAATGAGTGCATTTGTCACACAAAAGAAGGTCCTTCCAGAATACTACTCACTCATTTGGAAAAAAAGGATGTTTAGATGCATAAAAATACCTTCTTTCAGGTACTACAAATGCAAAGGTATTTTAATTGAGTTCATTTAGGATCCCCTACCCTTGATGTCTTGGTAGGCAATGGCTCTTACCAGGGACCATTATAGGGGCATCACACACTCTTGCTTTATCCTGTGGACAAGGAGTGTCTGTCTGAAACAAGGCAGCTGGCCAGTGTGATGTGGTCCAGAGCCATCTCTGGTCAGAGATAGGCACCTTGACACAAAGAGCTGGCAGCGCAGTCCTTTGGCTTGAAATGTACAGACGTTTCCTAAGAAGATGATACCGTGAAATCCAGATAAGAGCACAAAGCAGACTCCTCCCCTTTCAGAATCGCTCAGGCCAACACCTCCAGGAGGGTCCGACAAGGTGGGCAGTGGATACAATGGCCAGGAGCTGGGTGTCAGAGGTCGAGGGGCTAGAAGAGCAGCCTCCTGGGAAGGGGAGCTTGGGCGCCACAGTCTTAGTGCGGCAAAAGGGGGGCAGCCGACACCAGCTGTTGCACCTGAGAGGACTGAGGCGGGGGGCGCAGAGAAATGGCCTGGTCTGGAGAGATGAGCCAGGAGTTGCAAAGAAAGAAAGGGAGAAATCGAGAATGAGCCTTGTGTTGTTGGATTAGCATGGAGAGATCTGTGTGAACTCATGGCTTTTGAGACGGACAGACAGACAGAGGTGTCACTGTGTGCACCACTATTTCCTGACTAGAGCATCTAAACAGCGGTGAGCACCTCTGGAGCTTAGACTTTGGTTTCTAAGCACCAGCCTCCACTGAAAGAAACTGCGCTGATTCTAGGACTGGGGCAGGAAAACGACAAGATGAGTCTAGAAATTCTGGTATTTAGAAAGGAAGAAAACACTTAAAGAATATTGAGGACACATCAAAAGGACACAGAAGCCATGATTAACTGCCAAACTGAGGATATTCTGAGCATCAAAATAACCAGTGGGCTTCCCTGGCGGCGCAGTGGTCGCGAGTCCGCCTGCCGATGCAGGGGACGCGGGTTCGTGCCCCGGTCCGGGAGGATCCCACGTGCCGCGGAGCGGCTGGGCCCGTGAGCCGTGGCCGCTGAGCCTGTGCGTCCGGAGCCTGTGCTCCGCAGCGGGAGAGGCCACAACGGTGAGAGGCCCGCGTACCGCAAAAAAAAAAAAAAGAAAAAAATAATAACGAAACATAAGCCACAGAGTCCAAATGAAACCCATGACCCCATTCTGTTAATAAATTCATAAATGAAGTATTGAAATTCTAATAATAAACATTTACATTGTCCCTGAGCATCTTTTCATAGAATATTTATTAATTTTAAAGCGAATAAGGGTAACTTCACAGTAGAGAAGCTTGGCAAGCACTACCTTCACCAAGTGATCAAGGGTGCATCATTAATATGGTGACAAATTAAATCATGTGCCACCTGATTAAATGCGAAATGGGGAGAGCAGAGCATCCCTTCTGAGACACTCCTGCCAAAGGTGTATAACTGGAATCTAAGCACAAAGAAACATCAGACAAACCCAAACTGAGAGACAAGCCACAAAATAAGTAGCCTGTAATCTTCAAAACTCTCAAGGTCATGAAACTCAAGAAAAGACTGAAGGAAAACAAAGACCCATGACATGAAGGAGATGACTGAGACAATAGGGGACACTGAACTAGGGTCTGAGGATTGCAGAGTAGTCAGGCCGCAACGTTTATTCCTGATTTTCATGCTGTATTGTGGTTCCGTAAGAGTATGTCTTTGTTCGTAAGAAAACACACGGCAAACGTTCAGGGGTGGTGAGTGCCTATTTGGTCAGACACTCTGAGACAGCTCAGGGGACCAGAGTTCCAGGCACGTGTTCTCACAACTTGTCCATAGGTCTGAGCTTGTTTAAACATAGTAACAAGAGACGTCCAACTCTCTTCCACTATGTCCTAAAGATCAGACACAGGGGGACAAAAACCTCATCTAAGGAGGAAGGAGGACACTATGGAGAACAGTATGGAGGTTCCTCAAAAAAGCTAAAAATAGAGTTGCCATATGATCCAGCGATCTCACTCCTGAGCATATATCTGGACAAAACTCTAATTCAGAGAGATCGTGCACCCCCATGTTCACAGCAGCACTATTCACAATGGCCAAGACACGGAAACAACCTAGATGTCCATCGACAGAGGACTGGATAAAGAAGATGTGGTACATACATACCATGGAATACTGCTCAGCCATAAAAAAGAATGAAATCATGCCATTTGCAGCAACGTGGATGGACCTAGAGATGATCATACTGAGTGAAGTCAGTCGGAAAGAGAAAGACAAATACCATATCATATCGCTTATATGTGGAATTGAAAATAGGACACAAATGATCTACGCAACAGAATAAATAATCTACGCAACAGAAACAGACCCTCAGACATAGAGGACAGACTTGTGGTTGCCGGGGCGAAGGGGTTGGGGGGAGGGATGGACTGGGAGTTTGAGATGAGCAGATGCAAAGTACTCTATAGAGAATGGATAAACAACAAGGTGCTACTGGAGAGCACAGGGAACTGTATTCAGTATCCTGTGATAAACCATCATGGAAAAGAAGGCGAAGACTGTATACCTACGTATCACTGAATCACTTTGCTGTACAGCAGAAATTAACACCACATTGTCAATCAACTGTACTTCAATGAAATAAATTATAAACAATAAGGAGGCAGGAGGAGAAGGAAGTGTTGCTGACCCCAGTGAGAGCGGGAACCTTGGACAGAGGACTCCATACAGGGACACAGAGAGCAGGTGCGGAGTAAATACTCCAGCCTCGCTCTCTGTCTGCCCTCCAACCTCCTACAAGCACCCTCATTGGCCAACCCCAGACGGCACACGGCAGGCACAGGAAGGGCCCCCTGACGAGATCAGCCTTCCAGGGCACAAAGCAGGATGGAGAGTGTGTCTGCAATGTGGGCAAATGGGACAAGAAAAGCCAAATATACAATAGCCCATTGGACCCTTTACAATAACTCTGTGAGATACGCTTTCCTGGCCCCATTGCACAGATCCAGAAACTGAGTCTCTGTGGGATTAAACAACACGCCCGTATCTACACCAAGGAGCAGAAATCTGACTCAGGCTCGTGTGAACCCCAAGCTTTATTCTTGCCCCTCTAGTAGGAGTTATCAGGTGAGGCTGAGGCCCCGATGTGCTGAGTCAAGCTCCGTCTGGATCCTATCTTTGTCTCTCCAAGCAGTACCCGGGCCCATCTGCTGCATGCGTCTCTTTTTTCGTCTCTGATGTTGAAGAGATGGCTGGGCTGACAGGAGAGTGATAAACGATGCCTGCTTATCACTGTTTCAGGCGAGTGTGACACAAACTCAATTAGGAAAACACATCTTCAGGGCTGCTTCCTGTTCATACATACCAGCTCAGGTGCATGTCTGAGCAGGAAAGAGAGACAAGTTGTTTGCACGACGTTTCTCTGTCTTCCCTACCTGTGTCGCTCACACTCCTAAATCTGGAGATGCAGGGATGTTTACTGGGTTTTATAATGGCCCCAATCGTGCACGCTTTTTTGGTGGCAGCACCCCAATTGTCCTCTGCACCCCACTCTCAGCCCTTGCAAACTCCTCCCACAGCTCCCAGACAGGATAATTAGGGCACATTGTCTTTTCCAGACCAGGTCGACTGGTTCAGAAATGGCACGTGAACCAAACAGAGCCCAGGAGACACCGCAGGACCTTTCCTGTGTACGTCGGGGATCGTGTAAAGGGTAGTCAATCTTGACTCCACAAGGGCGGGAGCCTGGGACTGCCAAGACCCACCACGTAAGAACCTAAAAATGAAGCCAACACCATAACAGGCAAAGCAAAGAACTGAAGAAAAAGAACCCCTGATGTCATAACTGAGCACCTAGACGAAGCCATAACTGATGTGACTATTTTAGTGTCATTTCATCACCCCCACAAGACATCTTGTACCCATCTGCAGTCACTTTTCATTTTTTCTGTAATGTACTCAGTTGTTAAGAGAAAGTCCTAATCAAGGGTGTTTTTCACTGTTTACCGTGAAATTCTAGACTCTGTTTTAAGCTGATTTCTTTCATGTGGCCATTTCTGGGAACTCATTATCTGCAAAGCAGGGGGCCCTCCTTTCTCTCACCTGAAAGGAAGAGGCAGAGAATACAAAGAAGGACGGCCACTTAGAAATAAAGTCAGTGACTTGAAAATGTTGCCTCTGGCCAGCTCATCTGAGCATAGCACTATTATGAACATTCTCACCTCCAATCCAAGGGACAATTTCCGGCAGTGACTGACGGAGAGAAGGAACAGTGGTGGATTCTATTCTCAGTTAGGGACCCTCGATAAAATGATGGCCGTCTAACGACTTCCAGCACATCAAACTTACCTCCCCGTTTCTCTGCACTATCGAGATGTAAGAGATGAGCTTGGGGTGAAAGGCAGACACTATGAGAAGCTAAAGACAGAATTAAGTCATGTATTCATTTGTTCATTCACTCATTCACCAAGTAGTAAGGGCCTCATATGTGCCAGGCACTGGGGCTGATGAGCAAAAGAGATATGTACAATGGTGAACAGAAATTCTGTTCTCATGGAGCTTAAATTCTAGGGGAGAGGAAGATGGCTAGCCAAATAAGGGAAATCTACGGGTTACCAGGTGGTGATAAGTGCAAAGAGAAACACAACAGACAAGGGGACTAGAGAGTAAGAGCAGATGGTGCAGACACAGGGAAATGGCCCCAGGAGATATACCTACATGTTACCCCACAGCAGGCACGTGCAAAGGCCCTGAGGTGGGAGCCCAGCGGGGGGTGGGAACCAGCAAGGTGGCCAGTGGGGCTGGGACAGAGTGTGCGTGTGAGGGCACGGGGGTTGAGATGAGGTCAGACGGATGCTGGGGGTCAGTTCACGTTGCACCTGTAGATCACTGAATACACTGTGGCTTCAGCTCTAAGTATGATGGGAGCCTCTGCAGGGTTCTGAGCAGAGGACAACATGACCTGACTGATGGTCAGGAGGGGTCTGAACGGGGCACCTCCCCAACCAAGGTGCAGCTGCTGTGTGCTGAGGATGGAGGACACGGCTGGGCCTCCTCCTGGGTTATTAAGGTAAAGGACCGTCTCTACAGGGTGTGAAGTAAGTGGATAAGGAGTGGACAGCACCACACCCTTGAGCACCGTGTGTGTCTGCAGGAGAGGAGCTCAAGACGTGAGACGGAGAGAGAATAAAATCCCCCAGATCAAGGACTCCTCGACCACTGAGAAGGGCTAAGAAGCTGATGTTTGCAGCCTTCCTGCGTCTGTGCACGAGAGCGTGAACCCCAGCACTCCTCCCAGCCAACCTCCCAGCCAAAGTAGACAACTCCTGTCACTGATGGTCCGGGGAGGGGTCCGAGGGCCAGGCCACAGCCGGGGAGATGACTGACCCATAGCGCGGGCACAGAAGCACGACAGAGGAAAACGTGGAGTTTGAAAGCGGATGAGAAAAGTCTGCTCTGTGAGCCCATTCACTGGTTACAATTAAAAACGGAAACTAAAGAGAATGGTGACCCGAGGCTGTGTGCCGACCCAAAAAGTTTACGTAAACTGGAGGCAAGCGCCTATCGCCCCTTAGGGGGCAGGAGAGGTGAAACAGAGCTGGGGCAGAGCAGACACACCCAAACAGAGACATCTCCCAGGATTGTTTTCTCATAAATGAAGGTGGCGGAGCGGGAAGCCTTTTAGGGTTGCCTCCTACGGCTGAGGCGTTAGAATCTGACCAGCTTTAGGAACTCAACCCTCACGGAGGAGGGAAGGTCTCGTGTGCAGGACGGACCAGTGGCAGAAGACGTTACTGATGCAGCAACTGGACCATGGCTGGTACTACAGGGATTTTTTTTTTTTTAATCTTTATTGAACTATAGTAGATTTATAATATCGTGTTAGTTTCACGTGTACAGCAAAGTGACTCAGTCATATATGGAGAGATAGACATACAGATTCTTTTTCAGATTCTTCTCCATTATAGGTCATTACAGGACAGTTAAGTAGAGTTCCCTGTGCTCTACAGTAGGTCCTTGTTGGTTCTCTATTTTATATAGAGTCGTGTGTATCTGCTAATCCCAAACTCCTAACTTATCCCTCCCCCACCTTCCCCTTTGGTAACCATAAGTCTGTTCTCTATGTCTGTGAGTCTGTTTCTGTTTCATACGTAAGTTCATTTGTGTCATATTTTAGATTCCACATATAAGTGTTATCATGTGGTATTTGTCTCTTTCTCTTTCTGACTTACTTCACTTAGTGTGATCATCTCTAGGTCCATCCATGTTGCTGCAAATGGCATTCTTGTGTTCTATTTTACGGCAGAGTATATGGGTACCACATCTTCTTTATCCATTCCTCTGTTGATGGACACTTAGGTTGCTTCCACGTCCTGGCTATTGCAAACAGTGCTACTATGGAGGGATGTTTGATGGAGGAATAATAAATGAAAGGAGGAGAGCCAAAGCAGACAGAAACTAGAGGAGGCCTCCCCGGAACCAAAGGTCCGTTGGGAGGTGGATGTCCTTGACTTAGTTGTTGATGCAGACAGCAGAAGAAGCAAGCTGACCTTACCGTGAACTGCTCCAAGAGCTTTAACTATACATGTGAGAAGCAGCCATCCAACTGGCCTTTGGTTTCCTTCATTTTGTTCTTTGGTTGGTTGGATAGGGTCCTCCTGCCTGCCCGGCGATTCCATTCCTTTTCATCTGACAAAGCCCGATTTGTCTTCCGACGCCACACTTTCTGCACTCTCTGTCCTAGTAGTTTGGTTGGAGATGACCTGAGGCTCCCAGACTGGTATATCCCAGACCTGACCCATCAGAAACTCCATCCCCCCAGCCACAGTGACTGGCTCAGGTTTGGGCCAGGGACTCCAGTGACCACCATGAGATTCACACCATCAACTTTTTCTACAAGCATTTGGGAAGTCACTTTATTTTCGTTGGGGTGTGCTGTGTGGATAGAATGTAAACCTTGAGCTGCTGGTGACAATGATGACCACTCAGAAATGAAGCCAACACAAAGAACAGAACAGACAGAGGTAGAAAGAAACAGTGTCTGGTTACATTGATTGACCCCTGGATCCAGCCGTGCCTGAAGCCCACCTGGTATTTTTTCAGTTACCTGACCTAATACATTTTTTCGACACACCCCCTCCCATTTTTAAATTTAACTTAATTTTGTTTTTTGCTTTGGTACCATTTGCATAAGCTGAGTTTTTTGGCATTTGCAACTAAAGGGGTCGAGACTAATGCACTGAATGATCTGGTGCCTATTCAAAGACCATTTCCATTGGGAAGGTGGGGAAACCCTGTGTCAGGGCCTCAAACACAACCTCACTGTTTCCAACGGAGACAAAACCATGTTTCCAGAGCCACTTCCTGTTTAAGGTGTGAGATTTTTATTTTTTAATTTTTTTGTAACTTCGGCTTAAAATCACCACTAAGCTGGAACTCCATGATAAGAACAGAACCAGCCTTCTGTTCTGTGTGCGTGCTGGGGGTTGGATGAGGATCTTAAAGTTCCTCTGTTTATTCTACGAACAAGAGAATTGCCTCAAAGGACTGCTAATCTACCCCCATGTGCCAAAGTGGGCAGTGTTATATCCACATTTCTACAGAACTGGAGTCCACAGAGTCGGTGAGGAAATGCAGCAGAAATCAAGCTTTATAATTAAGGGGCCAGAGGGACCGATTGAGCAAGAACGATGAAGAGTGGGCTGAAGAGTTGGATGAAAACATTAACCTAAGGGAGGCGTGGGAGCCGCTTCGGATGCTTCTGGTGGCTCTGCGACCCCAGAGGGAGAAGGGTTAAGACAGTATCAAGAGTGTTATGAAACTAAGCCAAATGGAATTAGGTCTAAGCTGTATTTAAGCATGAAGTACATCAAGGGATGTCTCAGAATCTAAACCCCTGGCTCTCTGTTTAGGCTGATAATAACCAGACACCACCCACTCGAGGAGCTTTTCCTATTCCCTGATACCATCAAGTCTACTGTTCTTCTAATTCTTTTTATTTTCTCCATTTTTTAAAAAAGCATCTATGTGGAGTTTCTTTTAGATTTTGGGGGCGATTTTTCTTCTCCATGGCTTTGATAACTACACATATAATAATGGCTGTGATTTATTGACCTTTTACCATGTGCCAATATTACCGTGTGTAATGGGTTGAATGGTGGCCCCCCCAAAGATAGGTTCACTTAGAACCTATGGATGTGGTCTTATTTGGAAACAGAGTCTTTTCAGAGGTAATTAAGTTAAAGACCTTGGGATGAGGTCATCCTAGATGAGGGTGGGCCCTAAATCAATGACCAGGGTCCTTGTAAGACAGAAGGGGGAAAGACATGTACAGAAGCCCATGTAAAGATGGAGGGGGGGCTTCCCTGGTGGCGCAGTGGTTGAGAGTCCGCCAGCCGATGCAGGGGACGTGGGTTCGTGCCCTGGTCCGGGAAGATCCCACATGCCGCGGAGCAACTAAGCCCGTGAGCCATGGCCACTGAGCCTGCGCGTCCGGAGCCTGTGCTCCGCGACGGGAGAGGCCACAACAATGAGAGACCCGCGTACCGCAAAAAAAAAAAAAAAAAAAGATGGAGGGAGACGGAAGGGATGCAGCCAAGGAAGCCAACGAAGCCAGGAGCCACCAGACGCTGAAAGAGGCAAAGCAGGAACCTCCCCTAGAGTCTTTGGAGAGAGCATGGCCCTGCCTGCATTTGAGTTTGGACTTCTGGCTCCAGAACTGGCAGAAAGTAAGTTTCCGTTACGTTAAACTACCCAGTTTATGGTAATTTGTTACACCAGCCTCAGGAGATGAGTACGCTCAGCAGCTACGCCCATGTTTTTCCTTAAAAGAGTCTCACAATCGTATAAAATAGGCTCACAAGAGCTGACCTTTCCTCCAAGAATTTTGCTACACACACACTCTCTCTTGGCTTCTTTTGTAACGGTTCTTTAATCTTTCTCTGGGAGAAATGCCCTTCTCCCTTGAATACAAAATGGTGGAACTCTCCATCAGATCGTCTTAATCTTTTCTAGACAGGGATGGGGCTAAGTGACCTGTTCTCATCCCTGGCTACACTTGAGAATCACCTGAAGAGCTTTTAAAAAGTAAAGATGCTCAACCCTACCTCTATGCCCACCTCCACTCCACTACTACAAAGATCCTGGCCCAATCGGTTAGGGGTAGAGAGTCTGGACGTTAGTGTTCTTTAAAGCTTCCTGGTGATTCTAAAGTTCAGCCAAGGTGAAAGGAGTCTTTCTCCCTGGAATCTAAAACATGAGCACAGAGATAAAAACAAATAAAATAATTAGAGCCCCTGTATCCCAGCAGTGGTACCCTGAAACCAGACATCCATGATAACCACCAGGACTCTTGAACTGGCAACTTCAGGCTTTTAGGAAACTGGTCCCTTAGTGTACCTTTGGGGTCATAAGATCCCAATCCCTTAGTCCTTAGGTGGCCCTGATATGTTTCTGATGCTTCTGGTCAATTCATCCAGGAACTTGCAGAACAGATACTCAAAACTAAGCTTCTGCTTCCATGATACGGGGCATCCTCACTTAATCCGTAAGTGACAGCCCCCGTGTCGCTGACAACGTGAAGGGTGTGAGGAAGAAAGAAAAAATATTTTTTAGAAGGGGATTAAGAGGTACAAACTTCCAGCCAAAAAATAAATAAGTCACGGGAATGTACTATACAGTACAGGGAATATAGTCAATACTACTGCAATAACTTTGTATGGTGATAAATGGTTACTAGACTTTTCATGGTGATCAATCTGTAATGTATACAAAAGTCCAAACACTATGCTGTACACCTGAAACTAACATAATACTATATGTCAACTATACTTCAATAATAAAAAAATTATGTAGAGATGACATGGCCTTCTACATCAAGGCTTTGAGTTGCTTAGGATCCCAGACATTTGCAAGTGTGAACTTAACACTCTTAATATACCACTAAGATCATCCTTAATCAAAAAATTTTTTAAAAAAAGAAATGTACACACTTCAGAAGACAAGGACTTCCTCACTCTGGGAGATATCTATAACCATTGTCTTGGAAATTTTGCTAATTCAGACTTTGGCTGGGTTGTATTTTACCTTTGTCCTCTCCTTAGAGGCAGTAATTTCTAAATCCCTAGGTGTAGAAACAGTTTTCTTCAGCTCAGCATACAGGTAGGAGAGAGAATCAAGTCCCACAGAGAAAACAGTTTCAAAGATATCAGAAGTACCCACTCAGAAATAAAGGCAAGCCAATTAAACATAATTGATATCTTTCTTCAAAGTATATACAAATAATCTCTAAGTGGAAATTCCCTTAGCCATATCCAAGGTGTAAGATGAATGCACTTGAAAAGGATATGTAGAGGAAAAAATGCTGGGGATATACTGTTTGTTGTTGTTTTTTTTTTATGGTACACGGGCCTCTCACTGCTGTGGCCTCTCCCGTTGCGGAGCACAGGCTCCGGACGCACAGGCTCAGCGGCCATGGTTCACGGGCCCAGCCACTCCGCGGCACATGGGATCCTCCCAGACCAGGGCACGAACCCGTGTCCCCTGCATCAGCAGGCGGGCTCTCAACCACTGCGCCACCAGGGAAGCCCTGGGGATATACTGTTTTAAGGTTCTTACACAACATATGAAGCAGTATGACCTCATTTGAGTGCAGGCTTTGATTAATTAAAGATAAATTTTGTAAACCTTAGGGCAATGGCTAAATTTTAAAGAGGTATAAATAATGAGCCAATATGGAGATAAAATGGAATCATAAAAAATATACTCAGTAGGGGGCTTCCCTGGTGGCGCAGTGGTTGAGGGTCTGCCTGCCGATGCAGGGGATACGGGTTCGTGCCTCAGTCCAGGAGGACCCCGCATGCCGCGGAGTAGCTGGACCCGTGAGCCACGGCGGCTGAGCCTGCGCGTCTGGAGCCTGTGCTCTGCTACGTGAGAGGCCACAACAGTGAGAGGCCTACGTACCGCAAAAAAAAAAAAAAAATATATATATATATATATATATATATATACACACACACACACTCAGTAGGAAAGCAGGCAGAAAAAGGAAAAAGGAGTAAAGAACAGATGGCACATAAAGCGAAAAGGAAGATGATAGATTTTAATAGAGACATATCAAAAATTTCATTAAATATAAATGGTCTAAATATAATGATTAAAAGACACAGATTATCAGATTGGATAAATAGGCAAACCCCAACTACATGCTCTCTATAAACAATCTACATAAAATATAAAAACACAAATTGGTTTTTTAAAAAAACAGAAAAGATACTACAATGCAAACATTAATCAAAACTAAGCCGATGGGGGCTTCCCTAGTGGAGCAGTGGTTGAGAGTCCGCCTGCTGATGCAGGGGACACAGGTTTGTGCCCTGGTCTGGGAAGATTCCACATGCTGCGGAGCGGCTAGGCCCATGAGCCATGGCTGCTGAGCCTGTGTGTCTGGAGCCTGTGCTCCACAACGGGAGAGGCCACAACACTGAGAGGCCCGAGTACTGCAGAAAAAAAAAAAAGAAGCCGAGGTGGCTGTATTAATATCAGATGAAACAGACTTCACAATAAGGAATATTTCCAAGAATGAAGAGGGATATTACATAACAAGAAAGGAGTCAGTTCACCAAGAAGTCATTACAATCCTAAGCGTATATGTACTAAGACAGTGTTTCAAACACGTAAAGGAAAAACTGACAGGACTGAAATGAAAACTAGACAAACCCACAACTGCAACACTTCTGTCAATAACAGACAGAACAAAAAGATTAAAAAATAAGCAGGGATAGAAAACACCTGAACATCACTAGAGACATCTGGAGAGTTCTTGTAAATCTTAGGCAAAGATTTGTTTAGATGTGAAACCAAATGCACAATTACTAAGATAAAAAAATCAACAAACCAGACTTCATTAAAAAATCCTTTGCTCTTTCCAAGACACATACTGGGAGAATTTCTATAAATACCTATCTGAAAATGGACTTGTATCCATAATATATAAAGTGCCCTCAAAGATCAATAATATGAAAATAACAACCAACAAAAAACTGGCAAAGGATTTGAAAAAGACATTCACCAAAGAAGGTATAAGGATGGTAAGTAAGCACAAGAAAAAATGCTCAACATTATAAGTCATAGGATAAAAGTTAAAACTTGAAAGATATACTGCTACACACCTATTAGAAGTGCTACATAAAATCAAACTAAAACAAGGGATAACATTAAATGGCCCTGAAGATACAAAACAACAGGAACTCTTATACCTTGCTGGTGGGATTGCAAAATGTTTCCATGTTTGATAAAAGTTTGAAATTTCTGATAAAGTTATGTGTATAGTTACCACACCAACCAGCAATTCCAGCCCTAGGTATTTACCCAAGAGAAATGAACAAACATTCACTTGAAAACCTGTTTGCAAATACTCATTGTGATATTTTTCATAATGACCCACAAATGGAAGTAATCCAAATGGCTTTCAACTAGGAAATGAATAAACAAACAGTGCTGTATCCATTCACTGTAATATTACGCAGTATTAAAAAGCAATAGACTATTTGTGGTCTTTTTGATTATAGCCATCTCACAGGTGTGAGGTGATATTGTGGTTTTGATTTGACGAGGAAGGGAACCCTTGATCACTGTGGGAATGTAAACTGGTGCACCCACTGTGGAAAACAGCATGGAGGTTCCTCAAAAAAACTGAGAATAGAACTACCATATGATCCAGCAATTCCACCCATGGGCGTACATCTGAAGAAAATGAAAACACTAATTCTAAAAGACAACACACCCCAATATTCATAGCAGCCTGTTTTACAATAGCCAAGATATCGAAGCAACCTATGTGTCCATCAACAGAGGAATGGATAGAGAAGATGTGGTACATATATACAATGGAATATTACTCAGCCATAAAAAAGAACGAAATTTTGCCATTCGCAATAACATGGATGGACCTGGAGGGTATTATGCTTAGTGAAATAAGTCAGACAGAGAAGGGCAAATACTGTATGTTACCACTTACACGCGGAATATATAAAATAAAACAGGGACTTCCCTGATGGTGCAGTGGTTAAGAATCCGCCTGCCAATGCAGGGGACACGGGCTCGAGCCCTGGTCCGGGAAGATCCCACATGCCACGGAGCAACTAAGCCCGTTCGTCACAACTACTGAGCCTGCGCTCTAGAGCCCTCGAGCCACAACTACTGAGCCTGCGCTGTAGAGCCCATGCTCCACAAGAGAAGCCACCGCAATGAGAAGCCCATGCACCTCAATGAAGAGTAGCCTCTGCTTGCCGCAACTAGAGAAAGCCCGCGCGCAGCAACGAAGACCCAATGCAGCCGTAAAAAAATAATAATAATAAATATATGTATTAATAAAATAAGGTAAAATAAAAAATAAAACCAAACTAGTGAATCTAACAACAACAACACACACACAAAAACAGACTCACAGATACAGCGACCAACTCGTGGTTACCAGTGGGGAGAGGAAGTGGGGAGGGGCAATCTAGGGGAAGGGGAATAAGAGGTACAAACTACCATGTATACAATAAACAAGCTACAAGGATATCTTGGGCAGCCCAGGGAATACAGACAATATTTTCTAACTATAAATGGAGAATAACCATTAAAATTTTGAAACACTATGTCATATAATTGAAACATAAGATATTGTAAATCAACTATAGCTCAACTTAAGAAAAAGAACAAAAAGGAATAGACTGTTGATATATAGGTGAATAGTAAATGCAATGTCTTAAGTGAAAGACAGAAGATTCAAAAGCTGCATACTGCACGATCCCATTTTTATGGAATTCCGAAAAAGGCAAAACTATAAGGACAGAGAACAAATCAGTGGTTGCCAGGGGCTGCAGGTATAGGGGGAAGGGGTGGCTACATAGAAACACCCAGGAATTTGGGGGGTGACGGAAGTGTTCTTTATACCTCAGTTGTGTTCGTGTTTACATGGCCATGTGTGTTCATCAAAATTAAAACTCTAGCCTCAAAACGGTGAATTTTACTGTATGAAAATTACATTAATAAACCTTACTTTTAAACAACTCAGACCGCTGTAGGGAGATAATTCTATCCATCAGACTTTCCATTTATTCCATTAATTCAGTAATACTCCCTTTCACTCCAATTAAAATGCCAAAGATTCGTTTTTATTAACCTTGTTTCTCATGACTATGGATGTTATGAAATATCTAATACTTCCAAAGGCTTTGTTTCAACCCCTGCTCATGAAAGTGCTAACTGCTAATATAATTGAGAGTTCTGGGTTCTTCTCTGCCCAGTTCTAGCCACACTCGTGATGAAGCTGAGGATGAATATTGAGATAAAGGAGGAAGAGCTTAAGGTGCAAATTCAAATGGCTGAGGGGACGGGGCCAGCAGGTAAGGGGGGGAAGAGAAGCACTTAATAAACACCCCACCCAGGGGGCGGGGCGGGGGACACCCATGCATAGCTTTGGCGCGACGTAGCCTTACGGGAATGCGCATCCGAGGTCTGAAGGGTGCCGACCCTCTTTGGGAAAATTGGAAATCCCAATTTTTGCATGTGAATTATCCCGATTTGGGGGAGCCTGTTCAGTTTTTTATTTTAAAAAGCATTGTGGGGCTTCCCTGGTGGCGCAGTGGTTGAGGGTCCGGCTGCCGATGCAGAGGACACGGGTTCGTGCCCCGGTCCGGGAGGATCCCACGTGCCGCGGAGCGGCTGGGCCCGTGAGCCGTGGCCGCTGCGCCTGCGCGTCCGGAGCCTGTGCTCCGCAACGGGAGAGGCCACAATGGTGAGAGGCCCGCCTACCTCAAAAAAAAAAAAAAAAAAAAAAAAAAGGACTGTGGACAGAACAGTGCTTGTGTGCAGGTCATGAAGTTTGCAAGTGCTGGTCTAGAGCCCTGGGTATAGAACAAGAGAACTAGGACAGGCCTAGGAGTCTGGTGGTTTAATAGAATGGCTTCCGAGAAGCTGAAATCACTTCTAAGAAGCTTCAACGCAGCAGGGAGTTTCAACTTGGGTAGGAAGGGGTGTGTGCTTAATGCAAAGAGTGTGTGTGTACTTTAAGTATAAGGAAAGACAAGGCATGAGCCTGACACGTGCAATCTAAAATATGAAACGAACTAGAGAATATAAGAACAATAAAACAGACTCTGAGAGAGAGACACACACACTAGTGGTTACCAGTGGGAAGAGGGTGCATGTGGGAGCCGGGAAGGACCTCTCCGCCCGCCCCCCACAACCTCTTTCTACTCACGACACCCGCCCCAGCCCCGAAATCCCAAATCAGCAATTCAAAATCCCCAAAAGCGCTGACTACCCAAAGGTAGGCCGGCTGGTTTTTAATTCTTTTGGTGACCATGGCTGCTCTAAAGGACAATGAGGCGATCTGGGGACTTTATCCTCTTCTATGTATATACTCACATCTTCCATTGCAGAATGACTTATGTGTCCAATTACGGATGCAGCTCCACACCCAGCCTGGGCGCGTTAGACAATACACATGGGTGATCCCGGGCCTCTGTCTATCCATCTACCTACCTTCTGAATTGTGAAATTCACCTGGCCCCAGACTCCTAAAAGTGACCTTCCCAGGGGCCCCCTACGTGACTGACAACCATCACTTCACCTCTGGCGGCATCTCAGCCTACCACTGCCCTTTCCTCCCCTCTACATGGGGCCAGTTCCTCAACCTGTAACTCAAGGACACTTCGCGTCATCTACGTCAGCCCAAGTCTTAAATCTTAGGAAGACTCCCTTCTTTCAGTGCCCTGGTCTATTTATGGAACCACCCAAGAACTATGATTCTGTTCCAAACTGAGGAATTGCAGAGCCTTAAATCCACAGTTGAACATCAGCTTGCAATTGGTATTAAAAACTGATCAGTGGTTTTGAGGGTTCCAGAAATCGGCACTTAAATCCTTGGGCAAGAACAGTCAGCGATGGATTTTTTTTTTTTTTTAAAACGACAGTAAAAATTTAAACAAGGGTCAGGAAACTTCCCTCTCTATACGAAATTCATGGAGCAAACATTTTCTTTACAGAGGTATCTGAGAGGGTGAATGTACTGCTGCTTATGACCATGAGAAACAAAATGAAAAATATTTTGCAGACCCATATGCGGTGAAAACTGCCAAGCAAAAGCGGGGAGAGAAAACCCCACCAAATCAAGGTTGCCCTAACCCAGGGGGAGAGGTGGCTTTGGGCGGAGGGGTGGGGCATCTCCCCCTAACCTCTAACACCCTCACCACTTGCTGTGTAAATAGCATCTTTAAAACAAAACTCCCGGGCTTCCCTGGGAGCTCAGTGGTTAAGAATCCGCCTGCCAGTGCAGGGCACATGGGTTCGAACCCTGGTCCGGGAAGATCCCACATGACGTGGAGCAACTAATCCCGTGCGCCACAACTACTGAGCCTGCGCTCTAGAGTCCGCGTGCCACAACTACTGAAGCCTGCGCGCCTGGAACCTATGCTCCTCAACGAGAAGCCACCGCAATGAGAAGCCCGCAACCAAGAGTAGCCCCCGCTCCGCTCGCCGCAACTAGAGAAAGGCCACGCGCAGCAAGGAAGACCCAACGCAGCCAAAAATAAAATAAATAAATTTTTTAAAAATTCCCAAATCCACTTTCCAACAAAATTGCTGTCCCTGGCCTCTTCCACATGGACGTTTCTAATGGCCACTTCTCTAAGTCAAAAGTAAAATCCTCTAGATAGTGTGGGGGGAGGAACGTGAGCTTTAATTAAGAGAAGTCCACAACTTACTTTACAGAGCACATTCAGCAGTCAGAGTTCCAACCTGATTGAATCCTCTCACGGAGGAAGAAAGCTTGATCGGAGACTTTCACCCTTCGCTCGAATTAAAATGACACCCTCTTCCTCAATGAAGTGCTTTCTATCCATTAAGTCACTTTATCATCACAACATCTCTAGCAAGTATTTTGGGAGAATTTTTTTTTTTTTGAATGGCCACTTTCCATTTGGGGAAACCGAGTCCTAGAAATGACAGAACCCAGAGCTCACGGCAGAATTAAGTAACCAGATTTTCTAACAGATTTGTTCTCTGGAATAAAACAGAAATACGTCCCCCATCCGGTCACACGCGCGCGCGTGCCCGTGCGCGCGCGCACACATGCACACGCGCGCGCGCGGGCGCACACACACGCACACTCCTGTTTACCTGGAGCTCTTGGGAGGAAGGGACAGTATTTAAAACAGCAATTTTGTCCAATTGGTGTGTCTGGGGACCTGCACCCTTAAGGAAAGCAGATTTTTCTGGAATTCCAGCCGGTGCGCAGTGACTTTTGAAAAGCAAACGCTACTTGCTAACATCAATTGGCAACTTGTCTCTGCGAATGCAGTTCCAGCTCAGCCTGAAGAGCTTTAGGCGGGAGAGAGCCGTGATTCTCATCCGGTTGGACTCGGTTTACCCGCTCAGGGCCCGGGGCTGGGGCCGGAGCCGCGACGCAGCGCGAAGGGCAGGGACACTTGTGCGCATTTCGGTTTTACCCCATGGCCCCGAGACTCTCGCCCCGGCGCAGGCAGCGGAAAAACGGCGCCCCCAGCCCTCTCTCCGCGCGCTGACCCGCACCCGGTTCCCGGCCCGGCCTGGCCTCGGGGCGCGCAGCCGTCCCCAGAGGAGCGGGGCTTCCTCGCGCGGCGCCGGCGGCCCCCGGGCTCCGAGACCCCTCTCCCCGCCCCTCCCGCCGCGGGCCCGGGCCCAACACGCACGTAATCAAAAGCTGCATAATAATACCAACCTTTCCGGAGTCTTCTGGGAACCAAGCGTTCCCTCCCTTAATTCTCTTAAACCCAAGACAGGGTGATCATTGCACACTGCAGAGGTGAGGAGACTGAGGTGGAAGGCCCTCCAGGACCCGGCTGTTGGGAAGCCCAGGTCTGATTCCGACTTGCAGCCCCAACTCTCCCACCCGCGCAATCACCTTTACGCGCTCCTAGACCACACAGGACCTCGGCGGGGCGCCCGGAGGGGGTCCCGGGTTTCTCCCGAGCCGAGGTCCCCGGGAGCTGCGCATTCCTTCGCGGGCCAACGCCGGCCCGCGGGACCCCATGGTGGGGGAAACGGGGCACAAAGGGCCCGGTCCGCCCTCGTGGGTCACCAGTCCCAGTCGGACCGAGCTGGGGAGGGGGACGCCAGGCTGCGGGGGAAGAAGGCGCAAAGAACCCCGCTGCCCGCTCCCGGGCCCCCGGCTCCACGTCGTGGCCGTGCCGGGTTGCGCTAAGTCTTCACGCAACTCGGGGACGGTGAACACACAGAATGTTCCTCAGCCACGCCCCCTCTTCACCCCGGGAAGCACCCCGAACCCAGAGATACTGGGTCAGCCAATTTCGCCCCAATCCCACGGACGCGGCGCCCAACGGGGCTCGCCCACCTAGGGAAGGGGCCGCTCCGCGCCTGGGAGCCAGCGCCCTCACCCAGGTCCCCGCGACACCCTCATCCTTCGGCTCCCCCCGCCCGGGCTCCTGGGGACCGCGGGGAACTTCCCGAGCGCCGGCGCGACGACGCCCCCGCTCCCGGCCTCTTACCTCTGCCCAGCAGCGCGGCCAGCACCAGGCTCAGCGCCCGGCACAGCGGCGCCACCCGCCCGGGGGCCGCGCCCTCGGAGCGCATCCTGCGTCCCGGCAGCTCAGGCCGCCCGCCGCCCGCCGGGGGCGCAGGGCCCGCTCGTGGCCCCCGCCGGCTGTCCCATGCCCCGGGGCCACCCCCGGCAGCGAGTCGGCCGGCCGGGCTGCGGAGCCGGTGGTCACGCCCCGCCCCTGCCGGGTGCACGCCGCGCCGCCTGCGGATCCCGCGGAGGCTCGCGCTCTGGCCGGGACAACTTTTCTCCAGCCGCCGCCGCAGCCGCGGCCCGTCCCGCCCCCGGGGCCGCCCACTCGGCCCCGCCCCGCCCCTAGCCCCGCCCCGGGCCGCAGGCTGCTGGAGGATGCCGGGGAGAAAGTGCGCGGGTCCCGGAGCAGGCGCGCGGGAGAGGGGGTGGGGCGCGCAGGGGAGCGGGTTGCACCCGCGGGGTCCCTCCTCCGCCCTGCAGCCTTCCGCCTTCGTGCCCTGTGGCTCGCGTCCCGGAGAGCTCTGCGCAGGTACCGCGACGCAAGATGGAGCCGGACGCTTCCCCTCACCCGCCTCCCGGGGTCCTCAGTCGCCACACCTGAACTTCAGGTTGTCCCCTGGTTCTTTGCCTTGAGAGCTGGGGACATCTGGAATTAAAACTCCCCTGCAGCTGATAAAGAAAGCTCTCCCAGAGAGATTGTTCAGTGGGAAAAAGCAACGGGCAGGACAGACTCGAGAAAGACACGGTTTCTACAGAGGCGTGCGCACATGTGTATATATTTGTGTGTGTGTGTGTGTGTGTAGCAAGACAACGCGGTATCTCAGGAAGGAGACTGTAACACTGGATGACGGAAAGGTTCGTTTTACACTGTATATCCTTCTATATTGTTGGATATCGCCCCCATGCCCATGTGTTTTAATGCACTATTCTGGAGGCAAATGCGCCCTTCCCCAGCCAGACTTGCTCCTGCAATAGCTTTTTCTCTGCAGATTCAGACAAGGACTCGCCACCCCACTTCGCGCCCCGAATCTCTTCTCTGTGACGTTCCCAGCGCTGCCCTCCCTCCCCGCGCGGATCCCAGCTGCTTGCCTGCACGGTTACTGATACACATGCTCGGGCCTCATCTGCTTCCCAGGGATGAACAATCCGAATGCAGGACCCCGACTCCCCCTCGTGTCCGTGAGTGAAAGGCAGTGCGGTCTGAGCCCAGCAGCCTTGCCCTGGAGGCCCAGCCCTCGCCCAGCCGATGCGCTTCCCCGAGACCCCATAGCCTGGCCTGGCGGGTCCCCTGGTGTCCTGGGCTCCTCAGGGGCAGAGCTCAGGGGCCCAGCTCTCTCACCCAGGCTGACTCGGTCCGACCTCAGAAAAGAAGCTCACAGTGTTGTCATGTGTCACCATCGCTCCTGGTTACCAGAGGAAGGAAGGAATTGCAAAATAAAAGCAAAAAAATATCCTGGATCAGGTGAGGAGAAGCAAAAGTGAAACGTCTTCAGCACTGCAAATCCGTTTCTGCTGTCCCGACTCTGTTACAGGGGGTCATGAGCTGAGCATGAGGGGACATTGGGGGTTGGGGGCACAGGGTACGAGGGCGCTCCCCATCCCTGGAGCCCTTCTCCCAGCTGGATGTCCTCCAGAGGACGAGGGCTCAGGGGTCCACTCTGCTTGCCTTATGTAGGCAGAAGGCAGCCGAGGAGACTCGCCAGGCCAGAAAGAAAACTGCCAAACCTTGCTTCTCATAGACCTGGGTAGCAGAGGCTTCATTTTGTAAGTGGCCTATGCTGATAGCTGCCCAATTTTTCAGTTCATTCAGCTCGTCTACGCGTAGCCTTGGGAGACAGTCATAAAGTAGACTCGGGCTCCTGAAATGGAAGGCACATTTCCTCCTCATTTTTACTTGTTAGTTTGAAAGTCACTGGAGAATAAATATTTTTTTCATTTAAATGTTTCTAGCTTCGGTGAGAAATACAACATAGCCCACCATTTCCTGACTGAGTGATTGGGATCTGCTTCCTCTCTGGGTCTTGTCTGACAAGAGAAACAAAAGAAAAAGCCCCCAGTTATGCCGGCCACTCCCCTGCTCTTCTTCGTACGTTCATCATTTGGTCGGCCTCACCCTCCCCACACACATCATTTCTTTACTTTTGGCACAGAATATCGCCCTCTCTACTGCAGAGCCAAATACAGGTTGCGGTCCAAGACTCCATGGTTCAAATAATTAGGGCGAAACTGAACAAACCACAGGGGAATACATAAAAATTCTAAAATGAGATGAAAAAGGAGAAGAAGAGCTTCAGTCAGGTAAATCCACTTCACAGTCCCCAAAGGCATCTGCCATCCTCTGGTGTTCCAAGTCTCACATATGCCTTGAGACCACAAAGTCTCCTAGCATTGCCTGTAAGAGGCTTTCCTGCTTCTTCCAGACAGCCAAAAAGAGACCCAGGTAATGGGTGCTTCTCTTCCACAATCTCAGTGTAGGAGCCCATGTAATCTACCATGTGACCTTCTAAAAACCAAACAAGCACACACAAAAACAACTAAACAAAGGGATGGTGTTGTTGATTTATCTTTTTTAGGAACCCACCCCTCCAAACAGAGGTGTGAACTTAGAGGTTCATGGGGAAAGAGTTTCCTGTATTTATTTTTTTTAAGGCATGTATTTTTTAACCCCCAAATCATTAATTCCTTAACTTAGATTACTTCCAGATGCTTTTCTGAATTTCATAACCAACATCAGAGACCACTAATCTCCTCAAAGGCGATTGCAAAACTCCCTGTGGGCTTTGGGCACATGGAGACAATTAACATGATTTATAGGAGAGAAGAGAGATTGGAAAGAGGAAACCTGCTGTTTCCACATGTGCCCAAGGTGCATAAGTCAAAAAGGCAAGTTCAGATTTTTTTTTGTTCATGCTTAAATTCCACATTCTTAACATTGCATAAAATGAGGGTTGGAACTTATGAATTTAGCTCAGGAATTTCTTATAAGATTTGCCTCTAGATAGGGGACCTACAGGTATATGTTTCTAAGAACGTGGAAAAGAAGGGCTATATGTTGGCCTCATGAGGCAGCTATAGTTGTCCTGCAGATCTAATGGCAAGTCCTAACTATGGTGCTTGCTATTAAAGATGAAAAATAAGGCAGGCAGGCAGGTATATGTCTAGCACTCTGTGCTGGCACTTTTGTTATTATACATAGATGTCATCTCATTTAACACTCACAGTAACACTAATGGAAGGACTGCTGTTGTCTTTTGACACTTCCTCCATTCTTTCAACAAATATCTGTCTACTGCTTATCATTTGTCAGGCTCAGGTATGGGGTTCCAGCAGTGAACAAATCAGATGAAGGTCCTAAACTCATGGATCTTATAGTCTAGGGGACAGACTCTCAGGAAATATACAAATCATCCTAGAAGTCAGTGATAGGTGCTATGAATAGAACTAAAACAGAATAAGGGGGGAGAGTCTGATTTGGGGTTACAACTTTAGAGAGGGCTGATGGAGTGGGTAAGTTGGCAGATTTCTGAGAGAAGAGCTTTTACGGAGGAGAAAACCAAAAGTGCAAAGACCAGGAAGCAGAGGAAAAAAAATCTCACCCCACCCCCCGGAACAGCTCTGGCCTCTTGTAGCACACAGCCTGTAGGGGGCTTCAGAGGAAGCGTGGAGTCCAGTTGAGAGCTGACTGTGTGGGAGGGCAGGAGGGAGTGGTAAGGTGGAGGCACGGACCTGTTAGGCTGCCTCTGCTCCAGGTGAAGGCAAAAGCCTTGCCAATGGATGGGTGTGAGCTGTAGGACAGTGTTGGAGTCCGGGGTTTCCCCAGTGGTACCCTTCAGGGAGGAAAGAAAGACTGGGGGGCAAGCAGTCTTGGGGGTACCATGGGGCAGGTGGGAAACCTGGGTCTCTAAGAGGAAGTTCAGTCACTTGCTAGTACACGTGGCAGTGGTGACGTTGAAAATCAGCTCCCCACCTGCCCCAGAGGTGGCGTGGTCAGCCTGTGTCCACCAGCTTAAACTCTGGTTTTACGCTGGTAAGATCCAGAGCCCTTGTTTTAACAAATTCTAGGGTCTCACGCAGCCTGGCTAAAGTGGGGCTGGGTAGGTAGGGGAAAGTGGGCTGTAGAAACAACGGGTCCTTCCCCACTCCCTACCCTTACTCCCTGCTGCACGCGGATAAAGATTGCAACACTGTACCATCCAGTAAGAATCTAACTACTAGGGAATATTTGCTGGGGGCTGTCACCCCCCCCCTCTTGATCATTTATGTGTTTATTTGCTTATTATCCATCTGCAGCTTCCCGCATCCCATGTCAGCTCCATGGGGTAGGGGGTGGCGCTTGACCTGTTCACCCCTGTGTTCCCAACCCCTAGGAAGGTGTGCCCCCAAATTAGCACTTGTCTGGTGAATGACTATGGGTGAAGCTGTAGATTACCAGTCCCCTGTTACTAACAAGGAAACTGAGATTCACACATTTTTACCCCCAGCCCACTTAGCCAGTAATAGTAACAATTACCACTGAGGACAATATCATTCATTAGGTGCTTGTTCATTGCTAGATAATCCTGTTGACAACCCTATGGTCCTGTACTCTTTTTATCCCATGTTACAGACCAGGAAACTGATGTCCGAGAGGTCAAGTGGCTCGTTCAAGGTCACCCAGCTGGGAAGTGGCTGAAGTGGGGTCCGATCTATAATCATTTGTCCCACTCAGCTGTTTTCAAGTGTGTGCTTAGCCCCACCTGTCCCCTGCACCAGGTGTCCTGGTCGCCTGTGTTAGGTCCCGCTGGCCAGGTCAGCTCTTTGTATCAGATTTCACTTGCTAGACTTCTCTGTTTTTGACAAACACTGAAAAACCATTCGTCTGTAACGTCCACTTAACCTTACAGACAGCTCCGCGGCGCCTTGGGCTGCCCTGGTGTCTCTACTGGAACTCCGCCTCTGTGGAGATGAATGTCCCCTGAAGAGATCGTGGGCCCAGCTTCTCCAGGTAAGATGCGAGATACAGGCGGCTCTTGGCTTTGTGGGAACAACTTTTAGGACTGATGCTGAAATGCCTCCACACCTGACCCGGGTCCAACTTCCCTGCCGCACTTCCAGGCCTTTATCACCCCTGCTAGAGACCCCCAGAGCGGATTTTCCACCCTCACCCTTCCACTGGGGCTTCAGTAGTCCATTTAGTAAAAGAAGTGGGTTAATATAGCTTCAGAGGCTTACAGATGGAAGTGGTCACCCTGACGTTTCCTTGACTGTATATGCTGCCTCGCCGTCACCACCTCTGACATTTATAGATCTTTTACCTCGTGCCAAGCACTATTTCCAGGACTTCCGCATGTGTTTGCTCATGTAATCCTCGCAACAGCCTTATGACCTTACTGTTCTTAGCGACTCCATTTACAAACCAAGAAACTGACATACAGAGTTTAGGTAACGTATCGCATCCAGTGCCGCAGAGCTTGGATTCGCACCGTTCCTCTGGCTGTAGAATCCCTGCTCTGAGTAATTGATTCTCCGTCTTTGTTCCGCGTACAGCTCACCTAGAGGACTTGTTAACATGTTGATTTGATTCCCTTCGTCAGGGCTGGGGGGCCCCTTCATCTGCGTCTCCAACAGGCGCCCCCCCATCCCCTTGTTGCTGTGCTCAGTGGACCATGTTTTGTGTCGCAGCTCCCTGATTCCTTATTCTCCCTACATATTTATCCAGAGTCATATTACCCAAACTATATGTATTTGAAAATGTCACCAAAGGTCAGACTCCTTCCTGCTTCTCGACACAAAGCGATCCCAGACACATTCAGTGTCTTTCATCATCCCAGAAGCAGCGTGAGATTGGAGCGTTGCCATGCCGTCAGTGAATAACAGTCCTTTAGTACATACTTGTCAGTGAGCCTGATATTCGGAGTAAGCGTGGCGACTGGCTTGGGTCAAGGTAGTGGTGGCTCCGTCACCTGGGTCCCTGAATGACCTCAGTGAGCAGAGTCCCCTGCTAAGCAGCAGTGGACACACACACACACACACACACACACACACACCCCTGAATGAGAGATGACGGGCTGACCTTTGGGGGTCTTTTGTTGCTGCGCTGGAAGATAACCCATCCTCACTGAAACACCCGCATGATACACCCACTCAGCTCTGCCCCTGTTCCCTGCGGATTATCAGGTCTCATTGCAGGAATAACAGTCTCTGTGTCTTGTCATTGTTTAATCCAATGGTCAATTGTTGAGAGATTATTATGGGTGAGCACTGAGCTCAGAGCCTGTCCTCAGAGAGCGTAATAGGGGAGATAACAGACGTATACAAGGATCTCGAATAGACACCGGAAAACAGGCACAAAGGACGCGTTATAGGAGCCCCGGGAAGATCAGAGTGATTTCATTGCCCACCTACACGCCGTCGACACTGACGTTAAAGGCTCTCCTCATTCTACCTTCAGAGACTTTGCACCTGCTCTGAAGCTCACTCCTTATCATTTCCTCTCCTTTCAAATGTCCCCCCTCAGTGATGTCTTTCTTCCCAGAACCCAGGATATAGCCCAGACACACCCTGCACTCAAGAAATATTGTCGAATAAATCCTGATTGTTACCTTCGAGAAAGTGATGTTTGGTCACGGGGATGGTGGGAGATTAATAGTGAAGATGGGAAAGAAAGACAGGATGGCAGAGTCTTTGTGGAAGAAAGGACAAGACAGGAGCATAGTTCAGCCCATAAACGGGAACAGCGATTTTTACTTCCGGGCAGTTCCCATAACCACCAGCCAGAAGAAGTAGGTTAAACTAGCTCCAAGGTCATTGGCGTTGAACTGTGGTGGATTCAGCCACTGCAGCATTGGTTTCATCCTCTTCACCCCTAAAGCTTTGGTTTTGTTTTCTCAATCTTAGAGTCATGACTCATTAGGACCTAAACTTCGCATTTTTCATGGGAAATAATTCAATTGAAACTCATCCACCACTGCAGGATGCAACACAGCACTTAAGTGGCATTATTAATCTGCCTTTTCAAGCCCCTCCTGGCCACCCCTGATCGGCAGCCCAAGCTACGGCATCGCTTATGATTCGTTACAGATCCAGCCAGTTTCTGGGAAGGAGGGACACTCACAACTTTTACGTATGACTCACTGTTTTCAATCACCTTTCTCAGGTTCAGACCATCCAGGTAACTAAAGAGCTTTGTAGCTGGACTCGCTACATCGTTCCTGACTCCCCTTAAAACTCCCTGATGGCCTGTTACAAGGAAGGTTGAGCTGCAAGTGGGAAACTGCCCAAATTGTGCTGTTTTGACACTTGGAGCCATGCAATGCCAGTGCAGTTAATCTACGTGAGAAACAGCTCTGCTCCCTAACCCACCGGCGGCCGCCAGATGGTTATAGAGTCAACAGTGCCCCCTGGTGGCGGAAGCCGGTATATTCTGTTGGTGGAGAGAAAAAGCAAAGCTCAGATTTCTGGGTCTAAGCAAAGGGGCAGACGCATCCTAAGAGTGCCATTCAGTTCAGCAGCATTTCACACTAATGAGTGTCTTCTCAAGAGGCAGTATTGGTCACTACTGGCCCCTTTGCCTCTGACTTGTGAGTACAACGTATTTCCTGCGGTGGCCCATCTCCAACAGGGTTTCTATAGATAGTGTTTCCCACTTAAAGCAGTTGCCTTAATGGAGCTCAGGAGACTGACATTTGATCTCGGTGGACCGTTGGAGAGATTAAAGCTCAGGCTGGCTGGGATTAGGTACAAGGCTGGTGAGAAGATAAAGCATTTACGCAGAAATCCAAAATGATTGGGCATTACATGTACTGATGGAACTCCTCCAGTGCCATTAGGTCTTCATTGAGGTCCAATTAGAGAAGTGGAACCACTATGAACAGGGCGTTTATTTTAGGAATGAGACCTTATAGAATTGTGGGAGAAGCTGGGGATATAAAGATCCAGAAGGGGGAGTTGGAGGATAAGCAAAAATCACCAACCAGCTTTCCTGAGGCACTGACACATGATTCAGGGCAGGCTGGGCTTTCAGCTCCTTCGAGGTGAACATACTGGAACTTGAAGAAGAATCTGGAGCTGCACGTGTGCCCAGCTTCCAGGGTGGGACAATGCAAGGGGAGCTGTTCAAAGAGTATGTGAAGAGTTCAGCTTCTGCCATGGCCAACTAAACACCTACAGGATCTATCTTCCCATAGGTAACAATGGTAAACTCTGCAAAAAATGCAAAACAAGAAGAGGACAAACACATGAACAAGACCATTTCCCTGAAGACTCTAAGTAAAGAATGAAGGGAGGCCGGCAGATTCCACAAGGGAGTTGACATTTGGGAGGAGGAAAAGGCATGGAGAATGTTTCCTAATTGTGTCTTTTCCCCTAAGAACAAGTCACAGCCACTGCTGCTGGGGACAACTCTTACTTCTGTTGAAACCCACTCTTTATGGTCTGAACAACCAGAGGACACAGTTTGGGGCCACCAGAGCCACTGGAAAGGAAAAGGGAGGAATCCAAAAATGGACTGAGCCAGAAAGCAAGATCCCCAAATTCTGTGCATAAACTTTTGCCCATGTCTTTGGGGGACCCATGAGCCACATGGAGAATAAAAGAACTGAACTGATTTGAGCTGCAGACCAAGAGACATTTTTGGAATCCAACCGTGTTGATTGCGAGCCAAAAGAAAAACGTTAACACTTTTCTGAGGAATATAACAGAATCCAGATTCTCCACAGAATTCAGAATCCATACAGCATAACATTTACAATGTGCGGAGCATCATTCAAAATTATTTGACATTCAAAAGCGAGGAAAATGTGAAAGCAGAGCCCAACCCTCTTCTTTGGTCACCCCAGTGACTTCCTAGATGCTCATTCCTACGTTAGGTGACTATGCTTAAAGTAACTGCAGTGGTTTCTCTTTCCTGCTCTGCTCCTCGGCTGAAACAAGCAGTAAAGTCATGGGACGTAGCAAAAGGGGAAACAAGTATTTTGTCTTCCTGCAACCAAGAGAAAGTGATCATAGGATCAAGAGGAAAAACTAGAAGCAAATACATTCAAACAGAGGGATAATATGTATCTTTTCAAATGCCCATGGCAGCAAATGAACTTTAATTAAAATCCTGCTTTTTCCACCTCTTTGCTGTATAATGAATCTTCCTTATTCCTTCTCTCAGTCCTTCCATCTTCTCATCTCTGCCCAAAGTGAGTACCAGGCATTTTGTTAGGAGATGCAGATTTCATGGTCAGCAAGTTAGGAATAACCCCTCCTTTTATGGATCCCATAGGTCAGTGACTTAAACTCTCAGCCTCATTTCTAAAGCATGACTAGAATTTGGGATAATGATACTTACCTTTCAGGTTGTTCTTGTTAGTCAGAACTCATTCCAATACCCTAAAACTGAAGGGAAATTGTATTTGTTCCCATGAATGGGAAGTTCAGGCATGCAGTTGGCTTCGGGTATGGTTGTCTCCAGAGTCAGTAAAAGAATTAAGTGTCTCATGTATGTCTTTTTCTTCCTCCGTCGACTTTGTTTCTTTTTGCGTATTAGCTTCACTTCTCCTACAAGTTACTTAGTCTCCCAGAGCCTCGATTTGCTCATCTGTAACATAGAATATTAATAATGCCATCTTCATAGGGAGGTTCTAAGAATTATATGAGACTTACATGTGTGAATCATGAAGCACTGTGGCCAGTGTATAGTAAGGGGTCAAAAATCTTAGTTGTTACTATTATCATATCCCAATATATGTGTGGGTGTTAAGGTAAAACATCTGTCTGTTGCATCAATAATAAATATTCACTGGGACCTTCTAGGTGATCCAGAGGACCTTAGAAGCTGCTAGTGATACAATGGGAAAGGAAAGGGTATTAATTTAAATCAGCATGAGAGTTTCACTGGTATGAGTAGCTGAACGGCTCAGAGAAGCGGGGGTGACTAATGTCAACTGTTCCCATTGAGCCTGGATAGAGAAATCGAGAAATACTCTATGAAATCTGCGTGTGGGCACAGAAACCGGTCTGGAACTGGCACTGAAATTAGGAGAGATAAGTAAGACTGCCAAAGGGCTTTGGGGGTGAGGGAGGCTGACAGTGGAGCCAGAAGACAGCACAGAGGCTCCTTGCAACTTACCCCTGCCCCACCAGAATGGTGGCCTCTGCGCCCTTGGACCAAGGGGCCTGAGATGAGGGGTCCACAGAGCAGGGGCTAGGCTGCCCTTGTGAAGGGGAAGCCTGACTCCAGGGTCACTTCCCATCTTGGCGTGTCTCTTCTACAGCAAATAGGACCCACCTCCTCTGAAAGTCCGACTTCCCTCCTGCCCTCAGCAATCTGAGCCTCTTGCTTCGGCCCTATGTCCACGCTCACCTCCTCCTCCTAATGCTAATAAACAAAAAGAACAAGAGCTAATATGTGTTAGCACTTACAATGTGCCAGGTTCTGATTTAAGCACTTTCCATGGACGAATTCATTGGGTCTTCCTGAGTCTCCTGACTCCTCATGCAGTGCTCCCCCTAGGGTCCCTCTAAATAAGACGGTTAATTCTTTACTGAACAGGAGGCAAGATATGTATTAGTCTACCCATTTTGCAGATGAGTAAACTGATGCACACAGTGAGATGAACCATGAGTTAGTTGCTGAGTGGGGGAGTAACTCCAGATCATCTAAGTTCTGGTTTGGCACTCTTTCCACTGCAACCTGAGGTCTCCACGTTCTTTCAGATTCCGTGGAACAAAGGCATGGGGTGCCAGCTGGGTATTTTTTTGCTCCAAGGACAGTATCCCAACCTGAACGAATTGATCCAAAAGAAGGACTTTAAGGGTTCTTGCCACTTAATATTCAAGAGGTTGGCTGCCCCAAAGCCTGGCTGGATCCTGGGGCTCAAAGATACAAAGAACAGACTTTTTTTTTTTCCCTCCTTTCACCTTTCTTGCCTCTTCAGCTTGCCTTACTCTTGGGTGGGATGCCCTAGGTGGTCCGCCATAAGGATCCCAGACGCGCATCCTACCAGCTTGCCTGCCCTGGTAGAGAAGCAAATTCTGTTTCCTAGCAACTGGAACACAAGACCTGGGGCTGCATTTCATTGGTTGTAGCTTTGGTCACATGTTCATCCTGATCCAATCCCCATGGCCCATCAGGGGCTGAGCTCTGATTGGCCAGGCCTGGGTCCTATACCCCTTCCCTCATAGCAGGGAAGGAGACTTAACCCCATAAACCACACTGAGTGGGAATGAAGTGTCTTTACCCAAAGGAAAATAGGGGTGCTTTAACAGAAAGAAAATTAATACTGGGTGAGCGAAACCATCGTCCAGAAATAGTTTCCAATGCGTGTGCCAATGTGTCAATATTTTATTTTGCAAACTAAATATAGTTTAAATATTCAGCAAGTTGTGAATTAAATCAGTGGCCGTTATAATTTCATATGATAAAGGATAGTTTCATTTTAAAAAGCTGTGAAGGATAGAATGGCAGGATAAGGCACATGCTTGCTGAGACAGGTCGGGTGGCAAGATCGCATAGACTTGTACTTGGTCCCTATGCTGTAATATTCCAGCGGGAGTTCCCTCACGGCTGCCGTGTTTGGATGGAAGTTTGCACAGCGCTGCCTTTTCATGGGCTGCTTCTCAACAGTCAGCACCCAGGAGACCTGGCAGAGAAGAGAGGCCCTGCGGTGTCTTCTTTCATCTACAAGCCTGCAGTGATATTTATTCCAGCGCTCGCGTGAGACTTCCCCCTTCATAAATTGGGCAGCCTCCTGCGTTGTACGGGACAAGAGAAAGGTAGTCACTCGTACATCCTTTTGTTGCAACACTGGTCATTAATCACTCAAACTCCTGCTGTATTTTTCAGGCCGGTTGGTTGAAATTGGCATGAAACCCACACATCGGGGGAAACATTACCCTGTTTTACCACTTTAGGAAGAGCAGCTGGGCTTAGCATCATCCAGAGCTGCGGGTTTGAGTACATGTAAGTTTCCCTTTCTCCTCCCCTTCCCCTCTCCCCACTTCTTCCTCCACCCCCCTCCCATCCACCTCTCCCCGGGTAACAACCTCCTTCACTGAGACCACCTGTTTTCCAAGAGCCCAGAACCACGAATGCTACAAGCTTCTGGGCTCATGTTCTTTCATGGTGAATTGGAAAAGTCCTAGGAAAGTTTTGATTAGCCCCATCCATCGAAGGTCACGATTTTCCCCAAATCATCGTCACCAGGGAGGCAAAGCTATAAGTGGTGTGTGTGTGTGTGTGTGTGTGTGTGTGTGTGTGTGTGTGTGTTAGGAAGAGAGACGGGAAGGTGGTGTAGAGGATGGCTTTCCAAAATAAGGCTGCATTTCCATTAAAAGAGGGGGGAAGGGCTGAGAGAAGACTCTGAGATTGGGACTACACCAGTGTCTTACTCATGCCCTTTATTTTGGAATTTCTTTCTTACCTGGGTGATCCCTAGCCGCTAGGGAGCATTTGGACATTGTGGGGCACTTTTCTTGTCCCAGGAGCTGGAGGCACTACCACACATCATTCAGTGGACAGGGGCCAGGGATGGGAACCATCTGCCCTGTGGATGCATGTCCCCACACGTTGGAAAAGTGTCTTAGCCAAATGCTTCTGGTGCCTTTGTTGCAAGGCACGATTTTCCTTGAAGGGGACAGAGGCATATGCAAACCAGCCACAAAGGTCTCCTCTTCCGACATTTGAGATGCCCACTGGAATACTCAACAGTAGCTGCCGAATTATCTAAGTGGAGTTCCAGTGTGCTCTGCAAATTCAATGCTGTTGAAAGCGATACACTTAAGTATTTCACACCTTGCAATGAAGTGGTTTATTAAGCGTTACCGCAGAGAAGCGAATGGCCAACGGTGGCTACAGATTCATGGGATTTCTTAGCATTATGTAAAGGAAGAGAAATTGAGAGTGTTCAAGAGAGAATCCAGTTTCACAGCTTGCACCAGCCAGAGACAGTGTGAAGGAGACCAAGGCAGGGGAGTGAGGTCTATCCTAAATGCTGCAGTTTCCGTCTCTCGCGTCACCTTCTTGCCTGGGCTCAAAGTGTCCCAGGATCAGCCCCCGCCTTGCTGTAGACACCGAGGCAATCATCCACTCCCCAAGCATTTCATTAGAAGAAAGCGAGAAACAGTGAAATTGTTCATGTAAATTACAGATGTGCCGGCAAAGTGACTCACAGGGGAAGTGCATTCACTGAAGTCAGACTCCCAGCTCCCCCGGCTTCCCGCCCCCGGCAGCCCACACTGAGCCAACCCACACTCTCCCGAGACTTCCCATCACTTGCAGGCGTACAGACTTCACAGAAAAGTGCGCAGAGCGAAATACGGGACTTGGGATGAGGTTTACAGCTCTGAACGTTTGCTCATCATTAGGATAAACGATTCAGCTTTTGTATGTGGGTAACACTGTATTGTGTTTAAGGGGTGGAAAAGCTGCTGGCCTTTAGAAACTGATGCATTATTTCAACCCCTTGGGTGGTGGTAGGTCCTTATAACTTTTTTAATGTGTTTGTTTATTTTTTTAAAAAAAAACATTTTATTTGAGTTTGGTATGGAGGCTTTCTGTGTTGGCTTATTTTTCTTTGAAAGCCATTTTTATCCAATTCTGGGTCCTCTTTTGATAATAAGTGTTCTGTGAAGGGTAGGTGAAGGTAAGGGTTCTGTCTCCTGATTCAAGTGATGCATTCCAAACCCTTCATAATTCCCTTCCTGCCTTAAGCATCAAGATTCTGTTCTCTTTGGCATGATGATCCTGGGTGACCCTTCCTTCTACAGGCAGAGCCATGAGTGGAGGTGACGTCTTGAATATGTCACCACGACGTGGTCGGCCCGAGGACAAAGCTGGCGTCTAGGATGGCAGAGCTGGAAGAGGGCAAGAAGATGGCACTTACATAAAGTAACAAGCCCAGGGGCCCTTTTATTAACGGGATAATAAATTCCAGCTTCCGCGAAGGCAGGTCAGGTGAGCTTCCTGGGGCTGAAGCCGTACATCGTGGCGGAAAGGATGCGGGACCTTTACTCCTGCCCCTCCGCCCTTTGCCCTGCTGCCCGCAGGCAGTGACTCTGAGTGCATCACCTGACCTCTTCCACTGCCTCTCAGAGTGAGAGCATCACCAGAGACAGCCCTCACGGACCTTGTGATCCCTGATATTTAATTTCCTTTAGCTTAATTTACTTGGGCCACAGGAATTAAGGAACTAGCTGTTCTCTGCAGCCACACTGTTTTATGACCATCACCGGGAGGGAAGGAAGGAGCAGCCGGTACGTGCCGGGCCCTTTAAACAAAGCATCTCAGGTAGTCTGGCACAGCAGCCCCACCCACCCGATGCTAGTACTGGATCCATTTTACAGATGACACAACCAAGGCCCAGAGAGATGGAGTCACTTGCCCAGGGTCACACAGCTGGATAGTGACAGAGCTGGACTTTGAGTCCTGGGTTCCCCCAATCTCCGTAACCTTGATTTTGCTATTTCTCTCTCTCAGGGAGAGGAAGATGAATCACCCTAAGACCTTCGTGGGAGGAAGTTTTGGTTTTTTCCTTTTGGGTTTTTTTTTTTTTAATTGAAGTATATTTGATTTACAATGTTGTGTTAATTTCTGCTGCACAGTAAAATGATTTAGTTATACATATATATGCATTCTTTTTCATATTCTTTTCCATGATGGTTTATCACAGGATATTGAATATAGTTCCCTGTGGTCTACAGTAGGATCTTGTTGTTTATCCATCCTATATATACTAGTTTGCATCTGCTAATCCCAAACTCCATGGGAGGAAGTTTCCACACTGCAGACATTTTCAGATTTCACTAGAGTTGTATTATTTTTCCACATCTAGACACCACTGTAAAACCACGGTGGTCTGAGTGAACAGAGAATTAACCCAACAGAGGCTTCAACATCTGGCGGGGCTCCTGATGGCCACGTTAAGCTTTTCTTCTGCAGCAGGCTGCCTGGGTGAGCCTCACGTTGGAGCAAAGCAAATGACAGGAAAGCCTCTTAGCAACCTCTGGCTTCTTTCTCAGAGATTTGCCTCCATTTCATAATTTCTTATCAGCACTGAATACAGTCAGGTCCCTCAGCTGTCAGGTCAGCCTTGCCAGACAACGCAAGTCATAAGCCATAGAGATTTAATTCGTGGCCCCATTCATTTGATCAGGTGAATAAAAAGTATTTTTTTGGTGCTTTTGGAAGGGGGCCCTGTTGCCTTTTGTCTTCTCATCATTGAAAAGGAGGCTTTAGTGTAAGCACTCAAGTCATTGGACGTGAGGGTTTAGCCTGCCAGGATCTTAGATTCAATCACATTTAATTTTCTTCGTTCACATTAACAGTGATCAAAACACCCCGTAACACGGTAGACAGGATCAAAATGGAAATCGTGACAGTTCGCGGAGATGACTGACCACGCACTCTGCTCCAGAAGGCCCATCCCCTTGGGGCTACAGGACACGTGGTGGCTTATGTGCTCACAGGTAAAGAAGAGCGGCTTCTTGGCACACGAGTGCAAAGGTGAAAGTTCGCATCAGTGAAAAGGGAAGTTCTTCTTGTTGAGCCGATATGCCGAGGCTGCTTTATGAAATAAAAATCAGATGAAGCTCTGCTTTTCGGAGTTGGCTCGGGAGCCTGAGAGAAGTACACTACCTGTCTGACCTTGTTAGGCTCCTTGCTAGCAAATGCATAGAACGAGATGATACCATTTGCTGTGGGGACTGGTGCTCTGAATTGAGATGTACTGTGGGCGGGCGCAGGACACGGGACAAGGGGATGAGTCTGTAACATGGGCTGGACTGAGCCAGCTGCAGAAACTGGCATCCTGGAGAAGAAGTCTTTTCTCTTTCCCCTGGCCGTGTGCTTCATCGCTGAGGACATTAGAGTCCAGGAGGATTAAAGGAGAAGCAGGTCTGGAAGCTACTCTCACCACCGACCCCATCCCGATCAAGAAATCATGTGTGAGCTTTGGGTGGATTAGATCATCTACAGAAAGCAGAAAGGGCCAGTTCTCGTAGATCAGAGAGGATTGAGTTGTGGGGAATTAACAGAACACTGGCCTAGCTGTACCTTAAGCAAATCAGAGTTTCTTTGAGGCATTTAATAAAAGTCAAGAGGTAGGGATTTCAGATATTGTGCAGTGGTTCAGTTTTGTTACATAGACCCAGGTTTCATTTTTCGGCCACCATCATGAGCATTTGGCTGCCTCATGGTGGCAAAATGGCTGCTGTGCCTCCAGATATCGCGACTGGGTTCCAGGTGGGAGGAAGAAGGAAAAGGAAAAAGCAAAGTATCTTCTGTGGCAGGCATAACTGAGATAACCCCCAGAGATTTCCGTATGATGAGATATCTGCCTGTGATTATAGCTACATGATAAATGGAATTTTTCAGATGTGATCAAGATGTACAATCAGTTAGCTTTGCATTTATCCAAAGGGAGGTTATCTTGGTGGGTCTAATCTAATCGAATGGGGTTCGTCTCTAGGAGCTGACGTCTCTAGGAGCTGACAGTGGGTGACCCTGGAGGACAGCCAGCAAGGAGAATGGGACCTCAGTTCCTACAGCCACACAGAACTGAATTCCAGCCACCTGAATGAGCTTGGAGGCAAGTGATTCTCCAGGGCCTCAAGGTAAGAGTCCAGCCTGGCTGACACCTTGATTTCAGGCATGTGAGACCCTCAGCAGGGAACCTAGTTGAGCCCACCTGGACTTGTGATCTCCAGAACCAGGAGCTGACAGGTAGGTGCTTTTTTAAGCTGCTGTGTTTGTGGTATTTACTGAGATGGCTCTGGCTTATGGTTGCAGTAGAAACTCAATATACTTTGGGGGCTTCCCTGGGGGCACAGTGGTTACGAATCCGCCTGCCAATGCAGGGGACACGGGTTTTAGCCCTGCTGCAGGAAGATCCCACATGCCACGGAGCAACTAAGCCCGTGCGCCACAACTACTGAGCCTGCGCTCTAGAGCCCAAGAGCCACAACTACTGAAGCCCGCGTGCCTGGAGCCCGTGCTCTGCAACAAGAGAAGCCACCGCAATGAGAAGCCCACGCACCGCAACAAAGAGTAGCCCCCGCTCGCTGCAACTAGAGAAAGCCTGCGCGCAGCAACGAAGACACAACGGAGCCAAAAATAAATAAATCTACTTTTAAAAAAAGAAACTTACTATACTTTCCTAGGAGGTTTGGCCTTTTAGCCGGGAAAGGATGTCCTCCCCAGCAGACGTCTAACCAGACCCTGGGTGGCAGGCCCACCAGTGCCTACATCCGGGGTGAGACCACCGTGATGTCTCTGCAGGCTGACGTTATTATGCTGTGCAAAGCGGGGCTGGGGCAGGGCAGGACCCAGGGGAGGCGGGGGAGGCGGGAGGGAGGAGGGGCTTTGCCACGCTGGCCGCTGCCTGGCGTCCAGCAGGAATCATTGTCCCACCCGTGGCGCTGGCTCCTGAGAGGGGGCGGGAAGGAGGGGAGCTGAGGCGGTCCACGGTGAACGAGGAAGGAAGTCGGATTCATCCCCCGCCACCTTGCATCGGTCATAGTTTCACCCTGTGAGCGTGAACCCTTTGCCCGCCCGGCGTGCACCGGGATGCCGAGCGGTCCTCAGCCCTGCAGCATCCTTCATCTCCGGCCAACAGGGGCGCCCGGGGCAGGGAACAGGGGCCACACCTCATGGCCCTTCCGAAAGGTGTGCCAGGCTGTGGCCGCGTGGCCTGGCCGGTGAGGCAGAGCCCGCACCGAGCTGGGCTGAGACAGAAAACTCCAGACGTCTGCTGGTGGAGTGTGCTTTTGTCTCCATCAGCTGGACATGAGTAGGGCTGGGGGAAGGCGGGGGTCGGAGGCAGGGGTAGCTGAGAGCAGAAAGGATGAAGGGGAGGGGCAGGACCCCCGTCAGAGGAGAGGCCCCGAGTCAGCCGCAGTGACTTAGTGCTGAGCTGGGACCCCCTGCCGTGGCTGGGTCACCTGTGGACGTCACCCAACCCAATGGCCTCAGACACAGACAAACACTGAACATCGGTGGAGGGTTTGGACACGTCTGTGTGGGGGTGTGGAGGGTGAAGAGACAGCTTCACCTTCTGACCAAGGTGGAAATTCACAGAAGCCTGGATGAGGCAGCCCCATCTCCTGACGTCGCCATGCCCTGGGGCGCTGAGGGGGGGGTGTGGGATTTCACCCATTCGGAAACGTGATGATGTCGCTTGCGGTAGTTAACTTTAACAAGGTTGATTTGAAGATCAAATTAGAAGGGAGGCGGGGAAGTTCACAGAGAAGTCACTAGTGCTATATGCACGTCTGAGATCTCTAGTAAGGAATCGCTCTTCAGGAATGCTTTGTTTTTCTGTAATGGATGAACTCGTTACAGTTGGAGGAGGTTCCCCCAGAGACGTGACCTCTGGTTGACCGGTAGCTGGCCCCGGGCATTGGAGGCCCCTCACCGCCCCCTGTCCTTGGAATGCTCGCTGCCCCCCACGGGAGCCATTTCAAGGATGCACCTCGAGAAAGCAGGTGTGGTGGAGACCTCGGGATGCTGTGGGCGCCTGAAACCCGGAGAAGGCCTCCCAATAAACTCTCTTTTTTTTTTTTTTTTTTTTTTTTGCGTTACGCAGGCCTCTCACTGTTGTGGCCTCTCTGCTCCACGGCATGTGGGATCTTCCCGGTCCGGGGCACGAACCCGTGTCCCCTGCATCGGCAGGCAGGCCCTCAACCACTGCGCCACCAGGGAAGCCCCCAATAGACTCTTAAGATGCGGCGGGCTGGAGGGCAGTGATCTCCTGGGGTGCCAAAGACAAGCCCTGGAGGGAAGTTCCCTCTTATTAAACCGCCACCTCCGCATCTGGAGAGGCTGTGTCTTTCTTCTGTCCCTCCCTGCCCTCGGGGTCCGGGGGCCAGCTTCAGATTGCACCAGGGAAACTCCCGACGGTGTGAACCCAACGAGAGTGGTGCCGAGATCAGGCAGCTTTAGCGAGCATAGTGTAGAAGACACGCTCCTAATTAAAAGTAACCATCGCTTGACCTTAAAACAGGTTATTTCCTCAAACACATCCAAGAGCTATCTTAAAACGTTTTGAATTTTTGTCCTCCATCCTCTGATTAGACAGTAAACAAAGACTCCC
Organism: Kogia breviceps; assembly: GCF_026419965.1. Lineage (NCBI taxonomy): Eukaryota > Metazoa > Chordata > Mammalia > Artiodactyla > Physeteridae > Kogia > Kogia breviceps. The sequence continues at coordinate 86,383,127 of NC_081324.1, read as the reverse complement.
AAGTTAGGAGTTCCTGGAGGTTGGTGAAGGAGTTTTAATTGGATGAGAACTTTCATGACTGCCAACAAATTCAAAAGTATGTATATGCCCTTTTCTAGGATAGCTGTGATCCTGGGAGGCCAGAAAGGGTATTGCGGGGAGGCCAGAAGGTACAGAAGATCATGCTGGAAATTCAGACAGGCTTTGGAATATTCCTGAGAATAAGAACCTCAGATGTAACCAAAATTGGGCAAGAAACTTTCCAGCTTGACTGCAACCGTATACCTTGCCTCCAAGAAATGAACATTAACGTTCAGCAAACCCTATATGCCAAGTCCTAAATCTTTGAGATGGCATTGCAAATGTTAAAGTTTGTCCTCTTGTCACATCATACTAGGACCTGGGTTATCTACTTTGCATGTAGACCCCTTGAAGGCGGGGACCGTGTCTGTCTTGTTCACTGTTGCGTCCCCAGCACGTAATACGGTGTTTGGCCCAACTTACACATTTCAAGAAATATTTGTTGAAGAAGATGTGAATAAAACAGCCCCTGTATCAGAGGCTGTGACCTCAGGTCTAGAGACGTCCACTGGGCCGAGTCACAGAGAGCAGGTGTCAGGCAGCAGGGAGAGGGGGATGGTGGCAAAGTGACCAGCACTGTCTGGGTTAAAGGACAGGCAGTGTTCCACCCCGGTCAGCTGTAGCCGGGCCCACTGAGTGGTATGTAAAACATCCAAACGCGTGAGTGTTGCCCGCTGATTTAATGTCTTTAAAAATCTGTTGTAACGGGGAAGGGCCACATCTGACTCCAGGTTGGATCTGTTTCTTTCACTTTAACCTTTGCTTTCTGGTGCTTTTGTTCACTTGAAGGACCCTGTCTATACAGAATGGCCTGCCTCGGGGAACCCTGCCCCTCTGCCTGAACGTTAAACCAAAGTGCCTTTGTTCAGGGCAGCATCTGGCCCCTGTCCACCTGAGGGAGGGCTGCAAGAAAGAAGAAATGAACACATTTCCTCCCCGAGGCTGGCCATTCCGGGGGATATTCTCAAAACGTATGGCCTTTTTACTTTACTTCCTCATCTCCTGCCCCTCTCTGTGCTATAAAAGAAACTGGCATCCAGACCTCAAGAAGATGGTTATTTTGAGACTCTAGTCTGCCATCTTCTAGGTCTGCCGGTTTTCCAAATAAAGTCGTTTTCCCTGCCTCCACACCTCATCTCCGATTTATTGGCCTGTTTCGCGGCGAGCAGAGAGAGCTTGGACTCTGTAACACTGTGGGCCGATGAGTTGTTCTCTGGCTCCATCTTTGTGATCTTTGCCCCAAAGAAACAAACAGATCCCCAAGGAAAGCGCTGCCTAAAACTAGTCATACAAAACTTGTCAGCGAGTTACTTTTCCATTTGCACGTTCCTGCTCACACGGAAGGGTGTAAAATTCTGAAAATCCTTGGCACGAGAGTGGACAAAACCTGTGGATTCTTAGAAGCGCTGCTCTTTCCTGCAGTTAAAACGTGAATGACAAATGTCCTGAAATCAGACTTGGAAGATGTGTTGGTTTGGACTCTGGAAGGAAAGGAGGCTGCCTGAGATGTTGTCGTACGTGAAAAGCAGACGCACTTTGGAAGCAGGGGAAATCAGAGGCGGAGAGTGACCGGGGTCTTGCAGCAGATGTGTCAGCCCGGACTCCTTGCAGAGGTGCTGATACTGGGAAAGAAGCCTTTCTTGGGAGCTCATCACAGAAATTTCCCTGAAGAAATGGCATTCTCTTCATCACTGTCACCCACGGAGAACAAGATTTTGGTACGTTTAGTGGAAAGTACAGACCCTGTACAAAGAGATGGTATATGCTATTTGTCAGTTCGTACGTAGGGGGCTTTCTGTAATGAGACTGGAATTCCCAAGAATGTGCACGTGGGCTGGGTTGGGGTAATGGTCCTTAGGGAACCCATCTCTGCAGCTGGGGGTGAGGTCCTGTTGGTACCTGGAAGCACGGGCAGCCTTGGCCTCCCAGCCCCCTGGGACTGACCATGGTTCGGGGCTGGGGCTGGTGGGGATGAGGCAGTTCCCTGAAGGAAAACGGCGGGCAGGTGAAACCAACAGGTGTTCCGTGCAGCTCCAAGGTCAAGTTCCACCTCCATCAGCAGCCCACACCTGCTCCTTTTCTAGGGCGAGGATCAGACACCTCCTCAGAAGCGTGCCGGGGACAGTTGTCAGGACCCCTGGCGTCTACAAGATTTGCTTCTGCTGAGCGTGCCTTCTTTCCGCTGCTGTCCCTTTAATTATGCAGATATGAAGGGGAGGGATTGTGTCTACGTGAACAGGCAAGAATAACTAGATTTTGCATATGATGATTGTGAAAACGCTCTTGCCATGGTGCAGTTTGGAAGCTGCCTTTATGGGGAACCACAGCTGCAGGGCCGCCGGGAGAGTCTTGTAATCAGCTAACAAGGAGAAGTGATTCTTAACTCCTTCTTCCTTCTCCTCTTTTCTTCCCCTAACCAAGCCTCATCTTCCTTTATTAAAAAATAAGGATATACATCCTCATCCAGAGGGACGGAAAAGAAGGGAGACAGAGGAGGGAAACGGGGGGACAGTGAGAGCAGAAGGTAGGACTCTGGCCAAGACCACTTGGGGTTTGGGTGCCATCTTGGCCCTCGGTTCCTTTACATCTCTGAACCTCAGTTTTCCCTTCTGTAAAATGGGGGTGACTGTCATTCTGATCTCACAAGCTTGCCCTGAGGATTAATTGACTTGGAAAGAGACAGCCCCCGAATGGCCACTGAACAATGGAAACTGTGAGATGGAGGAAAAAGGAACAGAGAGGAAGGTGAAGAGGGGGAGAGGACCCTGGGGCAGAGGAGGCAGCTCAGGGGGAAGGACTCAGCTGCTTCTCTCCTGGGCTTTTACCCAGGGATTTGCACGCGGAGCAGAAAAGCATTTCGGTCCCACGGGCCAGCGAGCAAGAGATCCAACTTTTGTGAAGTCCGCATATTTCGATTGGGAGGGACCATTGAGATGCACATCCTTTTCCCCGGCATTTTGTCCACATTCCAAGGAGCCAGGAACAGCCAGGATGAGGCAGCATCATGGGGTGATTCAGAAGGTGACCTCTGGGCCAATCACGTGCCACGTGGGCCTCGGTTTCCCTATCTTTATAATAAAGCGATTACACGAGATGATCACCAAGATTGCTTTCCGCTGTGAACATTCTATGATCCCAATTCATACGTAAGTAATTTTAGCACCTCATTAAGTAAGTAGAGCTAAATGTGTACTTTATGATAATTCTCAGACATGATCAGAAAGACCCCCAATGGCCTAAATATGAGCTCCCAGATCTCTATTTGGAATTTCCAGATGCCCCCTCCACTCCATTCTATGGATTTTTTTTTTTCTCCCCTTAATCACTGAGATTAAAGGACTGAAGGAAATGAGAGTCCATTTGGGTACCACCAGGCATGGCAAGCGTTGCTGGAATGGCTGTAACTCTGATGAACAAGATTTACCAAATGTGTGTGTGTGTGTGTGTGTGTGTGTCTGTGTGTGTGTGTGTGTGTGTGTGTGTGTGTGTATGTGTGTGTGTGTGTATCTCAGAGTCAAGACCGCAAGTCACAATTGCTAGGCCTGCCACTGATTTTGGCTGGGAAATGTGATGCTCCCACCTGGGTCTCAGGGCTCACGGGGGGACCATTCCACCCTGAACACGTGCAGTGACACGGGAAGGTCTGGAACCGCAAATGCAATCCAGGGGTAGTGAGAAGAAAATTACCATCAAGAGGGCAGATCACAGCTGTCACCTCCACATCCTCATTCCCCACCTGTGTTCTGGTTTCCAGCGCTGGCCAAGGTGCAGGGAGTCTGGCTCACCAGGTCACTTGGGAAGAAAACAGACCTGTCTTGTTTCTGGGCCTCACTCCTTGCAGTGCCGTTAAACAGAGTCCTCCAAAAATGTGCATGCACCTGGACCCTCAGAATGAGAGCTTATTTGGAAATAGAGTCTTTGCAGATGCAATTCAATTGAGGTTATCCCAGGTTCGGACGGACCCTAAATCCAACTGGCATCCTGAGAAGAAGCAGAGAAGAAGCAGAGAGATAGAGAGAAGGCCAGTGGGGAGGCAGAGTTCACACCCGGCAGAGATCGCAAGACCAAAAGGAAAGGAGTGTTCTAACTTCATTCTTAGTTCATCCAGACTAACTCTGGAACTAACCTGTTTATCTAAGCCTCTTATTTAAGCCTACTGTGTAAGCCTCTTTTAGCCTGGTGGTCTGTTGCTTGAAATCAAATGCAGGGTTGTGAAGCAGTCACTGCAGACCCTTCTATTGTGCTGGTGCCTGATTTTTCAGTCAGCCTGGGAGAGCTCTTGAGGCTGCTGCTTCCTCATGGGTGGAAACCATCCCTGCTTTGGGGTGTCCACGCTCTATTAGACAGTGCTTAAATAGCTGAAATCAGTCCTTTCCCCCTGCTGATGGGGAAACAGACCCAAGCTTTTCCTTGAATGAAGAGCTCACATTCTATAGGGATCATTTGGAAGGACACTCATTGCCTCAGACCACTGGTCAGACTCCAATTTCAAAGAGAACCAACACAGAGGGAAGAGGGGTCTTTTGGGGCTTCTTCAGCAGAAGGGGTGGAATGTTCCATCTCTTCTGGATGTAATGAACGGTCATCTGAAAGACACCTAAAATGCTACCCTCTGTTTGAGAAGATAGAATGATAACTTGATGCTTGCCTTGTGTGTTTGCCGTATTATTTGAGAATATTCAATCCTGCTAGGGAAAATAAGAAGAAGAAACAAATAAAGCAGATCTAGGCAATTAAATATGGGAGGTATTGTACGTCGATAAAGCATGTAGAGCATTGTCTGCCAACGCAGAATAGAACGGAAGGACCAAGTGTAGACTAAATATTCATGAGGTGTGTTAAGGGCTCAATGTTTGTGATCCACTGAATGTACGTAAGGTACCAACATTCATGAAATACATATGAGACAAAAAAAATGTAAAACCGTAAAACCTTTAGAAGAAAAGAGGACAAACATACGTTAAACACTCAAGGCTTTTGACAGTCGTGAGGCCTTCCAGGACCCCTTGTAGGGTTGACCCATTTTGGTGCCTTGTGCCCTTAGCCTGAGAATTGCAAGTATTGATAAAATCCTCGATCTCAGGCTAAGTGAGTTTCTCACATGTGCCACCAAAGCTGGCTTACGAACACAGAGGAAAATGTTTAGGGCCACGAAGAAGAAGAAATTGTTGGAACTGGACAGACTATGAAGAGATGGCCTTTGAACTGATTAAAGCGTGAAAATGTCTCTCAAAGATAAGAGAGACGTTGCAGGGTGAGCAGACAGAAGAGCTGAAATGTGGACCTGGGGATCCACCACTGAGGTGGGCGTCTACACCACCCGGTTCATCTGGGTGATCCGGTTAGGTCTACGCTCACAGCTTATCTGTTGAAAGTGAACCGTTTCCCTCTCAGATCTATCCTGGTTTGGACACTCAATTAAGCCATCGCCCTTTGCCTAGGGTACCCAAGAGAACCACATTTCCTGACACCCTGATTCTCAGGAGTTCTGCATACAGGCCTTGGATTCTCTGGTAACACACTCCTTAGCACCCGAGGCCTGATCCTCCTCCCATGTTGATATTCTCGAGATCCACCCAGGAAGACAACACGCAGAGAGCCATCCTCAGAGCGGGCCAAGGGTGAGCGCAGTGTGGAACTGAGAACAGGAGAGCTTGCCTTCCTGTAAAAGATGATGTGGAGGGGGCTTCCCTGGTGGCGCGGTGGTTGAGAGTCCGCCTGCCGATGCGGGGGACGCGGGTTCGTGCCCCGGTCTGGGAGGATCCCACGTGCTGCGGAGCGGCTGGGCCCGTGAGCCGTGGCCGCCGAGCCTGCGCGTCCGGAGCCTGTGCTCTGCAATGGGAGAGGCCACAGCAGGGAGAGGCCCGCGTACCACACACACACAAAAAGATGTCGTGGAGGGAGAGGCTGATAGAGAAGATGACTCAGAGATAAAGCAGGCACTTGGCAGAAGCCAGCTTCTACCGACTAATTACTGGCTGTCAGTAAATGTCAGGGATCTTTAAAAACTCAGTCCAAGGGCATATATCAGAAGTGGGGTACTTAATATTCTGAAAGATGCATCCATGCAGGAGGCTTTGGGAAAATCTCTTACAAATCCTTAATCACAGTAGGCATTTCAGAAGCAGGGACGGAAGAAAGAAAGATACACACACCATCTGATGGAGAGTGAGGCATCAGATAGCAATGACTCCCTGAATAAAGCATGTCCGGGCACCTTTGTTCAAACTCCTGTGGGTGTGCACATGCCATGCACTCATTTTTCTGTGTCTCCACAGAAAATATCTTTATGTCATTCCATGCTTATGTGGTTTTCTTCTGAAGGAAATGCTTTACAGGATAAATTTATGAAAAATACTTGCTACTTGAAGGAAAGAAACTGTATTGTGGTTTAGTTTCTAATCGATACTTCCAGAAATTATGTTCACATTGCCACATGCTTCTGAAGATTCAGAAATGTTTACAAATATCCTGCACAGATACCATAGTATTTCGTTTTCCTGCCTGAGAGCCCTCCCCAGATTCTGGAAACGGCCCCCATATTTTCATTGGGAATCCATCCCTGCCTGACTCTGCATCCAAACGCCCTCCAGTGGGGTCACATGGCCATGCTGGGCCCATCAGTGCAGGCCACCCCCCCTTTCCTGGTTGGTTCAGGCAGGGTCACGTGACCTGTCAGATCTCCCCACTTGCTAAGTTCTGCTCCGGAGTTTTATCCATAGGAAATGCAGCATTTCGTAGCCACCCAGCTGTGCAGATGTGCGTTTGCTAGCCAGGCACACAGGCCTTGCAGGAGCCTCTCGATGGCACAAAGGGAGGCAGGCCTGCACTTAGCATTTGGCAAGTCTTGTGAGGGTCTGGAGAGCTTGGTCTCGTCAGCCGGGGGTCGGAGGAGCTGGACTAAACTCCGTTAAGTAGTGGAAGCTTTAATTCTGATCCCGCTCTTCTCTGGTTCCTTGTGAAGCCTTTATGAACTGCACCGTCCTTCAGGCATTATCGTTCCCCTTTAGTCACAGCCCATGAACCGGCCATATTTTCCCATCGCCAAGCATGACCTGGAAGGCAGCATCCTGGGTGGCCACACAAGAGAACTGTCTTCTGGGAGATTACCTCGATGCAAAGAGAGCCTCCAAATACGCCTGCCAAACAAGCTCTGCTGGAGGCCACGAATCAGAAAGGCTCAGAGACCAAATTAAAATGCTTGAATTACACATCTTACTAAAAATATATAGAAAGAAGCAAGGAGAACACACAAACTATGCACACATTTCCATGGGCGTTCTATTCATAAAAAAGGAAATAACCTAAATGTCCATCACCTGATGAATGGATAAACAAACTGTGTATCTCCCTACAATGGAGTGTTTATCTGGGTGTGCGTTTAATGTATGCAACACTCGGGGGTGGGGTGGGGGGGTGGGAATTTACAATTTAACAATCCTGTGTCTTTGAGTCCATGAATAGAGTTTGTATCTCTCCATTAATTTATATCTTTTAATCTTTTCTCAGCAACCTTTGGTAGTTTTCATGGTAAAGGCCTTTTCATGAAACGTATCCCTAACTATTACATACTTTAAAATTCTATAGTACATGGTATTTTAAAAAATATGCTCTCAAAAGTTCATTTCCAGTAGGTAAAAATATATTTCATTTTTGTATAATGCCCTTTATCTAGCACTTGATTATATTAGTTTTGTTTGGTTTTGTTTTTACTGTTCTAATAGGTGTATAATAGTATCTCGTGGTGGTTTTAATTTTCATTTCCCTAATGGCTAATGGTGTTGAGTATCTTTTCACCTAGGTTATGATTGAGACTCTAAGACACAGCCTGGGGGACGTTTGACTTGCAATATCCAGATGTTCACACATCTCATTGATGTGGGACCAGAATTTGGGTCTCTGCCTCCAGGGCTGGTTGAGACGCCCCTGGAAGAGAGTCAGCAGGGGGTGTGACTCAGACTGTAAGGCTCCCATGACCTGGGTCTGTTTAATTTGCTTTGTCTGGGTGTTCACTCTCCCAGTAGCTGAGTAATCAGTCTGTGTCTTAATTGGTACTGATGATGGTCCTGACTGAGCCCCAGGGGAGGGGGAGGGGGGGGAGGAGGAGGAGGGAGGTGATCGCCTTTTCCAGCCTAGGGATGTCAACTATGAACACAAGTCATGGACGGCACTCTCCCCTGGAGGCAAACAGCGCAGGAGGAACTGTTCAGGCCCCAGCTTTCTCTGAACACCTTGAGCCTGGATTTATTAAAGCACTTAAGTGATTTTGTCATCATCTGTGTGTCCACATTTTTCCCAGTGGATTTGATCTCATTCACTCCTCTGCCTTCCAGTGTTGTTGGTGGCAAGTCGGATGACTGGGACTCCTAATCTTTGATATGCAAATTGTGTTCTCTTTCTGGAAGCTTCTAGAATATTCTTATCTCTGTTCTGAAATTTCATGATAATGTGTAAGGATGTGTCTTTTTTTCCTCTTTTTAAAAAATTCTTGGTTATAGGTGCTTGGTGAAAACTTTTAACTTGGAAATAATCGCCTTGCACATATAGCGCAAAGTTTTCCTTAACTATTTGCGTGATCGTTTTCTCCCCTTAGTTTTCTCTCTGCCCTCTTTTGGGAACTCTCATTATTCAAATGCTAAGCTTCCTGACCAGACCCTCTAAACTTGACATCTTCTCTCTCTTTTTATCCTGATCTTTGTCTTTTGTTCATTTTTTAATTTTTAATTTTATCTTGGTTTTCTTTTAGTTCTAACCTCTAGAAGATTTCATAAACATCCATTTGCAATCCTTTACATATATTACGTTTCTGCTATCCTACTTTAATTTCCAAAATCCTTTCTTGTTTTCTGAATGTTCATTATCACCAGAAGAACATGCACCAGGGGCGTGGGCTCAAATTAAAGTATGAATGAATGTTTCTTAGAGATTTCATACGCCAGCCTTCTCTTGATTCCTTTCTTGGCTTTTTTTTTTTTTTTTTTTTGGTAAATCTATCTTTCCTATTGAGTCTTTGCTGCCCACTCACATTTAGGCTTGAGTCGCTGAAGAGCAGACTAGAATCCCTGTAGGCACGGACAGGGCTTGACATCTGGGGCTTTATTGAGTGTGATCTGACTGGGCTGGTCCCTGCAGGACACATGACTGTCAGCGTTTGTAGTTCGGACATTATTCTAGGCTCCGTGGTCTCCTCAGAGAGGCATCCTCGAATCTCCATCCTGCAGCAGGTTGGAGGGCAGAGAGAGGGTGCATCTGGCTGTGGGCATCGTGGAGCTGGGTGCGGTGAGGGGTCTGGGGGACACTCCCTGTTCAGACCAGAGACTTCCACACAAGTCCTGTCTCCAGTGTGGTGTCCTCTCCCTCAACTGGGCCTGGAGTCTGACTCCTGAGTCCCCCCTGGTTTCTCCCCCTCCCATGCAGTAAGCTTGAGTTGTCTTTCGGGGAGCAGGGGGAGGGCTGCACCCTGGTCTCGTGTGCAGTGGGAAGAAGAGGTTGGGGTCCAAAATCTCAGACACTCAGGAGCCTTGAATGTCTGGGACCTGTGAGGACCTTCACTGCGGTGTGCTTGCTTTGGGGGACCCCAAGGCCAGACTGGGTTTCAGCTCTCTCTATAATCAGCTACCATGTATCCATCCTTTTCCCCAATCCCCACAATTTTTGCTCACATCTCCCTTTTTCTATTTGCTTTATCTTCATGAGGCTATGTTTCTGTTCCTCTCCCTTTGTCATTCCTGTCCTAACATCATTTGGGGGCTTTCGGGAAGGGGTTAAGATGAGCACACTTGTGCTGAATTGGCCTGTTTATCCACAGGAGCAGGTTGTACTGAGGGAGGGTCAGAGGGGCACGTTAATTCTGCTCTTTGTTCCTGAGCATTCAGGCACCTGCCTTTTGTTTGTTGTTGTTTTTTTTTTTTTTTTTTTTTTTTTTCTCGGTACGCGGGCCTCTCACTGCTGTGGCCTCTCCCGTTGCGGAGCACAGGCTCCGGACGCGCAGGCGCAGCGGCCACGGCTCACGGGCCCAGCCGCTCCGCGGCACGTGGGATCCTCCCGGACCGGGGCACGAACCCGCGTGCCCTGCATCGGCAGGCGGACTCTCGACCACTGTGCCACCAGGGAAACCCCTTTTTTTAAAAAAAAACTTAAAATGTTATGCTTTAATTAGCAACGTTGGAGGGAAAAAGGCAGGTCGTGACTTAAAGGCGAAGGCAGAGACCTGAAACCAGTTGGTTTTTCCTTCTTAGGCTGGAGCCGAGTTTAAACCAGGGCAGACCCACTCCAGCTCTGGCCAAGGCCCACTGTCTACCCCCTGGTCCCAGGTTTGGTTGGTTGCAAACTGGCTTCACTTCATCTGAGGAGCTATAGCTCGAGCGAATTCACCAAAGCTCTGGTCCTGTGCCAGAGGCACTGGCTATGCTCATCATCTGGAACCAGACGCCTAGGTTCCGGCCCATCCCGCACCCCTTCCTGTACGCGTGACTTCGGATAAAGTTCTTAGCCTTCTCTGTGCCTGTGTTTCTCGTCGAGAAAAGAGGGGTGATGCTTGAATAAGCTATTCACAGAGTTTTCTGGCGTTCAAACATGAAGGCTGGGCACTGATACACAGGCTTATTACTCTTATTTGCCTCCAGGTGAGAGGAAAGGTCCTCACCTCAAGTTTAAAAGGCGCTCACACGATCGTCCATCACCAGCCGCAGACAGCTGGGGGACCAGGTTAGGTTTATATTCTCCTAATTGTTCCTTATTTTTTCTCATCCATTTATTCCTGTCCTTCTGGTGATATGAGTTAGGAGAGCAGCGTCTCTTCATTTTCATGGCCTTGTTTTTCTTGGTTGGTGTCACCCTATTACATCAAACACCCATCGTGGCCTTTGGAATTTTAGTGGGGCCGGAAGTTTGATATCCCTGCAGATACAGGAGGGCAGGAGTAGCTGAGAAGCTGGTACAAAGCGAGATCCCCTTTCTATTAGCCCGGCCGGAAAAATGACACGAGTCAATTGCCATCCATCAAAGGGGCCGTTAGCATTTCCTTTATTTTAGAAATATTTTAGATGCTTTCTCACCCATGCTGGGCATTTCGTGTATGACTTCTCTGCGTGCCTTGCTCAGTTGACTGAAACTGGACCTGGGGGAGTGACCCCTGAAGACATGCTTTGGAGTGAGAATCAGCGTGATTACCGCGTGGGATTAGATGGTCCTCTGCGGTACGCGACCCGCTGGGACGCGGCAGGCGTAGTTACTACGGCTCTAGTTTGTTACTGAGATTCGATTCATCTGACTAGATTTCAAATCCCCCAAAGTGGCTTCCCTGGTGGCGCAGCGGTTGAGAGTTCGCCTGCCGATGCGGGGGACGCGGGTTCGTGCCCCGGTCCGGGAGGATCCCACGTGCCGTGGAGCGGCTGAGCCCGTGAGCCGTGGCCGCTGCGCCTGCGCGTCCGGAGCCTGTGCTCCGCGACGGGAGAGGCCACAACGGTGAGAGGCCCGCGTACCGCAAAGAAAAAAACAAAAACAAAAAATCCCCCGAAGTGACTTATTTACAAAACAGAAAGACTTACAGATATCAAAAACAAACTTCTGGTTACCAAAGGGGAAATGTGGGTGGGGGAGGGATAAATCAGGAACTTGGGATGAACATATACACACTACTATAGATAAGACAGGTAGCCAACGAGGACCTACCATAGAGCGCAGGGAACTCCACTCAATATTCTGCGATAACCTGGAGGAGAAGAGAATCTGAAAAAGAATGGATACGTGTATCAGTATAACTGAATCACTGTGCTGTACACCTAAAACTAACACAACAGTGTAAATCAATTCTACTCCGATAAAATTAAAATTTAAAAAAATCCCCAAAAGTATTTTTGATGACTTAGTATGAATCATTCTTTCTCTACCTAATTTCTTCTTCCACCTTCCTTAATTTTATCTTTTCTTTCCTTCTTTTTTTCTTTTATTTTTTATTGAACTGTAGTTGACTTACAATGTTGTGTTAATTACTGCTGTCCAGCAAAGTGATACATATATATACATTCTTTTATATACATATATATTCTTTTAAATATTCTTATATTTATATACATATTTTATGCACATATTTAATATGTATTTATTTTATATTTATATATGTATTTTATTTATGTACATGTATACACCCTTTTAAAAAAAGATTTATTTATTATTTATTTATTTTATTATTTATCTTAGGCTGCGCCGGATCTTAGTTGAGGCATGCGGGATCTTTCATTATGGCACGCAGGCTTCTCTCTAGTTGCGGTGTGTGGGTTTCCTCTCCTCCAGCTGCAGCGCATGGGCTCCAGAGCCCTCTCTGTAGTTGAGGCACGAGGGCTCTCTCGTTGAGGCTCACGAGCTCAGTAGTTGTGGCGCAAGGGCTTAGTTGCTCCGCAGCATGTGGGATCTTAGTGCCCTGACCAGGGATCGAACCCGCGTCCCCTGCATTGGAAGGCCGATTCTTTACCACTGGAGCACCAGGAAATCCCTTCATTTAAAAAAAAATATTCTTTTCCATTTCTTCCTTTCTTGCATCCACCCATCATTACAATTGTGTTCAATGGTGTGTGTCTTTCATTTTGTCACCTTTTCTTTCTGGGATTGGACTTCTGAGTCTGTGTTGAACTCCGGGAGACCGCAGTAAACCAGACATGGGTCCTGGTCGACAGGAGCTCAGCGTGTGGACAGCTGTGGACACAGATAATTACCCTAAGGGTCCCAGATGCATCAACAGAGAGATGGAGGTGGTATCACCAAGAAGAGGAAAGTACCTCCATTCAGGAGACTTAGGGACACTTTTCTACATGAAAGGGCATTGCGCCATGAGGAATAGAGAGGATTTTAATCGGTGGAGAAAGGGAAGTCCTGGGACCTGTGAGCAGAGGGGTTTTGGGGCACAGGGGGTTAGAGCCAGAGGGTCAGCCTGTCGGGGGAGGGGCTCAAGACCAAAACAAGGGTCTCCTGTTGAAAGCCCAACTGAGGGCACCCCTAAAAAGGGAAGAGCCCGGAGGCACAGGAAGTGCCCGGGAGACCACTGGCTCACATTCAGTGGGGGCTGGACTGGCGTGTAAGTGCCCTGGGGCCACCTCCATCCTTGTTTCTAAGGGCAGCAAATGTGCTATCATCACTCACCACCTGAAAGCGGCTCCAGGGTTTTCCTTTGCTGGCTGGGTGAGGACCGGCCACTCCTCAGGTGGCCCTTGGCTTCTCCCTGTGCTTCAGCCTGGTCCCTGTGACACAGGCTGGGGCCTGGGACCCTTTGCTGCAGGGCTTGCACCTGGACTCGCCTCTCCTTGAGCAACAGAATACAAAGAAACTGCAAGGCACTAAAAATAACCACGTGCATATGCACAGTTGGGGCAAATTCTGGACAAAAGATACAGAGAGGGGCTTCCCTGGTGGCACAGTGGTTGAGAATCCGCCTGCCGATGCAGGGGACACAGGTTTGTGCCCCGGTCTGGGAGGATCCCACGTGCCGCGGAGCAGCTGGGCCCGTGGGCCATGGCCGCTGAGCCTGCGCGTCCGGAGCCTGAGCTCCGCAACGGGAGAGGCCACGATAGTGAGAGGCCCGCGTACCGCAAAAAAAAAAAAGAAAAAAAAAAGATACAGAGAGACCAAAACACCCAACTGCCACTTCTGAAGAGCCAGGAGCAAAAACAGGGGGTGGGGAGCCAAAGCAGGGCACTGCGCACGCCCCCTGCAGTCAACACCACCAAAGGGGCGGGGCAGACCACCTGAGCCACGCCCCCAGCCCGACCCCTGGACACACCCCTCCCCTCACCCCATAGAAGGAAGCAGCTCGCATCCCCTCAGCGAGCCGGCAAGCAAGGGGACCTGTAGTTTGCTCTCGCTCCCCGCCTGCTGCAGCAGGGGCCCCAGTAAAGCCTTGCCCGCGTTTCTGGCCTGGTCTCTGATCCATGTCTGTTGGTTAAGGAGGCCAAGAAGCCTGGTCGGTAACACCTGGATTGGCCTCGTGTCTCTGGACTCAGGCCTCTGCTTGGGGCATTCTTCCCGCCAGGCTGATCCCGACTCTGCAGCCCCAGCGCAGGGGCCGTTAGGGGCTCCACAGCAACCGAACCAACACGGGGGTGTGTGTGTATGGATTTAAGGGACTTGTAAGGTGTTGGCTCGTGTGATTTACGGAGGCTGAGAAGTCCCAGGACATCTTCCTACAACCGGGAAACCCAGGGGAGCTGGTGGCTGTGGCTAGAAGGCTTGAGAACCCGAGGGCTGTTGGGGAAGATTCCAGGCCAGGTCTGAAGGCCTGAGGACCAGGAAGGCTGAGGGCAGAAGGTGATCCGTGTTCCAGCTCAAAGGAGATCCTTCCTTCCTCTGCCTTGTTCTCTCCAGGCCCTGAACGTATTGAAGGATGCCCACCTCCCACGGGGAGGGCGTCTGCTTTACTCACTTCATCCATTTAATGCTAATCTCTGCTACAAACACCCTCAAACACGTCCAGAAATAATGCATCACCAGTTCCCTGGGCGTCCTCTGCCCCAGCCAAGTTGGCACACAGAATTGGCCTTCACCCCAGGCTGCCTCTCAGGGACACCTTCCATGCCCCCAGCCTGCCGTGCCCCTTGCCCCCCAGGTCCCACTTGAGCCCCCTCCCACTGGGCCATGTGCCTCTCATGTGACAGCCTCAGCTCTGGGTATGAGTGATGTATAACTGTCCATCCATCCCTCTCCTCGCAAAGGGCTGTGCTGTGCTCACAGCTCAATGCCGCGTGTTCAGCAGGCGCCCACTAAGTGCCCGTCGAGTGAGTGACTTTCCTTGAATCATCACGACAGCTCTCCGTGGTTCGTGCTGTTAATCTCTGCAGGTCAGAGAGAAGAACGGCACAGCCGCCCATCTCCACCTGCCCGCATTCCCGTGGCAGAGCTCCCCTCCTCGGCCTGACCTTCACGAGTACATGCAGACTTCATAAATGTGGCTGTCCCCCAGCCCCAGCCACACCTCACGAACTAGAGTGTCCCAGGGTAGAACCTGGAGTCTGTGCTCTTAACAATGCCCTCCGATGAGCCCTTTGATGGGGAAGTTAGGGAAGTTGCACTGGGCCCGCAGACATGAGATGCTTATCAAATTAATTTCCCCAGGCTCTGTTCCACGTAAAAACTAATCAGCCGTCTCCTCACTGAGTAACCTCGGACAGAAAGAGTCTCTCTTTGTGTTGCCCTCCTTCTCCCTTCACCCACTAAAAAAAATGTTGGCTAACTTAAGACTGTTCCTCACTTAACACCACTCAGGGCTTCAGGCCAGAGATTCAAGGAGACCAGAGACAAGCAAATTGATCTGAACGTGGAGGTCAGGGAGAAACAGTGTAACAGCTGATACGATTAGTTTGGAGTCACTCACATTGCAAGACCTTGATTTGTAGACTATTAAATAAACTATTGTAGTCAGCTTTGGTGCCAGCGTTTCCCTGAGTAGATGTGGAGTCTGCAGGTTTGAGGATGAAGTGAGACAATGGGTCCAAAGTGCTGAGGCCAAGGGTTCTCCAGTGCCTTCTGTGTGCTTGGTCAGTGGACACTCCCAGCAGGTATTACCAAGCTACAGACCGTCCCTGCATGAGTTGGTGCTTTAGCTAAGGTACAGTGTTAGCCTGTCTTCGTCTGTCACCGGGAGGAAGCAGTGATTCTTCATGCTCTGGCGTTAAAGACTTGTCTTTGCCGGCTGTGCCTTCTTTGTTCCCTGAGCCACGAATCAGCGGAGTATGTGTAATGAGATGGAGAAAATGGAATTCTCTTTGACAGCTTGTCCCAGAAGCTCTCGGCAGTGGGTATGGAACTCAGCACATCGACCCAACTGAAAGAAATGTAACCTTTCTTTTCATGTAATTCAACATTGATGTTAAGCTCCGATTGTCCAAAATGGCAGAAAAACTTAGTCAATTTATGATTTCTTCATGTTTTCTATGAGGTTAGTTATGGGATATTTGTAGAGTGTGAAGGTGTATGTGTATCCACCCTGCCCTCTTCCCCAGTCACTGCAGAAGAGGGAAAAAGAGCTCCAGAGAGTGTTAAGCTGGCAATGACATTGCCCCCCTCTCAGACACAACAGACATCTCTCTCAGTTACGGTCCACCAGCTGGAACCAGTCCTATGGTCCCTACCCAGCCGCACCTCGCACGTGGAGACCTGGAAGTGCTTGGTGACCAACTCCAGGGGCCACCGTCCTGTGCTGTCCCTCAGGAGTAGTGGAAGGAGGCATGGGGGACCGGAGAGGGTGGGGAGAAGCAAACTGACGGAAAGGCGTTTGTACTCAGTGATAGGACCTGGTTCCACGATCCACCAAACTTTCAGCAAAGTCTGTCGAAGACTTAGCACGACGTGTGAGTCATTTTCTTGTGAAAACCCTTGAAGAGGCTGAAACTGGTATGCTATGATGTCATCCTAAGCGGTGCCAGCCCACATGGACGCAGAACCCTCTGACATCTCGGTGTCTCCCCTGCTTCAGTGGAACCGCCTACGTTGTAGCACAGACCCACTCCTTTCATTACACAAGCGGAGATGTGCTCCTGGGAGACCTGGAGGATGCTTCATGGCTTCTTCCCAGCCATCTGTTTCAGCAGCTCCCCGAGCTGTGCCACGGGAGGCCACCCACACGTTGCCAAAACCAACACAGCAGGGGCTCATCCCCTAGACTGTCTGGAAGGGATTCTCCCAGAGGGACACTCCAGCTGCACAGAAGTGTCTTGTGGCCTTGCTTACAGAACTTGCCCTTATTCTAAGGATGCTGTTATGCCTATTCTGTGGTCAGTCTTCATCCGTCAGAGAATGCTTGCGCTGACTCTTAAAGATGTATGTGTGTCTGTGTCTGGAGAGGCCCGTGTGATGGCAATCGTTGGTCTGGAGGCTCTTCCCTTGGTTGCGAGCGAAAGGGGCTGCAAACCACATGGTGTGACCCCTCTCCCGAGAAGCTGAAGGGCAATGGTATTTGAGAAAGGGCCAGATGTTCATTAGACACTGGCCTGCAGGCTCAGCTCAAGCATAAATGAAATATTCCTTCAACAAGAAATATTGACGGGTTCTGAAGTTTGAAGGAAACCAAACCAAACCAACCTGTATTAGTTAGTATCTCAGAAGGAAAGAGCTGATACGCAGACTGTAGGAGCTTAAGGAAAGGGCCACTGACAGTGATGTGGGAAGGTCTGTCCAATGAAATGAGACAATGTGGAACGCTCAGGTTGGCCAGTGTGGGAAGTCCTTACCTCCCCCAGGCCGGAAGGGGCAAAGCAAGAGAGGGGGGACCAGTGCCCAGGGGGAGGCACAAATGGCAGCCTGGCAACACCGTGATCTTGTCTAGAAGCACGTGGACCACACGCCCAAACATGGCAGAAGAGTCAGGGCAACGAATGACTCCAGCATCTTTCTCTACCCATCCTCTGACCTGCCACCGTTAAAGACTTATCTTTGAGATCAGAAATTCACCTCTTAGATTCATTAACGAGATGATGGATAAGGGAGCCTGTGTGATCTAACATACAGCCTCCTGGGATATAGAGCAGAGTGTCTCCAATCTTGACGAACCCCAGCTTAGACGACCCAATGCATATGCAATAGGAGAGGAATGCCCAGTGCGACACAAGAGCTGTGATATTCATCCCAGATTGAGAATCCAGGGAAAGGGGAGACCCTCGCAGGCTGGGGTGCACTGGCTTTACGGAGGAACTAGAATCTGAGACGGGACTTCCCCGGCAGCCCAGTGGTTAGGGCTCCGCGCTTCCACGGCAGGGGCGGGGGGTTGATCCCTGGGCTGGGAACTAGGATCCCTCGTGCTGCGTGATGCTGCCAAAAAAAACCCATCCATAGAATCTGAGCTGACCCCGTGTAGTAAATACTAGCTTCTCAGCCTGCACCCCTATGCCCGCCCAAATCTGCCCTCACTAAACTTCCCATCTCTGCGCCCTTCCATATGTGCAGATCTTCATGGCACTACCCCACACGCTTCCTGATCACGCTGGAGTTTCACATGCCTTTCTTTGTTATTTCAATCCCAGCAGGTTTTTTTTCTATATATATTTTTTAATTTTTTAAATACCTTTATTGGAGTATAATTGCTTTGCAGTGGTGTGTTAGTTTCTGCTTTATGACAAAGTGAATCAGTTATACATACACATATGTCCCCATATCTCCTCCCTCTTGCGTCTCCCTCCCTCCCACCCGCCCTATCCCACCCCTCTAGGTGGTCACAGAGCACCGAGCTGACCTCCCTGTGCTATAATCCCTGCACTCTGGAATCAGACTGCCTGAGTTTGAACCTGAACTGCCCATCATGCTGGTTGGGTGATGTCTGGCTTGAGATCTGGCTTGGTGAACCCTTGCAAGGCTCAGGCTTTCATCTGCCAAGTGGGGATGCTGAGGTACCTAGTCACAGGGCTGCCACGGGGATTAATGAGAAAATGCACGTAGGGTGCATGATGGGTGGCACTGCAAGTGTTCAATAATGTAGCATAGCTATTATTTGAATATGCATCATATCTGTGTGTTTAAAAACTCCTTCAATATTGGCTTCTCTACAAAGCCCTCCCGATGCCTCGTTCCCGAATCCCAGCTCCTTTGCTCCTGTCTCAGCATGGGTACAATCGCTGAAGCTCACCCCAGTTCCTGGTGACACAATAGTGTTGGACCCATCTGTCTCCCCTGCTAGACTTCAGTCGACTGCGTGAAGGCAGGCATTTGTCTTTTTCATTTTGTGTCCCCAGAGCTCTGAAAAAGACCTGGCAATTGTAGACTCTGACAAATGATCACTTTTAACAGAAGTGGATTGTGTTGAATCTAATGCAGTTGAAGGGTTTTTAGGTGGGGAAATAGGGTGAGCTCAGCTCAGCGTCTTAAGACTCCAGAGATGGGTGGAAACTTGGCCAGACCCCCTGACTGTATAGGCAAATATGATCGTTTTCTCCAGGTCGCAAGGATGGGGCATGATGAAGAAGAAAGCAGTCAAGAATCAGGATGAACACAATGGAGGCAGTGATGAAATCAGGATTCTGATTCCAGGCAGACCTGGATTTGTGTCTGATCTCTGCCTCTGCTTGGGACCCTAGGCAAGTGACCTGACCTTCAAGCTTCATTTTATTCTTCTATCAAATGGAAAAAAAGAATAGTACCCATGTCAAAGGATTGTTGTGATGATTCAGTGAGATAGTACAAGCAAAGTTCTTAACATCCTGCTTGACAAATTGTAGGTGCTCAATAAAACAGGGCTGTCTCAGCTGGGAGGAAGGATCCTGGTTTGGAGGAAAAAGAGGTGGAACCAGAGAGAGCATCACAAAATCTAGCTGTAAAAGACCAAGAGGAATAGGTTGGACTCACATCTTGTAGATGGTGAGCCTCACACGACCTGCACCAGAATCTTGCTGGGTTCCTGTGTAAAAAGGATGCACTTCCTGAGGCCCCATGCTGAACCTTTGAAGCAGAATCTCTTGCAGTAGGTGGGCCCAGGAACTGGCAAACATGACGAGCCTTCCTGGCCGTTTTGACGGATGCTGTAATTTAAGAGCCTTTACTAAAGGCGCTGCGTGTACATTGACGATAGAAGTGGAAGTCGGTATTTGTAGGAGGACACTGGGAACCAAGCCAGTGCTTCCCTGGGTCTCAGACCAAAGAATCGAAGGAAGCAGGGAACTCAGCCAACAGAATGGACCAAACTCCAGATGCTGAAGCCGAAGTCCGAATCCCCAGAATCCCGAGGAAGAATGACAAGGATGCTTCACGGTACCCAGAGCACCTGGGTCTCTTCACCTCGCCTTTGGACCACATCCATTGAATGAGTCAAGTTCCCAGCAAACTCTCCTAACTAAGAGCATCACCGCCCTCCCCGCCTTATTACAGCTCTCGGCTCTGGTGTGTGAATAATCTACCCTCACAGGGCAGTTCTGAATATATTCATAAGTATCACCAGCCCTGGCTTCATCTTAAGAAATTGTTCTCAGCTCCCGTTACGGAACATTTCCTTCCCTTCCACACCGTGTATCTGCCCGTAGGAAAGTTAATTGTTTTGCTCTGAATTATCGCTATTTAAAAACTCACTGAGCAGGTTGCCTCACACCTTTGTGGCTTTCCAAGGTGGAAGGAATTTGAGGCAACTCTTGTGGATATAAAGTTTGCACATTACAGTAAGATGGATATGTAGGGGACATGTCTTTGCGACAAAAAGGGAGCATTTGCTGAAGGAAAACATAGTGTCTCAGTTTGACTTAATGAAAGTAAGATTCATGGCCTAATTAACACAGCTTGAATGATGACTTCTTGATAAACTGAAAAACAGGTCAGATTGTCCAGGATTTAAGTAATTGACTGTGAACATGTTGCTGTAGCTTAGATTATTTTTGGTGAAAATAGTCATTTCTTCCAATTTTTAAAGTTTGTATATTAACATAGGTAAAATTATACACAATAGGGCTTCCCTGGTGGCGCAGTGGTTGAGAATCCGCCTGCCGATGCAGGGGACGCGGGTTCGTGTCCCGGTCCGGGAGGATCCCACATGCCGCGGAGCGGCTGGGCCCGTGAGCCGTGGCCGCCGAGCCTGCGCGTCCGGAGCCTGTGCTCCGCAACGGGAGAGGCCACAACAGTGAGAGGCCCGCGTACCGCAACAAACAAACAAACAAACAAAATACACAATAAAACAGCTCTTATTTTGCTTAAAAAATGAGATATAAATGGGACAAAACAGGAAGATACGGGGTACAAGGGCTCTCATATCTCTAAGCAAATGAGAACAGGATGGAAAGCCACCTAGATTTGTTCAAAGATGCATGGACCTTGGACCAGGCTGTGTGTGCACAGAAAGACTGAATCACTAAATTTTACTCTGAGCCAGGAACAATAATAGGTTAGAATTTTCACTCTTTGGTTCTAATTGCTCTCCCTTCTTTAAAATGCTGATTTTTTCTGCCTCTGGGAGAGGATGTTTGAGAATGGTGATGCATTTGGTAGAAACAACATCTTGATGTAAATGCCAGACCACTCCTCCGCAGCTGTGTCTCCCCTCTTTCCCTTTCTCCTCAGTAGAGAATCCTATTTAAGGATGGGGTTCCTACTTGGGAGGGGGGTGGTCTGTCTGGTTTTTTTCTAGGGGGTGGGGCCAGTGTCCCGACTTGAGGAAGCCCCGCCTCTTAAAAGTCAAGAGAAGGTGACATACACAGCTGACCCTTGAACGACATGGGTTTGAATGGTGTGGGTCCACTTGCGTGAGGACTTTTTCAATCGCGAATATTACAGTCCTGCACCATCTGCAGCCCTGGAGGATCCATGGTCAGTTACGCTATTTGTCTGACTGCTCAGGGGGTGTGGCACCCCGAACCCCTACCCTCTTCAGGGATCAACTATAACTCACATGCACGTGTGGTAGAATGGTATTTTGATGTTTGGCTGGATTGTTCTCCGGTACTTTTCTTCTTTCAGCCTCACGTGGTTCTGTCTTCATTGGGTCACTTTGTCCTTCAAGAGCGAAGACTAAAGAGAAGGAGAGAGATAAGCAGTGTCTCCGTAGTTCAAGGAAAATTGCCTTAGAACAGAAATCCCAAATCCAATCTCGCAACATTCCGTGGAGTCCTTAACTAAGAGATGCCGATGGAATTAGTTCAAAAATGCTCGCGATTAAAAATATTTTAATTTACTGAATTTTAGGCATAGGTCAAGCCTGGGGTCACGAAATCCAGCTTAATAATAATAAAAAAAAAAAATCCAGCATTGGAATCACGTGCACCGTGTTTAGATTTGCTCTGAATGACAGGATGCTGTCTCCTCTGTGGTGAGTAGACAGCAATTCAGACAGAGGAGGGTTTCGATTCCATGTAGAAATGGATGATCACTCAACGGCCGCCTCGCATAAGCCCAGCGCTCTGTGTGCCTCGTAACAGAATTATCTGAGTCTTGGGTGGGAAAGTGAACTCCACACATCCTTTCTTTTTCATCCCTTGGGTGCTATCAGGCTATAGCAAAGATTACTGGGTGAAATGCCTGGATGCCTTTCTTCATTTGTGGTGGTCTCTGTTCACATCAGTCATGGGGGTTCTGCTATATAATCCTCTAGCACGATAACCTCCTCACAAATGTACTGGAAATATTGGTGCACCTGTTTCATTGAGCCAATCAGAAAACATCATGATATCTGGTTTTGGAAGACCTGGATTCAAGACCAGTTAGACATTTTCTAACTGTGTGATCCCACACATTTTACATAAACTCTGCTTTATTTTTTTTATCAGTAAAGTAGAAATAATGATGACGATAATAATAATAATGCATTAAACAATAATACCGTACTCAGAGAACTAGGTATAGGATCCAACGGCATCATACAGACAGAAGGCTTAATCCCACGGCTGAATCAGATACATTGGTTAGGGTACAGGCCAATCTGCCATGTCAACAAGAACCAAATGTGCAGGGACTTAAACAAGGTAGGAGGTGTTTATCGTTATTGGACCTAGCAGTCCAGTGGCAGGTGTGTGGTGTTGTACCGTTAGGTGGCTCTGTTCCATGACGCCATCCAGAGGAACCTAGTTTCCTTGTGTCTTGTGGCTCCGTGTCCTTTCGTGTATTGTCCTCATGTTCAGGGAGGAAAGTGATCTGATTCATGGATGCAAGACCCACGAAGTTGGTCACACCCGGTGGATCAAAACCTAAGGACCTAATTATCTCACTGTATCTATAGCTACAAATCGGACCGGAAAAAGTCATGTTTATCCTGGCGAGGGGGGGGCGGGCATGTGTCTATAGAGCTGAAAGGATGTTGTGAGACCATCAGTAATGTGTGATGTGCAGGGGTTCGTAGCTGGTGCCCTCCATCCTAAAGCCTTCATCTATAACCTTTCACAGGAGGGGCAGTGATCTGCCCGATAATATACTTCTGCATCTAACCGGCCGTTTGGGGTCCTGTTACTGTGTATATTGATGTGCATTTGGATCGTTTTTGCTATCTCTGTAAAACGTAAACAACTCCTGAGCCTTAGGTTCTGTTGCTCCACAAACTGCTATTTTAAAATTTTTATTTATTTTTAAATTTTTAAGGCAAACTTTATTCTGTGATCACTAAAAATCATATTCACAAAAAATATATAACATATTAAATATAAACATTTAACCGTTAGGGAAATTGATCATCATACATAACCCACTGTGTACTCCAAATAAGCTCCCTAGTTTTTTAAAATGTATGCATACTTTTAAACATGGGAAGAAGAACCCAGAGAAAGTGAATAGGAAGAAAACTGACAGAAAATGGTATTTAGAGTCAATCTTAGACCCAAGTGAGCCCAAGTCCAAGGAAGCTGTGCTGACAGTTTTCTGCAAGGCACAGCCCCCAACTGTCGGCTGCCACAGACACTGTAAGTTGTTCCTAGTGAGCTTTGGGGATACAATTTAACATCCAATTTGGAATAGCTGTTAAAAATGGAGAAACACCTTTAGCTCCCTTACTAGATAGTCTGGCAGATTTCTAATAGTCTCTCGGGATTATCACCATCATCATGTTTTCTATTATTGAGAATCCTAGGTAACCCTCCCCTCGTCTCCCCTCTGGTAACCATAAGTTTGTTTTCTATGTCTGCGAGTCTGTTTCTGTTTTGTAAATAAGTTCATTTGTACGTTTTTTTTCGATTCCACACATAAGTGATATCATATGATATTTGTCTTTCTCTGTCTGACCTCCTTCATTTAGCATGATAATCTCTAGGTCCTCAATTTGGGTTTTCAGTTCCATTTTGTAGGTATCACATTAAAGAAATCACAAACGTAATTAATTTATTTTCCTGCAGCCTTAGGAAGATAAGCCGATTATTATTTAGGGGATTGTTAGCTGCAAGTGACACTGTTAGCCGACAGTGGCTTATTAAGAGGTAAAAGGTCTGCATGCAGAAAGCTACAAGATTTTGCTAAAAGAAATGGAAGAAGACAAGAACAAATTGAAAGATATTCCATGTTCATGAATCAGAAGAATTAATATTTTTAAAGTTCCATCCTACCAAAACCCATCTGTAGATTCAATGCAATCTCTATCAAATTTCCAATGACTTTTTTTCACAGAAATAGTAAAAACAATCCTAACTTCCATTTGGAACCACAAAAGAATCCAGAATCGCCAAAGCAATCTGGAGGAAGACGAACAAAGCAGGGCATAGCACACTTCCTGATATCAAACTATCTTACAAAGCTATTATTAAAGTGACCTAATTAAAGTCGGTGACTTAACAGTGACTTAATTACAGTTATTTAATTATCTCACATCATAAAAAACTCTGGAGACAATTTAGGGTTCTTTTGGCCACTCAATGATGACAGGGACCTGGGTCAGCATCTCTGAATTCTCTAGGACTTTTCCTCATGGTAGCAAGATAGCTGCCACTACTCCATAAGCACTTCTCACATGATCGCATCTAAAGAGAAAAGAGCTATCTTTTACCCTCGCTACTTTTGAATTAGAGAGTAAAACTTGAGCAACAACTATAAAATCTGTAGCTGACTTCCCCTTATATATCTTTGGTTAGAATTGTGTCACATGGTCCCCTAGCTACAAGGGAGGGAAGGAAAGTGAGTATCTGGCAAAGGAGGGTGATATTGCTATGAGTGTTTTAGAACAACTATGATTCAATCCCTGAGGCCCTGGCACATTTGAATCAAAGCAGCGCCCTGTAAGACAAAAGAGAGGATTTCTGCCACAGTAAATACTCCAGATAAGCAAAGAAAGCAAAGACAAAGGGAAATGGTATTTTGAGCAAGTTCATTACAAGACTCCCCTTCTATTTCTCTTTATTACGAACAAATTTTATTGTAAGTATTCAAGTATACTGAAAGTTAAGATTATAATCAACAACCATTTACCTATCACCTACATCCAGTAGATAGTATTTTGTTATGTTTATTTTCTGTGTGTACCTAATAGCCATCGGGCCGTAAGTTGCAGACATCATGACACTTGAACCCTGTATACTTCAGCACTTACCCCCAAAACATGAAGTCATGCAGCTGGTAAGCATAACACATTTGTTACCCTTAACAAAAATTTTAAATCTTCAGTATACTCTAAAACTCAGTCTATGTATGCCTCAAATTACTTTTGTAGCTGTTTTTAACTGAACCAAATTCCAAGTGGCGATCACGTGCAAGTCCCTTTCCTTTGGTCTTATTGTTGTTTCTCTCCTTCCCTCCCCTCTGCTCTTAGTTCAAACTCCTTTCACACTGCAGCCCAATTAGTCTTTCCAAGTTTCCATTCTGATTCTTCTCCTTGTTCCAAAACCTCTACACTTTCCCACTGTCAAAAGCATTAAGTGTCTCCCACTAGCTTTCAGGAACCCAGCTTAGCCTTGTGGGTCGTTCATACACCTGCTCCAGGAGGTCTGGCTGTAGGTGTTTGACCTCCTCCATGCTTTCCCGGTGCCACGTTGTTCCTGCTGCACGGACCTGATACCTCAAACACAGATAAACCCGTCTTCTTCCCAGTAGAGCCCATCCCACAGGTAGCCCTCCTCATTGAGGTTTTACTGGTGCACTGTCACGTGCAGGTAATTGGCTGGGAAGATGTTCCCAGAAGAAACAGGAGGGAGGGAGCAGGAAAGGGGAGGCCGAGAAAAGCCAATGTAACAGTGCATTTTCAACGTTGCTGCTCTACACAGTGGAGGCTCCATCCTGCCGGGCCCTCTGAGAGGGAGTGAATGGGCCCATGAGAATGATAGGAAGGCGGGGTGTTTATCCAGCCACCCCCTGCTGGGGGAGGTTGCTCCTGGGGGTAGGAATTCTCCATCCTTGCGGGCTGAACTCTGCCCTGGCAGATGTGCTCCTGGTGCTTTGAGGAAGGCTCGGATGCTTCATGTAAGCTTGGGCCTGCATCGAAGCGGCCCTCACAGTGGCACCGAGGAGATGTGTTTGTGCTTATTTAGCTCCATGTCTGTACTCGTCAGTTTGGCTTCTCCTAAATGCACACTTACTGCATCTTCAAAAAAATTCCACTGTAGTCAGCGTCCTGAGTACAAAAACGGATGGCCTGGTGAGGGCGTACGACATATTCTTCAAGGTAATTGCTAGACTCTTACGTCTGCAAATAACACAGACTAACTCTCAGTGGCTTAAACAAAACCCAGAAATTGGCTGCCTCTTGTGACACTGTGGTGATCACTGGATGCAGACAGGGCTGGAGAAAAAGGCTCAAGGTCGTCCGTCGGGACTTGGTCTTCAGCTGGCGGTTCTTCTCCCCGGGGTAGCTTCTTTGGGCTCCATATCACAGCAAGAGTCTTTCCAAGTTCAAGTCGTAGGAAAATCTGATTTTCACTCCTAACAGTAGCAGCAAAAGATGAGAAATCGGACCTCCTTTTGGTTCCATTTGGTCCTGTATCACTAGAAGCGGGGCCATCCTATGCGGTTAGTTTGGGGAGCGTATTCAGTTTTCTTTGTTTGGCTCTTGAGTTGTAAGCAAAGGCAAAAATAGGGAAGCTGGTGGTTGTGGACCAAGTTCTGAACGTTCTGGGCTGACTGTAGCTGCAGAGGTGCGGGCCTGGCCTCGTGGCCTGGTTGCCGCGGAGGTGGTGGCTCTGAGTTCTGTTGTCATCTCTAATCTGGTCATTGTGTTTGTATATTCAGTCCCTCAAAGGTAACACCTGTCAGCTCTGGTTGCTCACGCATACAGTGGGAAAAATAAAATTTCCTTCTGGAAATGAAGTACATGGTGTGTACTAGGTGCTGCGGATATGAATTTTGCTTTGTCCCCTTTCCAGCGGTTGTCCTGTCTGCCCTGAGCGGGTCCTTTAGTTGATTACGCTCCACGGCCAAGTATCCCAGCCTCTTCCCCACGTGTGCGTAACCAGAAAGCTTCCACTTTGCTCAGGCAGAAGGATCCCTACCTCCCATCAACTTGCCTTGGACAAAGAGTATGGTCCAGGCGCCAGTGTGGAGCTGTTAAGTGCTTGTGGTTGGGAAAACGTGAGTGAGTCACAAAGGACTGGAGGGCAGTGTTAACCGGAGCCCTGTGACACCCAGTTCCTGTTCCCGTAGGAGGGACCAATTACCACAGACCTACCTGACTTGGGGCCAGGCCTGCCAGGGGGCAGCCACATACTCAGCACAGGAGTTTTGACCTGATGTGACTCCCACCTGGTCCAGTCCAGCCCCCCTTAGGCAACCTGCGGGACCCTGCTCCTAGGATGCTGAATTGACGGAGAACGCCCCATCAGCCCAGCACCGCCAGTCCCTAACTCCTGGACTCAGGGGGTCCTCCTGCATAGTCAGGGCTGCGGGCGCACCCCAGACCTCCCGGCACGGCCACCTGAATGAGACCCATAGCTCCGCAGCGCGTTTCTCTTCTGCAACCGTTTGTATGCGTTCCCCTCCAAAGACACAGTCACTCAGAAGCGAGCCAGTGCCGTAGCGTACGTTGGCAAGTTGTTTCTTAAGCAGCAGACACCTCTTCAATGCTGTCTGCTTTCCTCCTCTCTCCCTCCCACCCACACTTTAATTTTAAAATGCCTGCTTCCATCCCAGCCAGGTTTCTGGGCCAAGGAAGCCAACTCCATTTGGGGGCTGCTGAGAGCCCTGTGAGATAGAGCAGGGGAGGCCAGAGGAGAGACCTGAGGGTCACATGTTTGCTGGGAGGAGACTCACAGCCTCTGGAAGACTTTAAACTACTTCTAGCATCTATTTGAACAGAGAGTTCAGGAGACCATGCAGCAGAATGCAGTGCTGCATGCTACACCCTGATGAGACTTCTAGGAGCAAAAATGCATGTGGCAAATAAAGCCCTCTGGGGAATCGCTCTCCAGGGCCATCACAAATGTCATCCTTCCCAGCAGCAATATCCCTCCAGCTTTTACAAGTGAGGTGATTTTCTTGTGTTTGATCAAAATAAATGGAGGGCTTCCCTGGTGGCGCAGTGGTTGAGAGTCCGCCTGCCGATGCAGGGGACGCGGGTTCGTGCCCCGGTCCGGGAGGATCCCACGTGCCGCGGAGCGGCTGGGCCCGTGAGCCATGGCCGCCGAGCCTGCATGTCCGGAGCCTGTGCTCCGCAACGGGAGAGGCCACAACAGTGAGAGGCCCGCGTAACGCAAAAAATAAATAAATAAAAAATAAATGGAAATGTGGTTTCCGATGAAGGCATCACACGCGCGGAAAAGGGGCCTGCAGGCGAGACCTGGGCACGGGTTCCTTCTGAGACACCCTCTCAAGATCATCTCATAGGACAGAACCAGGCTAATGAGGGTTGGGCCTTGGGAATGTAATAGGGAAGAACAAATCTGACTCCATGTTGGATCTGTTTCTTTTACTTTAACCTTTGTATTCTATTGCTTTTGCTTCAGGTTAAGAATGTTGCCTGTAGCCTGAAATATAAAGGTCAAGGCACTGACCTTTATGAGTGTAACAATTTTCCATCCACATAGAGATAAAAAGTTGCAGGACAGAATAACATTTGTCACTTTGGAGGTTTGTAGAAACATGGCGACCTGATCTATCTGCACAGCTGCAAGAACAAAGGATTCCTGCACCAAGAAGTTAGCCACGACCAGCCACACCCCTCCCTCACCTGGCCTTTAAAAATGCTTTGCTGAAACCCTCTGGAGAGTTTGGGGCTGTGGGGGCACAAGTCACCCGTCTCCTTGCATATGGCTCTGCAATAAACCTTTCTCTGTTCCAAACTCCCAGGTTTCAATTTGTTTGGCCTCACTGTATGTCGGGCACATGAACTGGTGATGGATGACAGGAATAAGAAACTAAGAGGAAGAAACCTAAATTTTGCAGAGAGGGGGAAAAAAAAGCATACAAAAAAAACAGAAAAATAAATGTACAAACAAAAAACGAATATACAGCAAACACACGCATTACTTAGACCCAGCAGCCAGGAGAGGGGGTAGAATCTACACTTTATGTGGCCAGCCAGGCTGCGTTTGTAATCCATGCAGGATCCTTAACAATGGTTCTCTGCTCTGCCCAGCCCACTTCTACATTGGAAGATCTACCAGGAACACCAGGGAGAGGCTTACTTCTCTGTTTTCTCTCTGGCTTTTATTCTACCACATTCCTGAGCCGAAGAAATAAAGCTGTATTCACTTGGGCTGCTTTCCTGCAACAAGGGTGGTTGCAAATAAGGCACACTTTCTCCAGACAGCAACTCTCTGCGGTCCGCCATCTTTCTGCCCGAACCAAAGTGCTTTACAATTTATTATTACGCAGCAGTGGATTAAAAACAAATAATCCAGCTAATCTGTATTATATTTTTCTTCGAGGGGGGAACTTAAATACAGGTAAAGCTCAAACAATCAAAGAAAATCCGGAGAAATACTGCAGAACTAAGAAAAGACTCTTGAACAGAAGGTCATTACATAAGGGGAAGTTTGCAGATAATTCCAGGCAGAGTTGGAGTATTGGCTACTCGGATTTGCTTCTGTGAAGCTGGTGTCTATTTTTTACACGTAACATTTTATTGTTTTTCTTTAAGAAAGGATCAACATGTTCTTAGAGTAATGTGAAAAAAAAAAAAAACAACCCAGAAAAGATTACATCTAAAAATTAAAATGCTCCTTGCGGCTTTATACAAAGAAATATCTGTTAGAGAATGTACTTTTAGGAAGGCATCTCTTAAAACTGCTTTCTAAAAGACCTCACTACCTTATCAGCATTTCATTAGTCTAACATTTATAGGCAATATAACATATTATTTGAAATAGGCAATATTTCAAAATTGTAAAACATAAAATAGGTTCAGGCATCTGACATTTGCATATAAATAGAAAAGACCTCAGATCCATGCTAGTAGGGAAAAATGATTTTCCATATTTTTTCACATAAGTTTTGCTAAATTAGTCTTTAAAAATGTCCTTGTTATGTAACTTGGTTTTTTTACTTCCTATTTAAACAATGAAAAAAAAAAATTTTTTTCCCCCAAAGAAATAGCTGCATGAGGCAATTGAACTCAATGAAAAGCTTCATTACTCAACCCTAGACCAGTATAGAGAAGCCCATGGAAGGAGGGTTTCCCTGCCCTATACTCACTGATTCTCACCCATCCTCTCTAACAGAGTCTAGTGGTCCCATAGGGACCCCTGCTTCCCCCAGGATAACTCAGTGCTTTCTGGAAAGTTCCCTGCAGGTCCAGCATCTATGGGTTGAAACAACTTGAAGTCCAAGAAATGTTTCCCAGTTTATCCCACGCTGTCTTGGGAGGGTTCAGCCCCTTCTTGCTCTGTTTATTTGTTTTGTTTTTTAATTGAAGTACCGTTGATTTACAATGCTGTGTTAGTTTCAGGGGTACAGCACAGTGATTCAGATATATATCTCTATATAGATATATTCTTTTCAGATTCTTTACCCTTCTAGGTGATTACAAAATATGGAGTACAGTTCCCTGTGCTCTACAGTAGGTCCTTGTTGTTTATCTATTTTATATAGAGTCGTGTGTAACTGTTCATCCCAAACTCCTAATTTATCCCTCCCTTTGGTGACCATAAATTTGTTTTTTATGTCTGTGGGTCTGTTTCTCCCTTGTATATAAGTTCATTTGTATCATTTGTTTAGATTCTCACAGACATAGAGAACAAACTTCTGGCTTCCCAGGGGAAGGGGTTGGAGGAGGATTGGACTGGGAGGGTGGGGTCAGCAGATGTAGGCTATTACATATGGAACGCATAAACAGCAAGGTCCTACTGTAGAGCACAGGGAACTATATTCAATATCCTGTGACAAACCATCATGGAAAGGAATATATATATATATATATATATATATATATATATATATATGTAACGGAATCACTTTTCTGTACAGGAGAAATTAACACAACATTGAAAATCACCTAAACTTCAATAAAACAAATTTTAAACAATATCTCATTCCCTCAGTCAAGTCACCTCAGCGCACAGACATGGATTTCTCTCTCTTGGAAGTGGTTCTCAACCACATTACAGTGATAGGGGAGCTCAAGACCACTGCCCTGGCTCCACCCCAGACGTGGTTGAGAATCCCGAGGGGAAAGCGTTGCCTGGGGATTCTCAGGGTTCAATAATCGAGTCTTTGTGGCTGTAAATGGCAAAACAGTGAATCTGGATACGGGGTTTAGAGCCATGCTTTCAGGGCAGAAACTGCGTCTGTGTTTTTTCAAAACTAGATTTGATATAATTATTTTCAAAGACCGAGTTTGTTTAATCATATTAAAGGCCTACGGCTCTTAAAATCAGCTTTATTATTGAAACTTGAAAAAACCGCTTTGCTATTTTGAGAGTAAAACTCCCTATCTCACCTCTGCAGTTGAGCCAGGCCTTCTGGATTTTTGCAGCATGAGAAGCACAGGGAGAGAGGGCCGGCCCTGAGCATCTAGCGAAAGGTAGCAGAGCCCATGTGAAGCCAGGGAGTGTTGTTGTTGGGTTTTTTTTTGAAACATCTTTATTGGAGTATAACTGTTTTACAATGGTGTGTTAGTTTTTCCTTTCAGCGAGTGTTTTTGCTTTGGGTCCCAGATGACATCAGGGTCTTTGCTAGAGGCCGTCTAGGTTAAGCTGTGAGCCAGGTCACAGCTTTGCTAATGCATCCATCACATGACTTACTATTCCAAAAACATTACTTTGCTAAACGTGTATGTCCATATATGAAGGCAGTGGATAGTTGGAAGATACTGCAATGGGTAACGGAATTAGGCACATTGTCTTATATTCATTTTGGGCAGCTTCTTCCAAAATAATACCGTTATAATACTTATTTACATTGAAAAAAATAATTCCTCAAATCAACATTTCAAAGATAGTCTCGTAGTGTAGAAAATGCTTGCAAGGCAATTTTAGTGGGAAAAGGAGGATACAGATTCTATTTATGGCATCCCTGTATATAAATCAACTACTAGCAGAAAATAGGCCACGATTTCCAACCGCAGTTTTCTCTGAGAGACGAAAAGTAAGGATGCTATGTCTCCTTGTTTATTCCTATCCCAAACACAATGGATGTGTATTATTTTCTAATGAGAAATCTAGATACAGCCGTCATCTTTTTTTGTTAAAGGTAGAGAACCCCAAGGGTGTCATTCATTTCAGGTTTTTCTTCCCCATTTTTAATTTTAATTCTTGTTGTTTTAATTGAAGTATAGTGGATTTACAATGTTGTCTTAGTTTCAGGTGTACAGCAAAGTGATTCAGTTATACATAGATATCTATATCTTTATCTATATCTATATCTATTCTTTTTCAGATTGTTTTCCCTCATAAGTTATTGCATTTCAGGGTTTTACAGGGCCCAGCATGTGTGCTGAGCAGGATGGCACTTGGACCTGCAGAAAATCACCATTCCCTCTGACAGGTGTTTCCTTCTCCTACTGAATCCATTCTTTTTGCTCTGCTGAGGGACATGGCTTTCCTATCAGATGGGGAAGAAGAATTAGGAAGGCAAAGATACACCACGGCCCCCAAAACAGCAAGTCCTTTTTCCCCTGAAAAAAAAAAGCCTTAAACACATGCCTGTGTGTCTCTCCAAGTATCATAAATTCAGCTTGCCAAAGCCTCTGGGGTTCGGTAGGCTGGACCTCTTAGAAGTGCCAGGCGGGGATTTACTGACACATTTCCGGTGTTGGTGGAAGTCTTCCCAACTTGGGGCCTTGCTAATAAACATTTTATTTTATTGTTTCAGCTTTACTGAGATATGACTGACAGATGAAACTGTACATTCTTTTTTAAATTGAATTGTAGTTGATTTACAATGCCATGCCAATCTCTGCTGTACAGCGAAGTGACTCAGTTATGCACATAGAGGCATTCTTTTTTTAATATTCTTTTCCATTATGGCACAAATGAACCTAACTACAAAACAGAACTTGTACATTCTTGAAGTGTACAACGTGATGATTTGACTTAACGTGTACTTTGGGAAAGGATTACCCCTCGGGTTACTTAACATACCCATCGCATCCTTAGACACTTTTTTGGTTTTGTTGTTTTGCAAACACTGACTAATTTCACTTAGCATAATACCCTCGGGACTTCCCTGGTGGCACAGTGGCTAAGAATCTGCCTGCCGGGCTTCCCTGGTGTCGCAGTGGTTGAGAGTACGCCTGCAGATGCAGGGGACACGGGTTCGTGGCCCGGTCCGGGAGGATCCCACGTGCCGCGGAGCGGCTGGGCCCGTGAGCCGTGGCCGCTGAGCCTGCGCGTCCGGAGCCTGTGCTCCGCGGTGGGAGGGGCCACAACAGTGAGAGGCCCGCGTACCGCAAAACAACAACAACAACAAACAAAAACAAAACAAAGAATCCGCCTAACAATGCAGGGGACAGGGGTTCGAGCGCTGGTCTGGGAAGATCCCACATTCTGCGGAGCAACTAAGCCCGTGCACCACAACTACTGAGCCTGCGCTATAGAGCCCGCAAGCCACAACTACTGAGCCCGCATGCCACAACGACTGAGCCTGCGCTCTAGCGCCCGCGAGCCGCAACTACTGAAGCCTGAATGCCTAGAGCCCGTGCTCTGCAACAAGAGAAGCCACCACAATGAGAAGCCCGCGCACTGCAACGAAGAGAAGCCCCCGCTCGCCGCAACTAGAGAAAGCCGCACACAGCAACGAAGACCCAATGCAGCCAAAAATAACTAACTAACTAACTAAATAATACCCTCAAGGTTCATGCATGTTGTTGCATATGGCAGGATCTTCTCATTTTTTTTAAGGCTGAATAATATTCCATTGTATGTATACGCTGCACCTTCTTTATCCATTCATCTACTGATGAACCCTTGGGTTGTTTCCACATCTTGGCTATTGTGAATAACTCTGCAATAAATATGGGGGTGCAGATGGGGGGAAGGCAGTAGAAAATGCCTATTCCGCCATTTCGTTGACCTCACTTGTTAAACATTTGAGTGTTTGAGCTGGTCATGTACACCTAGTGTTCCATTACAAAGACTGTCATTATAGAAAGTAAACAGAAGTTACCTTTTTATGCTATGCGTAGCATAGACATTTCAGTACATGGGAAAGCTCCCTAGTTCATTTTCTCTTATCTCTGACCCTGCCAACATCTAACTTTGCTTATGACTCATGAGTAATGATTTATTTCAAAAAATATAAATCAAGACACTCATAAAACAAGAGAAATTCTATCTGAAGACTCCTAAGAAGACCAAAGTGAAATATTTAATCGAGCTTTCTTGGGCTCTTACACATCCACACCCCACACCCCAGTCCTGGCTCCACATGTCTTGTCATATGTGTGTTTAGAGTTGTATTGGAAGGGGATGAACTAAATTAGTTTTTTTGTTCAGCACAGTGGCTTCTGGCATGAATTATGCATCATCCATGTAACGTATGAAACCTAAAAGCGCAAATGAGTCAATGTCACTCCTGAGTTTCCCTCAAAGAGCGCTCGGATTCCAAGCATATACTATGGACACAGACACTGCAACTGTTCTTTTAAATGTCAAAGAATGCAAAATTTATTCTCCGTACATAGAAATTTGTCTCTCTCTGTCGCTCTCTCTCTTTCGCTCTCCGGGATTTCCATGAAATATTCATGAATATTAGCATTAGTAAATGAGTTTAGAAAATTCAGTAATTTTTGTCCCATGATGTCTAAATGTAAGTAATCAGTTTGGTGGAGTGACTTATGAACTAAATTATAACCCACCAGCATTGTAGAAATAGGTAATGTGTTCACTACGTCTATAAGGATCATCAGTATCTAGCAAAATAATTACATTTAACCAGGTTTATATGAGACAGGACTTAAATGGGCATTCTAAGTGCTTGGTTTTGCTGAGAATACTGAAATGAAAAAAATCCCGACAACTGGGAGATGTTTATCATCATAGGTTTAAGAGTCAAAATGTCAGGCAGTGACTTATTATTTTTTTTCCTTAAGAATTTTGATTGTTCTGAGTTCCATTCCCTTGGGATGGTGATCTCTGAGAAAATGGTATCAACAGGCAAGATAGCTGGTGTATTTAACAGGGCAAATGCATTTTGGAAAACAAGCTCAGTTGCAGTGATGCATATCCCTAGGAATGAAATGATGATGATAATAACCCGGACCAACAAGTGCCCCAGAAACTAGTTATGGACAGAGGCTGTTTTTAGCAGCAAAGCCTTTTTTTAAAGGAATTCCGCCCACCTGAAGGTTTGTAAGGGCAGGGATTCGCCCATGCCCTGGGCATGAACCTCAAAAGTCAACATCATCCTTTGCTTTTCCATCCAATGAATTACTGCTCCTTCTTACAAATCAGTTTTTGCTCTTGTTTTTTGGCTAAGAAGGGAGTGATGGGGCAGACTGTATATATGTATGTGTTTGCGGGGAGGGAGGTGTTGGTCCATGTTTTCTTTTTTCTTTCTTTCTTTTTTTTTTTTTTTTTTTAAGGGGATTGGGAATCAAGGAGCAGGGTTGTTTGTTTGTTTGCTTGTTTGTTTTTTAGCCGCATGGCTTTCGGGATCTTAGTTCCCTGACCAGGGATCGAACCCGTGCCCTCAACAGTGAAACACAGAGTCCTAACCACTGCACCGCCAGGGAAGTCCCCAAGTCCATGTTTTCTTAGTCCTGTGCTTTTCACGCATGACTATCCGAAGTAGCGAAACTCAACAGAGTAAGAATCAGTATGGATCAAATTCTCTTTCTTGCAATGTCCTTTCCTGTTTTTCCTGCATGTTCTTGCTCTCAATATCTTAAGTCCCATCCCAGCTTTTACACAGAGCCCACTCTGATTCCTGGCTCTCCGCTTTCCCCTGAAGTCTTCGAGTACTTTCAGTTTGTACTACATCATTTAGGAACCAAGTATGTGCATTTGCTGGTCCAGTGTGAATCTTGTTTTCCGGATGCGGTTACAACTGACCTCAGTGAGGAGAACATTTCCTGTATTCCTTGACTTGATATCTATCTGGGTAGGTAGGCGGCACTGGAAAACTGGTGTTTATTGACTGGTTAGAACTTGATATACTAAGCAGACTGACTTGCAACTGGTTTTAATTAGCTGGAAAGGATCTGATAACTCAAATCTACCCAAAGACACACACCTTCAGGACTGTGGCCAGGCTGAAAGCCAAGACACTGAGCTGGGGATGAGTGGTGGTCATGGACAGAGCCCACAGCCCCTTCTGACTGGGACCCACCAGGACCCTGTGGGTTCTTCTATGAGCAAAGGTGTTCACCTGAGCCAGGGTCTGTGTGGTGGTTATATTATTAGTATTAACAATTCGAAAGGACAGTTAAAAGCCAGAAAATCAATGAGACACGTTGTGAGATGTAGGGTTCAGTGTTTTAGTACCTGAAATGATTACAAATTTAGACATTATTAATGGGATAGAAAATAAAAGCACTCAAAACTCTGCCCATTCGCAGAGATCTGGCAGGGTTGCAGAGGCTTGCCAGGGTAGCTCAAGATTCTGGATTTAGAGAAAACAACTTAGAGCATAGCCTTAAGTTTTCGGACGTTGTCTGGTGATGCCAATGATGCTGTTACATCTAGAACCACAAAATGTCGCAGCTCATTCTCGTCCTCTGTCAACCCTCGACTCTCTTTTCTCCTCCCTCCCCTTCCCTCCTTTTCTCTCTTCCCCACCCCCTCTCATTCGATAAACACACTATGTTCCTTCTTCTTATTTCTTAATCTTTCCCCCCCTTCCTAAAGTCCGTCTCCTTATCTCTTTTCTGGAGGTGATATTGAATTTGGTTTTTGTAGTTTTATTTATACTCAGGAAGAGTCACCCTTTTTCGTGCACTGTTCTGAGTTTTGATAAATGTCTATAGTGGTGTAACCACTATCACAATCCAGAAATAGAAAAATTCCATCACTCTCTCCAAATTCCTTTGGATCACTCTGTACTTAACCTCTAACCCTGGCAACCACAGAGGTTTTTGTCCTTACAGCTGTCCCTTAGTCAGAAAGTCCTAAAAATGGAATCCTGTAGTATGGAGACTTGAGTCTAGTTTTTCTCAAACATCAAAAAGCATCTGATCTATGTTTTTACATGTATTCCTTTTTAGGGCTGAGTAGTATTCCATTGTCTGCATACAGCATGGTTGGTCCATTTAGCGAATGAAGAACATTTGGGTGGTTTCCAGTCTTGTGTGATGGAGAATAAAGCTACTACAAATCTGAATCTAAAGGTTTTTGTGTGATCACAGTTTTCATTTCACTTGGGTAAATATCGCACTTGGGTAAAAAGTGCAGTTTGGGAGCTGTAGGGTATGTGCACGTTTAAATGTATAGGGAAATGCCAAATTATTCTCCAAAGTGGCTCCACTGTTTTGTATGCACTTCGTATTGTTATTAAAAACAACATTCTAATACGTGTGTAGTACTTTTTGCATTTTCTTCCTTCTTTCCTCCCTCCCTCTCTTCTTTCTTTCTTTTTTTAAAAAAATTTTTTTATTGAAGTATAGTTGATTTATAATGTGTTAGTTTCAGGTGTACAGCAAAGTGATTCAGACATATATATATCTTTTTCAGATTCTTTTCCCTTATAGGTTATTACAAATTACTGAGTATAGTTCCCTGTGCTGTACAGTAGGACCTTGTTGTTTATCTATTTTATATATAGTAGTGTGTATACATTAATTCCAAACTACTTATTTATCCCTCCCCTCCCCTGCTTTCCTTTTGGGTAACCATAAGTTTGTTTTCTATGTCTGTCGGTCTATTTCTGTTTTGTATATAAGTTCATTTGTATCATTTTTTTTTTAGATTCCACATATAAGTGATATCATATGATATTTGTCTTTCTCTATCTGGCTTACTTCTCTTAGTTTGATAATTTCCAGGTCCATCCATGTTCCTTCGAATGGCATTATTTCATTCTTTTTATGGGTGAGTAATATTCCACTGTATATATTTACCACATCTTCTTTATCCGTTCTTCTGTCAATGGATATTTAGGTTGCTTTCATGGCCTGGCTATTGTGAAAAGTGCTGCTATGAACATTGGGGTGCATGTATCTTTTTGAACTAGAGTTTTGTCTGGATATATGCCCAGAAGTGGGATTACTGGATCATATGGCAACTCTATTTTTAGTTTTTTTAAGGAACCTCCATACTGTTCTCAATAGTGGCTGTACCAATTTACATTCCCAATAGGTGTATAGTATTATCTCACTGTGGTTTCAGCTTGCTTTTTTCTAATGACAAGTAGAGATGAAGACTTTTTTCATGTGCATCTTCTTGATTGGTCTCCAAATAATTTGGTCATTTTTCTTAGGCATTTTTTGCTTTCCTCTGATTAAAATTTGAGAGAGTTTTTTAATTTTTTTTATTTATTTTTTATTTTTTATTTTTTATTTTTTTCGCGGTATGCGGGCCTCTCACTGTTGTGGCCTCTCCCATTGCGGAGCACAGGCTCCGGACGCACAGGCCCAACGGCCATGGCTCACGGGCTCAGTCGCTCCGCGGCATGTGGGATCTTCCCGGACCAGGGCACGAACCCGTGTCTCCTGCATCGGCAGGCGGATTCTCAACCACTGCGCCACCAGGGAAGCCCGAGAGAGTTTTTTTAAAAAAAATTATTTATTTATGGCTGCGTTGGGTCTTCATTGTGGTGCATGGGCTTCTCATTGTGGTGGCTTCTCTTGCTGCGGAGCACGGGCTCTAGGCACATGGGCTTCAGTAGTTGTGGCGCACGGGCTCAGTAGTTGTGGCTCGCAGGCTCTAGAGCACAGGTTCAGTAGTTGTGTCACGCGGGCTCAGTAGTTGTGGTGCATGGGCTTAGTTGCTCCACGGCATGTGGGATCTTCCTGGACCAGGGCTCGAACCCGTGTCCCCTGCATTGGCAGGTGCATTCTTAACCACTGTGACCCCAGGGAAGCCCCAGGCCTTGTGATTTTTCAAGGGTCCCAGGGACACGTCTGTGCAGCAAGCTGTGGCCCCTCGTTGGCTTACCGAGCCCTCCCCACACCTGTCTCCCTTCTACTAACCCCATCCTGAATCGCAGCCTCACCCTAACCCTAAAGTAAAATTCACCTCTTTCCCTTTGCAGGGATGGTGACTCTTTTCCCCTCTGCTACGCTCTGCAATTCAGCTCACACCGCGCCCTGAGCCTTGACCCTCAGGATCCAAGTTTGGAAAAACCTTCTTGCAAGTTCTTGTTAAATTCCTAAACAAAAATATGATTTTTCTCCAATCTCTGCCCAGGGTAGGGAGAAGAGGTGGTTTTCCTTTTTCTTCTTTCTTGTTTCCCCCCAAATACATTTGTAAAATGTGCAAAAGAGACAGAAACAAACAGATGACTATTTCCTAAATCGGGGTCAGCAAACTATAGCCCTCACGTAGAATCCAGTCACCTGATGTTCTGTAAGTCAAGTGTGTCGGGCACAATCGCACCCGTTTGCTGATGTGCGCTGCCTGGGGCTGTTTTCCTGCTGTACCTGCAGAGAGCGGAGTCGTTGTGACAGTCTGGCCTGAAAAACCGAACATATTTACTCTCTGGTCCTTCCTAGAGTAAGTTTGTTGACCCTCCTCTAAACTACGGGTCTCAGGATCTCCTGGGTTGTTGATTCTGGAAGACCGGGGTGTTAGGGCTCATGTGAAACAAAGGATTAACCTATACGCTGAAATTTACTCCTTGTGAAATTGATTTTGATCAATTCCAGTTTAAATGATTTCATGTCTTTGACCTACATAGATGCTAAATGTCAACCTCAAGAACTGGATAAACTAGGCAGATCACACTCAAGGATCTCAGGATATTGTTTTGGAAGAGATTCCTCCACGCCCCAGTCCTTAGCTCTCCCCAGGACACATGGCAGACTCACATCATCAGCATTAATATCCTTCCACCCCCTGATCTTATCCTAACAACTTGCTTAGCAAACAATGCTTTTCTCCAAGAGCATCTCAGAAGTGAACTTGGCTGTATCAGCTCTTAGCAGCACATAAAACTGTGCATGTATATTTACTCAAAAATGTGTTCATAATGGCTTTAAAACGATTACTACGGCCTCAATCTCAAATGTCCCCCTTTTACCTTATTTTACCCTATTTATAACTGCCTGGAAAGATTTTTTACAGGACTTGCACTTCTACTGGGCCAGAAAAAAACCCCGAAACCTGGCATCACATAATTGTCATCTATCACCTTTCGTTTATTTCTGTTGTGAATGCAAAGTAGTATCAGAATAATTTAAGCTCCCGCTGCCTGGTAAAACCGAAAGAGATAAATAGGATTGTTGTCTTTTCTGTTCTGCCTGAATAGATTCAAACACATCTGGTGAAATTTAAGGATACAAATGAGAAAGTACGAGGGAAAGACACAAGAACGTGTAATAAATATTAAATAGCAAAGTAGGTAAGAAGAAGAATATGAAAGAGGGTAAACCCAATCAGAGTTCCTACCTGGCCAGGTATTCAAGGGGATGCAGTAATTCCTTAGCTAGAAACTCCCAGCTGGTCCAGTCTTCCAGGGCAGGATGGGGTGAGCAAGTGAGGTCGCCCGCAGCCTGCTTCGGGGGCTCGGGAATAGCGGATGTCGAGGTCCCTGCTCTGATTTCTCTCAACCTCAGAGAACAGAGGAGGATTCTGGCTGTTGGCTAACTTTCCCCCAACATCCAGGTGATGAAACCGCCATCACTATGTACTTCCCATTAAATACTCCAAGCAGGTGACACATCAATCCTCATGTTTTCATTTCCAGACACTGAAACCCACAGAGCTGAGAGAACTCACCCAAGATCACAGTGCTTGTAAGGGAGCTTGGATTTTAATTTTGCGGAGGGGTAAAAACAGAAATGGAGTTTGCCTTAGGGGCTCATCTTTTCCACTTGTGGGAGCCTTATGGGTGTAGCAAGAACAGGGATCCTAGGGGGTCTGTCTGAGGATCATCTCTGCCTCTTCCCAGCCCTGTGATCTCGGGCCAGGTGTGTACTTTCTGTGTCTCCCCATCCCTCACTGGTAACATGGGTGCAGTGGAAGCTTCGTTCCATAGGTGCGTGTGGATTAATTTAAATGAGGTGCTATGCACGCAGGTCTGGTTGGTGGTCTCAGCCCCCAAATAAGGGGGCTGTGACTCTCCGCTAGATGTAAACCTCGCTGCACTCAAGCTTGTATCCCTCCCAGGGTCAAGGACTGAGCGCCGTCAAAAGCCTGCTGGATTGAGCTGCATTTCGGCCACGGGTTATGGTTTCACATCAGGCCCTGCGTTAGTGAAGGGCACACACTTGTCTCTCCTTTTCTTTTATGATGGAATCTAAGACCCCAGCCCTCTCTGAGAAATTCTACCAAAATAGCACACGCTTTCTAAAAATGCACAAGTATCATTATAGGTGAAGCTGGAGTGTTATTTCACGGCCGGATTGAACATCTTGGAAACAAAGGCTTTGTGGACGTCAAGGACCCTAACCTCTCTGGGACGATCCTCGTTAAGTCCCAAGCGCCTCTGTACTCGGGCTCTGCCACGCCACTGATGGTCCCAGTACGGTACGTCCCCGACCGTAGTTCGAAGTTGCGAACTTTCAAAGATGTGAACGTGCGTTCCCGTGTCCAATCACGTAAGTTAGCTCACGTGTCTGGCGTACGTGGTCACGTGCGTGCGTCCTCTACAAGTGGTTGTGCTTTTGTGTCCTTTACTGTACAGGACTGTGTAGAGTACAGCAGTGCAGTATCTTTACTTCCAGCTAGACTTGCAAGAGGACGACCTCATTGAACTCCTTGCTGTGCGACACGAGGAGCTTACTGACAAAGAGCTGATGGAATGGGGGGCCCAGAGAAAGGACGAAGAGGGACAAGAGGAAGAAGAAGTAGCTGAAGAACCGAAGAGATTCACGACGCAGGAAGTGGCAGGGGATGTTCCTTATCTCACGAGGCGCTGTTAGTTTTTGAGGTACAGGACCCGAACGTAGAACGGTGCACGAAGGTTGCAGCTGCCGTTCAGAATGCAACCCAGTGCTACCGTGTCATCTACGATGAGGAAAAAAGAGCTACTACCCAGACCTCACTGGATCGTTCTTTCAAGAGGGTGGAGAGACTTGAATCCGGCAAGGAAGCAGCACCTGTGCCATCCGCGTCAGGCGTGAGTGCAATCGCGGCTCGCCCTCCGTCCCCTGTCGCTGACGATCCTTCAGCTCGACCGTCCCCTCCTCTCCTGCTCCCGTCACTAACTCTTCCTGCCCGTTCACTCGACGCCAGCCCCTGGGTGCCAGCTGTTGTGCTGCACTACTGTTCTCTTCAAGGTCCTGCACTGTAAGATCAAAAATGTTTATTTTTTGTGTTTGTTTTGTATGCAGTATTTGTGTGACAAGTATTATAAACCTGTAACGGTGCAGTAGTATATAGCTGATTGTGTTAGCGGGGTACCTAGGCTGCCTGTGTTGGCCTTAAGAACGAACTCTCGGCACGGAACTTGTTCATATGTAGGGGAATTACTGTAGTTCATGGGGGCAGACGTTGTCATGCAACCCTCTACTGAGAGTGGATGTGAGATGGGGAAGAGGAAACCAGAGGTGAAGATGCTCAGGGCTGTATCTCTACAGGCGGAGCTGGGGTTGCAGCTCAGCGCTTCTGACTCCACGCCCCCAACAAGCTCCCAGCTGCCAGGTCATAATGCCTTTTACACACGGGGAACACATGCACCCAGATGCATGGATACACACACCACGCGCACCCCCACGCACACACATGCCACACACATGCCACGCACACACATGCCACACACACATGTACTCACATGAATAGACACACACGCACGTACACATACATCACACACTCCCAAACGTACACACACACCCTGCGCCTGCATATACAACTCACACACACACACGCACATCGTATACGCCTGCAGACATACACACACGTGCACAGATTTACACACATACACATAAATACAACACACACTCATGAGCATACTCACTATACATTATACACACGCAGAAACTCGCACACACGTGAAACACACACACGTAGAGGTGCGCACGCGCACACACACACACACACACACACACACTCCTAAAATGACAACGCACTCCTCTCTGGATATGTGAACACACCGTAACACTGTGTACACTGATTCACACCCAGGGTTGAGGGATGGCTCCATCAGGCACGAACGTCGCGTGGCACTGATAGGAAACTGAATCGGGGCTTCCTGTCACCACCGTGGGCTCTGACCCCTTCTGCGCTTCCAGGGCAAGTAACCCTGGGTCAGCACCGGTTCCAGCGAAGCCCTGTGACCACAGGACAACACAGCGGTTCCTCCAACCCTTTTGAGACTTGACAAGGCACCTGCCTGTCACCTCTGTCCACACCTCCCATGACAATCGCTGATGAAGACGGTGACAGTTCACAGGAAGGCAACCCGCTCTCAGGCAGAGGGCTCAGTTCCTTACACATCTTCTCCTCCAGTAGGTATGGGGAGTCCCTGTTTCAGAGGTGACTGCATTAAGGTTCAGCGTCGTCAGCTATTTGGCCCAAATCCACCGCTGGTCAGCAGCAGATTCAGGGTTGGCAAACAGGTCTCGGTCTGACCCTGAACGTGTGCTCTTGCCTTTCACCTGGCGTTTGGGATGTGGAGCATTTGCATCCCTCCCCGGGGCTCTGGGCTGGCCTCGGGGACTTAGGGACCTCAGAGTGTTGTGCGGGTGACATTCTGGTGCTCCCAGCTCTCGGTCCTAAGATAAGATATCACTCAGCTTCCACCTCTTGGGCAGCTTGCCCTGTGCTCACTTGCCGGGAGAAATAAGATCTATTTCATCTCATGAGAGCTGATTGCTTCCTGTCCAGAGGCAGAATAAGCCTCAGTGAGGTCGTGAGCAAACCGCCTCTGGAGGAGAGCAAGGGCAGACCAGAGCCTCAGAAAGTGTGTGATGGGGGAGGAGCTGACAAAGGCCGTTTGGCCTGAGTCTCGTAATTGCGGAAGACTTCAAATGGGAACATCGGTGATTCCGCAGCGTGACACAGACCCTGACATGATTGAAAGATAGAAGTTCTTCAGGCATGGGGCCCATTCCTGGACCTCGCCGCTTGCAGAGGCAACAGAATCCCACCATATTAAGGCTATTGCAGATGTATCACCAGGTACTTTGTGTGAGGGTGGGCCCATGTCAGCCTGTTAAAAGAAAATATGTAACTATATACTGCATTCTATTAAAACCTCTTTTGGAATTCTTTTCTTAAAGAAAAAAAATCATTTTTTTGGAGCTTTAAAAAGTTGGGAGGTGATCCGGCAATCAGACGCCTCGGTATTGACCGAAAGGAGTGGGTAAGTCGTATCCACACAAAAACCTGCACGCAGATGTTGACAGCACCCTTATTCATAATGGCCAAAACTTGGAAGCCACCAAATTGTCCTTCAGGAGGTGAATGGGTGGGTAAACTGGGGTCCATCCAGACAATGGAATGGTGTTCAGGGCTACAAAGAAATTAG
This sequence comes from Kogia breviceps, assembly GCF_026419965.1. Taxonomy (NCBI): domain Eukaryota; kingdom Metazoa; phylum Chordata; class Mammalia; order Artiodactyla; family Physeteridae; genus Kogia; species Kogia breviceps. The sequence continues at coordinate 86,338,778 of NC_081324.1, read as the reverse complement.
CTCTCAAGCCAGGAAAAGATGTGGAGGAACCTTCTTGCCAAGTGAAAGAAGCCAGTCTGAGAAGACTACGTACTGTATGATTCCGACTCTATGACATTCTGGGAAAGGCAAAGGCAGTAAAAAGATCAGTGGTGGCCAGGGCTTGGAGGAGGGTTATGAATAGGCAGAGCACAGGTGATTTTCAGGGCAGTGAATCCATGGCTGGAGACCATAGTGATGGCTCCGTGTCATTATACGTTTGTCCACACCCACAGGGTGTACAGCGTAAGGGTGAAACCTAATGGAAACCATGCATTTGGAAGCCCCGTGCTTCCTGCAGCCTCTGAGAGGCCACGGATGGATGACCAGGTAGTGTGGCAGTGGTGGAGGGGACTTCAGTGTTGAACGAGGGGGTGACTGGCTAGTGTCCCTTCCTGCTCTCAGCCTCTGTGGCCCCTGGAGATGGTGGAGCCTCAGTGACGGTCCGGATTCTGTCTTCATCAAGGGATGCTTTGCTCCATCACCCGGAGTGACTTCAGGCACAAGGCGGGCCATACCTCAGCCTGCCTTCAGTGGCCAGCAGCAACTCCACTGGTTTTCTCACCGTGGTCCAGAACATTCCTTTTCTGCCTTCCGTCAGAGAGACGCTTAAAACAAGCGTCGACTGAAAAACAATGCGCAACCTAAAAGTTGAGAATTATGTTTTACTGGGAGGACTTTCGGAGGACGTCAAGCCCCAGAGGTAGCCTCTCGAATAGCTCTGAACACCTGCTCTGAAGAGGTCAGCGGGGAGCCAGGATACACACAAGGGTTTTTGCAACAAAGACCGGGTAGTGAGAACATCAAAATATCGCTGTTAAATAAAGAAAACCAGCCATCGCAAGTTAATGAATTTAGCACTTTTCTATGTTTGGGAAGATGCAAAAGTCTGGGCTCATTGAAACCATTCAAGGCATGGTAGAAATGATTCATTAACACCAAAACTGCATTTACAGCTCAAATTAGAGCCACTTTCAGTACAAACACATGAAAAAAAAAATCGGGTAAAAGAGAAAAATTAAGGGCAGTTGTGAATACTTGTGTTTAGCTCACTCAGTAACATCTCCTACATTCCAGTAAAGATTGCTCAAATTCCCATGAGGACCCAGCCTGTCTCCTTCCCAGCCTGTCTGGCGGGGGCGTGTGGGATGCTCACCCAACCCCTCTCTTGGCCCCAGAGCTGTTCCCATCTCCCAGGACTTCCTTTCTTGTGCGTTCCCTCTCCTGCTCTGAGTTTAGGATGAACAGAGTCCTGATCTTCTTGCTGTACCTGCTGACAAGGAGCAGCTCTCTCTGGGGACCACTGAGCTGGAAGGCTGCAAGCCCAGAGCTTGAGGCTGCCTGAGGTTGGAGCCAACCTAGCCAAGTCTTGTAGAGATGGGGGCAGAAAGATCTGAGAACAGAGCTTCAATGTTTCCTGGATCTCCAGGAACCAGAAACCAGATGTACCTCTTGACTCTGACCTTGAGCCCACTTGAGTTGGTAATTAGAAGTCATTTATTCACCACATTCGACAATCAGGAACATTTCAAGGAAACGTTACCAACAAAAAAGACTCCAGAAAATATTTTGTAATATTTCTGCACAAAACACTTCAGAATATATTTATACTCAGCATTGCCCATCTCGGTTATATGGGTTTTTTTAGTTCCCAGAAGCTACTAGGCAGCGAATGAAAAGGACAAGCTGCTGGAAGAGGTCTCAGGGAGAATAAAGAGAAGGCTGGTTAGAACAAAGCCTTTGAAGAACAGTAAAAACAAAGGCAAATGCATGGCAGGCGGGGGTATGCTGTTCATTGTAGGGATGCACCATCTCACACACCTGAAAAGTTCCCCAGTGTGTGACTTGCACACCCACAAACTGAAGTGAAACCAAGCAGGACCATTTGGGGCCCTCCCAGGGACAAAAGCCCCTCTGTGTCCCCTGTTCCTTGTTTGTAGGAAAAAGGCTTCATCTTCCTAGACCTTTCCTGCGTACCAAAGGGCAGATTCAAATAGTTACTAATTAGGGGAGGGAGGAGATGCAGAAACAAAGGAGGAGCCATCAAGAAGCAATAGTGCAGCCTTGGGGCAGGGTCCTGGTTCCTCCTCAAGGAATACACAGAACAATCTGATACACCTCTGAGTTCTTCTGCAGAAACTAAGGCCCCCACCCAGGTGGAGGATGGTAACTTCAGGCTGAGCCTGAAGCACGTGGACCCCAGACTGGTTTGAACCAGAAAGCTGATGATTGAGATTCCCAGAACACCACCCCATTACCTCCCCACCAACCAGTCAGAGGAAGGTCACACACCCTGCATCCCTGCCCCCAAATTTTGCCTATGAAAGCTCTTCCTCCAGACCCATCAGAGAGTTCTGGTCTGTTGAGCAGGAGCTACCCATTCTCCTTACTTGGCCCTGGAATAAACCTTTCTCTGCTCCAAACTCCAACGTTTCTGTTCGTTTGGCCTCACTGTGCATCGGGCACGTGAACTTGAGCTCAACAACAGAATGATCAGGGGCTGGAGTAAACAGCCTTCATGATTCCCTGAGTTTCAGGTACCTTTCCTTTTGAGCAGCCCTCTGCATTCACAGCTAGGTCCATACACCTAGCACGATGCGTTTAGAGTGCTCATGAAATATTCACGTTTTTAAAAAGACACTTAATGACTTGTGGTTTTTTTAGAAACCTTAACTCTCTGGAATGCCTTTTTTGCTTGGGAACCCAATTCTGTCAGGAAAAGCATTATTTTTTTTATTCAAGGGTTTCTTGTAACAAGCATAAGAGATGGTAAGATTCAAGAATCATTCCTTCCACTTTCAGAAATTCCAGGCAATTCTCCCTTGCATGATGTATAGGAAATCTGGCTTTACAAAAACCTTCTTAATTCTACCAGGGCTTGATTCCGTCCCTTACTCCTTATATTAAGGAAAATACTAATGTACAGAATTGTATCCTCGGTTCCCTTCTCCATCTGTATTTTGGCTGTGACTGCTTTGAGCAGCTTGGGGATTAATTATGCGGCTGCACATTTTATTTTATTTTTTTTTGTGCTGTCTTCCGGAGGCATTGCTGGAGGGCACTTGTCTGTGGGGAGTCTGGCTTGCTCTGGGATAAATGACAGAGAGCATTTATAAATGATAAATTTATGATAAATGAATGATCGCAGCCAGCAGTTTCTCCTAAACCAAATGATGTCCCCAAGGAGAGAACGCATGGGTCACCATCCACACATGTGGCAGGTTTGCATTTTCCTCCACTCTGTGCTGCCTGACAGTTGCGACCTCCGGTCCCCTGGTGTTCCTTCCCCAGCAAACTGACCTCCAGCCAATGGCATCTTCCTCTGCACACTGACGAGCCCAGGAGGAGCGTCACAGCCCTTGAAACCCACAGGATTCTGGGGCTGGGGCAGGGGAACCGCGCAAAGTCACTTGAGACACTCGTGGTTTCTCTCTGCCTGTAGAGGAGTGTTCCAGTGAGATGGTGAAGCAGACTTGAAAACAGAAATCAAACCCAGCAGATTTCAACTTCCCAGAGTCCGTCTCCTTTGGAGGATGGATGTGGCCACTGCAGCCCCCAGGGTGGCCCCTGCACTCTGTGAGCGCTGGTGGCTGCAGGTGTCCTGAGAGACAGAAAAGCCATGAATTGCTGGGAGGAAAAGCCCTGGCGTCCATCTATTCCTGGACGAGCATCCCCTGGGAAGGAGGGAGCTCCTTCATTAATTCCCGCTGCAGTGGGTGCCTGAGCACCCCGTCTGGAGAAGGGGACACCCTGTCCAGAGAAGGGGACGCCCCGTCTGGAGAAGGGGACACCTCCAGGGTGGTTCCTGCCCCCACAGAAGGTGCAGAGAAGGCAGACTTTAAAAGGATCGTCACAGGTGGGGTGTGGGCTCCAAAAGAGCATATGCACAGGGGGCCGTGGGGGTGCTCGGTGCTCTGTGGAGGGAAGATGAGCAACAGTGGGGCGTCCAAGGGGGCGGGGGGGGAGGCAGGGGAGAGGAAGGAAAGGAAGGGAGGAAAGGAAATGGGGAAGGGAGGGAAGACAAGGTGAACACTAAAGAGTTTGGTCTTAACGTGATCCATTTTTAAAAAATGATTAAGCTTTTTTTTTTTATTGTGTCAAAATGTACGTAACAGAAAATTTACAATTTTAATCATTTTTAAGTGTACAGTTCCATGGCATTAAGCACATTTACACTGCTGTGCAACCGTCCCCAGCATTCCTTTCCAGAACTTTTACATCTTCCCGGACTGTAACTCTGTCCCCATTAAAAGCCAGCCCCATTCCCCCTCCCCCAGCCCGTCGCCCCCCTTCTATTTGTCTCTGGGAATTTGAGTCCTCTAGGTGTAGATAAGGGGGATCATTCAGTATCTGTCCTTTTGTGTCTGGCTTCTGTCACTCAGCATCACGTCGTCGAGGTTCATTCATGTTAGAACATGTGTCAGTTTCCTTTTTAAAACTCAATCCTATTCCATTGTATGTATCAACTACAATACACTTTAATTTTTAAAAATCAGTTATAGATTTACAGAAATATCGAGCAGATAGAAGAGCGTTTTCGTATATTCCCCCCCACCCCAGTTTGCCCCTTTAACATCTTGCCCTGGTGTGGTCCATGTTACGATTGATGGATGAACCAATATTTATACAGTATTAGTGACTCAAGTCCATAGGTTACATTAGGGCTCACTCCTTGCGTTGTATATACTATGGATTCTACCAAACGTCACATAATGTCACATGAGGTCACATATCCACCCTTACAGTGTCACCCAGAAGAGTTTCACTGCCCTGAAAACCCCCTGTGCTCCATCTCTTCATCTATCTTCTCCCTTCCCTCCCCGCCTCTGGCAACTACTACTACTCACCATCTTTGTAACAATTGTTTTTTAATTGAAGTATCGTTGATTTACAATGTTGTGTTAGTTTCTGCTGTACAGCAAAGTGATTCGGTTATACTTTTTTATACATCTTTTTTTAAATATTCTTTTCCTTTATGGTGTATAATAGTATATTGAATATAGTTCTCTGAGCTCTACAGCAAGACCTCGTTGTTCATCCATCCCATATATAAAAGCTTATACCTGCTAACCCAAATGCCCTCCCTCTTGGCAATCACAAGTTTGTTCTCTATGTCTGTGAGTCTCTTTCTGTTTTGTAAATAAGTTCCTTTGTGTCCTATTTTAGATTCCACATATAAGTGGTATCATATGGTATTTGTCTTTCTCTGTCTGACTGACTTCACTTAGTATGATCATCTCTAGGTCCATCCATGCTGCTGCAAATGGCATTATTTCACTCTTTTTGATGGCTGAGTAATATTCCATTGTATATGTGTACCACACCTTCTTTATCCATTCATCTGTTGATGGACATTTAGGTTGTTTCCATATCTTGGCTATTGATTATTCACTATCTTTATAATTTTGCTTTTTCTAGAACCTCATGTAGTGGGAATCATATGGAAGGCTGCTTTTTCAGAGTGACTTCTTTCACCTAGTAATATGCTTTTAAGGCCCCTCCATGTCAGTTTGTGACTTGAGAGCTCATCGATTTTTATTGCTGAACCATATTCCACTGTATGGATATACTGCAGTGTGTTTGCCGCATGACCAATTTTTAAGGAACTTTGGCCTTACTTAGGGTAATAGATGGGGGAAGCACAGGAGCAGGAGGGAGACCAGTGACAGGGCTTCATCGTCATCCAGGCAAGAGGGGACAATGACTTGTACTAGGGAGGTCTGGGGAGAGGTAGAAAAAGTGGACAGATTCCAAAGATATGAAAAAGGATTTGTAAATGACTCTGGAATTTAACTGTCCATCTTTGGGAGCAAGAGGCTTGGATTCTCATGTGCATAAATCATGAACATCTTCTCTAAAGCAGAAGCTTCTCTCGTGGCACTTGGACAATCCCAACAGGTATCAAGCCATTGATGGAATGGACAGGAAGCCTCAAGGATGCTGTATCAGAAAGAACACAGCTTCTGGGTCAGGAAACATGGGTTCCAGCCCACCTCTGCCTCTGTTGGTGTGACCTTGAGTCCATCCTTCCCACAGTATGGCTCCCATTGCTTGTTACAATTAGAATTTGGAGCTTTTAAAAAACAGAGAAGTTTTGGTATATGTCCATCAGGAGATGAATGGATAAAGAAGATGTGGTACATGTATACAATGGAATACGACTCAGCCATCAAAAATAATGAAATAATGCCATTTGCAGTAACATGGATGGACCTAGATATCATCATACTAAGTGAAGAAAGTCAGACAGAGGAAGACAAACATCATATGATATCATTTATATGTGGAATCTAAAACACAGCACAAATGAACTCATTTACGAAACAGAAACAGACTCACAGACAGAAAACAAACTTAAGAGTTACCAAAGGGGAAGCAGGGTGGGGGGGGGATAAATTAGGAGTTTGGGATTAACAGATACACACTACTCTGTATAAAAGAGATAAACAACAAGGACCTACTGTAGAGCACTGGGAACTATATTCAATATCCTGTGATAAACCATAACGGAAAAGAATATGAAAAAGAATATGTATATGTGCAACTGAATCACTCTGCTGTACACCTGAAATGAACACAACATTTAAAATCTACTATACTTCAATAATAATAAAAGCTCTGATGTCAGGCCTCCACCTCTAGAATTCTGCTTTAGCCCCCCAGATGGCTCTCAAGAGTGGTTCTGGAGAAAAACACAAGTCCATGGAACCTGCCATAAGCAGTGGTTGTGACCCGTAGGCAGCAGGAAGGAATCGACTTTGCATAGGTTGGGGTTAGACTAAGGAAAAGGTGTCCTGAATTTAAATAGGATTCTATAGTACTTTTCCCTGGGATCCTTGTATTGCTAAAAAGATTCCTTTTAGTTACAAGCAGTATGAACCAGCTGGTGTCAGCTTAAGCAACAAAGAGTTTTCTTGATTAAAAGGCTATGTTTGGGCAAAAACTCAGGGCATGGGCACAGCCAGCTTCGGGAAAGAACAGAGCAGGGGACGACTGCTCCTGGAGCACTTCCTCGGTAATTATACATTTCTCAGTGACCACTCTGAGTAGCCACGAGCTGGCCATTCCAGATTCCCGACTCTAAATTATTCTGGAATGAAGGTGACACACCTGCCTATGGCCATGAGGTTGGTGGTGGGATGGGCAGGTCATAAAAATAGATAAATAAGTCAAATGCATTGCAAGTCAGGTGGCAGTAAGTCCAATAGGGGAAAAATAAGGAGAAAAGGGCCACTAGTGATGGGTGGGACTGGTGTTGAAGTTTCAATACAGTAGTGAGGGAAAATAATATTTTTCAAGTGTAAGTATGTCCCATGCAATATTGAAGGCACCCTTATACTGAAAAACATGCACTATTCATCTGAAATTCAAATTTAAAGAGGGAAAGGAGGGGAGGGATAAATTGGGTGATTGGAATTGACATATACACGCTACTATATATAAAATAGATAAACAACAAGGACCTGCTGTAGAGCACAGGGAACTCTACTCAATACTGGGTAATGGCCCATATGGGAAAAGAATCTAAAAAAGGGTGGATACATGTATATGTATAACTGACTCACTTTGTTGTACAGCAGAAACTAACACAACATTGTAAATCAACTAGACTCCAATAAAATTAATTTAAAAAAATTTAATTGGGGTCCTGTATTCTTACTTGCTCACCTTGGAATCCTTCTAAGGTTAATCACATTGGTCTGAAAGCCTCACTGAGAACTTCGAGTCAAAACCTGAAGAGGCAAACGGAGGAGTCCCATGGGTGTCTGGGGGAGGGGTGTTTGTGGGTCCTGAGGAGGCCCTGGGACAGGCTCACGTATCGTGCTTGAGGAACAAGGAGTGGGCAGCCGCCCTAGCTGAGAGAGAGAGTTGGAGGAGATGAAGCTAATGGGGCAGCTGGGGGCCAGGAAATGTCAGGCCACTGTCAGACCCTTGGCCTGGACTCTGGTGAGCTGGGGGCCAGCGGAGGGACTCAGCCAACTTGTGTGACACCAGCCAGTTGCTGCCAACAAACGGAAGATGTTCACTACTTGCTGAAGCATATTCTTCATCTCACACAGCTGGTCACAGTTTGATAACCTCAAGAACCACAGAAGCTCATCAGGAGACCCCCTGAGGCCAGATTAAAGGAGCAGGCCCTACACACACCCTCATCCTTATCAGCAACCCCACCCTTGAACCATTGCTGTAAAACTCCTCACCAAATTCCCCTGGCTTGGGACACACAGTTTTGAAGGCAGGAGCCCACCGTGGCCCCCTTTGCCTGGCAAAGCAATAAAGCTAGTCTTTTCTACTTCACCCAAAACTCTGTCTCTGAGACTCGATTTTTCACCGGTGCATAGGGGCTGAGTTTTGGGCATCAAGCCCAGGTATATTTTGATGATGACGTCTGGGACCAGCTATACAATTTTCTAGGCCTCATGCAAAATGCTGGGCCCCATGTTTTAAAATGGTGAAGAATTTCAAGATGGCAGCCACAGAGAGTAAAACACCTTCTTAGTGAGAAGCCCTGTGTGACTGCCCAGGCCACGTGCCCAGGAAGCTGGAGCTGGTCCTGGATTGCAGACTCTGTGAGAGTGAAAGAGGTCTTGGCCCGATGAATTCCACTGATGGAGTTGGCATTGACTGAGATGCAGAGGCTGGTGCAGCAGATTGGCTGGGGGAATAGCAATGAGGAACAGGGAAAAAGTAGAAAGGCTTTTGGTTCTTGAACAATCCAGATCATTGAAAATTAGTCATCCCAGTTCCACAGAAATTTTAATTTTAGTGCTAATCAGTGTCAGTATCCTCACAAATGCCTTTCAAAGTAGAGACAAGATATAAACGTTGGGTAGATCTGCACGTGAGTGAAAGATGGACACGTAGAATACTGTCAAAGAAACGTGCTTGGTCATTTTCTGGGCATGACACGAGTTTTAAAAATAATACTGTAAAAGATCTTAATAGGCAAACTACTATAAATTGATAAGAACAATTAGAATTTATAGGTTCAAATAATGCCTGAACTTTTGTTCAGGTGATATTTCCGAAATAAAGTTTATGATTTAGAGTAGGCTTTTATGTAAAAAAAAATTATAAATTCCTTTCCCTATAAAAATTATTTTTAAGGTGAAATAATTGTTTTATAGAAAGCTAATAATTTTTAATTGTTTTATTGTTTTTAATGCTATGTTACAGCAAATTCTCTTGGGTTGTCCTACAAAGAATTATATTGCCGGTAAAAGAAGAAAAATGTTGCTTTCTCTCAGCCAGTATTTATGCCTTTTCTTTTGTTTCACAGGAAAGTATAATGGGAAAAACATTCACCATAGCAACAAAAATCCTAAAGTACACATAAGTAAATAAGGATAAACTAAATGAGTGTGTGAATTATATGAAGAAAACTGTAGAACTTTAAGGAACCTTGATGCCTAGCGAGACGTACCTTTTCATGGGATGATTCTACATCACAAAGAAATCCTTTCTTCCCACATTATATATTCAAAGCAACTCTCGTAGGATTCTAATACGGATCTATTGAATTTTGACAAATCATTTTAAAAGTTCATTTGGTATGAAATAAAATCCCAGAAAAATTTAAAGAAAACTTATTAGAAGGGTCAGCCTTATTAGCCACTCAAATAGGAAGTAAACTTAAAGTAATTTAAACAGAATTGTACTGATAGAGATATGGGCAGCTTCATCAAAAAGAATATAGTCATGAGACAACTCCAAGTATACAGTTAACCCATGGATGACACGGGTTTGAAAAGTGAGGGTCTACTTATATGCAGATTTTTACAGTAGTAAATACTACAGTCCTACACGATCTGCACTTGGTTGAATCTGAGGATGCCAAACGCCGGATACAAAGCAACTGCATCTACAGAAGGCCAACTCTAAGTTCTACACAAATTTTCGACTTTGGCACCCGTAACCCTCACGTGGTTCAAGGGTCAACTGTATGTTGAAAGTGAAACAGGATAGAAATGAAATCACTGGGAAGAAAAGGATTGTTATTCAACTATCAACCAGGTACATAGAGAATTAAAAGCTGGCTCCTTATCCATTTCACCACGTACAAATCAGATTGACTAAATTACTACGAATGAAATTGTTAGCATAGAAAAATATTAGAATAAGACTTTTCTTAACAAGACAAGAGAACAAGAATCTTATGGATGAAACAATGGGAAAACAACCCAACTGGAAACCCAATGATAATGGAGTTCAAGGGTCAGCCTCTGAGAGCGGGAACCCGGCAGAGAAGGGCAGAGGATGGGTCGGGTGGTGGAGAGGGTGGCACAAGAAGAGTGACCAGCCTACTGGGCAAGCTTTGCATTTCAGGGGTGACGACCTGCTCACATTTTCATGTTGCCATTTTCTGGCTGAATATCTATAGTCAATGTATGAAACCTCTCTGAGTTTGCCTTCCTCACCTGAATAATAGAGGTCATTATTTCTGCTTTGTTCACCACACCAGTCTTTTCACTATTAAACTGGTAGATGTGAAAACGCTATACAAGCTGTAAAGGACTGTAGATCCCAAGAACAGGACCCAGTGTCCCCATGGAGGGGCCTCCTTCACCTGGATCCAAGGCAGTCATAGAACTATATAGATTGCACCAGCTACTGCTTTTACATTTCTAATTTCTTACATGTGTTTTAATGAATGGATTTAAATTTAACTGGACATTTATATAAATTTATTTGCTCTAAGTAAATATAAACATGAGTATCACACACCACAAGGGAAGGAAGAGGCTGATGTGGAATCTGGTCTCGGTACCCCAACACTGAATTAAATCTCAGAGACAGAGTTTTGGGTGAAGTAGAAAAGAATAGCTTTATTGCTTTGCCAGGCAAAGGGGGCCACAGCAGGCTAATGGCCTCGAGAGTGTGTGTCCTGACCTTGAGGGGGTAGGGAGGAGTTTTATAGTAATAGTTCAAGGAGCAGGGCGTGGTCAGCTCATGGACCTTCTTCTGATTGGTTGGTGGCGAGGTAAGTGGGGGTCGGCATCATCAACCTTCTGGTTCCTATTGGTCTGGGGTCTACGTGCTTGGGGGCAGCAGACAGTTAACTTCTCCCACCTGATGGGGGTTTCAGTATCTGCAAAACTGCTCAAAGATATTGCTCTGTGTATCCCTTGAGGGGGAACCAGGACCCTGCCCCAAGGCTGCACTATTGTCTCCTGACTACTCCTCCTTTGTTTCTGCATCCCCTCCCTCCCCTGATCAGCAACTGTTTGAACCTGCCCCTTGGAACTCAGGGAAGGTCATGGAGGCTGAATGAAGCCTATTTCCTGCAAACAAGAAACTGGGGACACAGAAAGGCTTTTGTGCCCAGGAGCCCCACTGGGTCCTGCTGCATTTCAATCCCCCCTTTTCTTTGCTGCTCCTCAGTCATGAGGAGAACAGATGTTGGACAAGAAAGGGAGTAATTGTTTTGGGTAGAGATGTTAATTATAAACTGAGCAGAGGAAATCAGTTTTAGGGGGACTCAGTTTCAAGGCTTATATAATTCTGTCTTGTCCACTACCTGGGAGCAATCTTGGTTTCCCCTATGTCAGTTGTCTCTACGTCATTCACCCCCATTTCTTCAGCCCTGGGGAAGCCACAATGGAATCAGCTGAGCACAGATTGAAGGATTTCTGCACTTGGCCCTGGGATAAAGTGGGGGTGGGAAGGAAGAGTTAGGATGCTTCTCTGCCATACGACGCACGTGGTCCGTATACAAACACAATACTTACCGTGAAATGTTAAGCAGGTGTGTCTTTTCCAGAAAGGTGTGTACTTTCTTGTACACATTGCCATCTTCCAACTCAACCAGCTAAGACACTCTGGCTCAATGTCCAAAGTGTAACACATAGAGCAATACACTAAGTCCCCCACATACAAACAAGTTCAGTTTCGAGAGTGCGTTCGTGAGTCCAATGTGTTCATTAAATCCAACAAAGTCAGCCTAGGTACCCAACTAACACAATCAACTATACAGTACTGTACTGTAATAGATTTATAATACTTTTCACACAAATAAAAAATACATAAAAAATGAACACAAAAAATAAAGAAAACATTTTTAATCTTACAGTACAGTACCTTGAAAAGTACATCATTACAGTACAACAGCTGGCATCCAGGGCCTGGCATAGAGTGAACAGGCAGGAAGAGTTACTGACTGGAGGAGGAGAGGAGGGGGGAGATGGTAGAGCTGCAGGATCGTCAGCAATGGGGGACGGAGGGCGAGCTGCAATTTCACTCATGCCCGACGTGATTGGACACGCGAACGCACGTTCGCATCTTTGAAAGTTCACAACTTGAAGGTTTGTATGTAGGGGACTTACTGTAATTTAAATAGAAAGCAAGTCAATGCCTAGCTCAGCTTTTGAGCCTCCTGGCATCACTGTTTGTGAGGTTTGCTGCCTCATCACGGCAGGAATTCGTCTGTGTGACCAGCAGCCTACAGCAGACGCGATGGGCTGTCCCTCCTGAGGTTATAGGTCATTAAAGATGTCCATCTTGGTTGTCTTCCTGCTCTCCCGTCATCCTGGGGAAGCGGGCTGCCATGCCTCCACAGCAGCCCTACAGAGAGGCCCACGTGGTGAGGGACCGAGACTGCCTGCCAACAGCCCCGTGAGTGAGCTTGGAAGTGGGCCCTCCAGCCTCAGCTGAGCCTTCGGATGATGCAGCCAATCAGCTGCTCCACTCTCAAGAGGCTCTCTGCCAGATTCTTGACCTTTGGAAAGTGTGTGTTGTTTTGAGCTCCTAAGTATGGGAGTAATTAATGACCCAGCAGTAGGTCAATAACACAGTCCCATCCATAAATCTTTGTCAACTTCCTCTGATAACACAAATTCCACTTTCACCTGATTCTTCATTTCTTTAGAGGCACACTTTTATTGTTACCAAAGTTCATGTGCCCTACGCACCATGAGGCCAAATAAACTGAAACGCTGGAGTTTGGAGCAGAGAAGGGTTTATTGCAGGGCTGAGCAAAGAGAATGCATAGCTCGTGCCTAAGAAAATCCCAAACTCCCAGATAGATTTGGGGGAGAAGTTTTTAATTGGCAAAATTTGGGGGAAGGGCTTCAGGACGTGTGACTTCCTTCTGATTGGTTGGTGGTGAGATAACAGGGTGATGCTCCAGGAATCTTGCGCCCGTCCTGAAGTTGCCATCTTCCACCTGGGTGGAGGCCATAGTTCTGCCGGAGAGCTCAAGAGACATTGTTCTGTGTATCCCTTGAGGGGGAACCAGGACCCTGCCCCAAGGCTGCACTCTTGCCTCCTGACTGCTCCTCCGTTGTTTCTGCATCCCCTCCCTCACCTGATTAGCAACTGTTTGAACCTGCCCTTTGGAACTCAGGGGAGGTCAAGGAAGCTGAATGAAGCCTATTTCCTAGAAACAAGAAATGGGGGACATGGAAAGGATTTGTATCCAGGAGCGGCCCACAGGGTCCTGCTTGGTTTCGCAACCACTGAGTATGCATTATTATTCAGTTTTTACTTGATCATCTCCTCAGATTCACTGTGGGATCCATGAAGACAGGGGCCAATGCTTTATTTTTGCTTCCAAATCAGCCAGCTCTCTGCCTGGTACTCAGTCTATAGTTCTTGAATGAAATACACGGGAAAGGATGCAATGTACAGAAATCACCACAGAGAGTGTCAGAGTACCATGAGTTCTTGGGGAAGACTATCTCCTTTCAAATAATGCTTAGAGTAGAGTAGGCTGTATATTTAAAATAAGGTTGAAAGGCATTTCACAATATTTTCCAAATCCCACCCTCCTACCTGGATGGGAAAGACAGCTTATTCAGACATAATGTCGTGGAATCATTGAGAATATTTAGAATCAGATCCAGAGGCAGAGAGAGAACTCCATGGTCAGTGGTTAACCAGAGTTTCATAGCAAGCAAATGAAATCCAGTTCCTTTGGAGCGATACCCTCCAGAGCAAAGAGCACAGGCCGTTTTGTCCTCACAATTACAGCAACAAGGAAAACTGGTGGGTTTTTGTTTTGTGTTGTTTTGTTTTTTACAGAAGGAGCCCCATTATGGTCATGGTTGTGGAGGAAGCCATGGTGGGCCCTCTTCAATCAACAGCATTATTGTTTGTGAATGAAAGGTCATGATCCCTTTGTTGTGAAAACAGTCTTTTCCATCACTGAACATAAAATCCTCTTCGCCCCATCCCAGTTACCTTGTGACTCCACAAGGGACCTTTGTCAGGCAGTAATGATTCCAAGTTGATTTAATAAGGTGGAGACCAGGTACATAATTCAACCTTTGTCCCACCCATTTACAGGTACTTTGATAGCTGTCACCACCCTTAGAGATTGTAAAAGGGAAAGACAGTCTTCTCAGGCTCCTAGACATTACCTGAGAAAAGGTTTTGTGGCATATTTGGTACAGCGTTTTTCTTCCTGAATCACGCCCATACGTTCTGGGATGCAGAGTCCGCCAGTGGCATTCCTGGCCGATGAGGAGAATGGAAAAGCAGCGTTAACTCTTTGAATTTGGGGGATGAGCTGAAGCAATTCTGCAAGAAAAATGAACCAGAGGAAGCAGGTCTGAGATTTGAATTAAAGCAGCGGGCTGCATGGGGGCTGAGCTGCCTCACGCCTGCACCCGTGTGTCTGGGGCAGTCCGGGGCACCCAGAAGCCCAGAAAGGCAGTGGGCCAGGACCTGGGCTCAGACTGGTGGCACATGGGCACTCAGTGGGCCACCAGCTTGCCTGTCAGTCCCCGGAGCCTAATTCTCTGACACCTGTGCAAAGATCGAAACTTGTCAGTAAATTGTTACCAAATGAAAGCAGGCACATGGACATTTCAATGAAGCATACTAGGGAGTTAGAGAATTCTTCTGCTTTTAGACTCTCTGGTTTTGAAAACTGCTGCAACATTGCAAACAAAATACTCAGAAGCTTACATGTAGATATTTAATTTAAAGATCATTGCATTCCGTGGGAAAAATGTATTTTCATATGATGCTTCTGATGAATTGAGTATTAACAAGAGGCCATTTAAAATTGTTCCTTTTAATGGAAGATAGAACATACGATGTATTTTGAATTATAAACAAGTTGTGAAGCCACTTGCTGTTTCTTGTAAGGTCTCCATACATTACAGATGGCGGAGGAAACATTAAAATGCCTTTGTGTGGGGCTTCCCTGGTGGCGCAGTGGTTGGGGGTCCGCCTGCCGATGCAGGGGACACGGGTTCGTGCCCCGGTCCGGGAAGATCCCACGTGCTGCGGAGCAATTAAGCCCGTGCGCCATGGCCGCTGAGCCTGCGCGTCCGGAGCCTGTGCTCCGCAATGCGAGAGGCCACAACAGTGAGAGGCCCGCGTACCGGAAAAAAAAAAAAAAAAAAAAAAAAAAAAGTTGTCCTCACACACACAAAAATTATACCTTTGTATGGTGACGGATGGTAATAGACTTACTGTGCTGATCATTTTGCAGTGTATGCAAGTATCTAATTATTATGTGGTACCTCTGAAACTAATATAATGTTGTCTGTCACTTATATCTCAGAAAAAAAAAAAAAAGAGAGAGAGAGAGAATTTGACAGTCACTGACCAAGTCCTGGCTATTCCAGGCTGATCACTGCAGTGGTGGTGGTTTGGTTTCTTGTTTAAAATTCAGGCTCTCGCTTATCATCCCCGTATTTCAGAAGACAGAGCAGAGGTGAGATAAAGAAACTGTTCACATCTAGTAGCTACTGTGAATGAAAACTGTTGCTACGCATCAGTAAACAAAGGATGCCACTACCGCCCGCCCCGAAGGTGAGCCCTGAGGGGCCTCAGGCTGGAGACAAACAGGCGGCCCCTGCCCAGCCTTCAGCCACTGCAGCCCCCCTCCAGCAGTGCACCCTAAGGGGACTCAGGACGGGAAAGAGCTGGATACTGGTCCCAGATAACTGAGGTGCACATCGAAGGAATGATTTCAGTGAGCCCAGACTCTTGTATCTTCCCATCCAGAGAAAAGGGCTAAATTCCTTAACTTGCGATGTCTGGTTCTCTTTAATGCACAGTAATCTTTTGACGTTCTACTACCTGGTCTTTGTTGCAAAAACCCTGTCTGTCCTGTCTGTCTCTCCATTCTGAGGGCATAAGAGCTCTGTCTGTGCTTTTGCTAAATAAGCAGCCTCCATCCTTCCTAAGCCCAAATTTACATACCTAAAAATTCAACAGTGCAACATACATAAGCATTAGAAACCTCAACAAACGTAGCCTTCAGGCTTTTGTCAAACTCAGGCACATTTTGATAATGGTGCCTCTTCCTTAAAGGCACCATTTTAGCAGCATGTCTCCAAGTTTGTTCCCATCCAAGTAGTTTTAAAGGCAATTCTTAATATTCTTTGACTTCCCTTATTTATTGTTTTCAAGCCCATCTTCACACCGCATCAGTAAAACATCTAAACCTTCTGTCAAGGCCACTTAATTAGCAGCTGCACCGACTGGGAAGTTTCCCCTTATCAGCACAGAGGCTGCTGTCTTTGTGGCGGACAGGGAGGGTCCCCAAGAAGACTCCTGCTCCTGCATTAATTACCATTCAGAGCTCTTCACGCACAAAGACTGCAGCCCTTCCGAAGATTTGCTTGTCATTGTGACTGGATTATCTTGGCATTAAATTGCTTCTCCCTCCGCCTGCCGATATCCTCCAAAGATACTGTGCTTGAAACTCAAGAGATAAGCAAACAAGTGAGTGTCTGTGCGTGTAAAGGAGCGAGGGGGCTCCATCGAGGCTCCTGGGACACTGGAGAATTCTGATGTGCTGCTTTTTCATCCAGAGAACAGCCCCCCCGGCACCCTCTGTGCCTATAACCACCAGGAAGTCATGCAAGAGGCCAGCCACTGAAGTGAAGCTTTGGAGGTTATTTAGCATTGATGGCTTTTCTGATTTGGGAATGGGAGGGCTGAAGGAGACAGGAGAGAGAGGCTGAGACTAAACGTGGTCCCTGGTTCCTGGTAGGGAAGGGGATTTAGTCAGAAGTGAAATCTCAAGGATCAAGAGGGAAAGAAAGAAAAACATCAGTGTCATGAGATTCTAAGTGATGAATTGTTTTCTTTTTCCTTTTGTATTAGTTAGTGGTTAAGCAGGGAACGTGAGTTATTTGTCTGGTCTTTAAAAAAGAAAAGATTGAAAGAATAAACATTCCGCCTGTACCATTCCTACCAACCTGTCTCCCTTTTCATCCACAGTCTCACACCTCCCATGTTAGACTGTCATCCTCAGGGCCATTGCCTATGGTCACAAGTGAGTAGAAGAAGCCCTAAGCAGTAGGTCTCAGTAACTGTGCCACAAACAGAAAGGAAATGGGAAAGAAATAGTAGGCTTCTTAAAAATTATTGGGAGGCTTTTCCCAAAGCCTCTCAGCAGAAAGTCCAGTTTATCCTCGTAGGTGCCATGCCCATCCTAGCTGCAAAGGAAGCCAGGAAAATGAGGGTCTGACAAGGGAGGGCACCTGGAGGGTGGTGATTAGCTGTCAGAGCTTATCCAGGGCGGCCAGGCATGGCATCAGGAAGGCATGGACTGTGGTTGGGGGAGTTAGCAAATGTTGGTCACAGCCTTCACCCTCCCCTTGTCCAGAGTTCCCCGGAAAACCAGGTTCCCCCCACTCTAGTGTGGACTCCTTACTCCAGTCTGTGTCCACATCCTTGTTCACATCCTTGTCTATATCTTTGTCTGCATCCTTGTTCATATCCTTGTCCACATTCTTGTTCACGTCCTTGTCCATATCCTTGTCCACATCCTTGTCTACATCCTGTCCACATCCCTGTTCATATCCTTGTCCACATCCTTGTCTATATCTTTGTCCTCATCCTTGTTCATATCCTTGTCCACATCCTTGTCTACATCCTGTCCACATCCCTGTTCATATCCTTGTCCACATCCTTGTCTATATCTTTGTCCTCATCCTTGTTCATATCCTTGTCCACATCCTTGTCTACATCCTGTCCACATGCCTGTTCATATCCTTGTCCACATCCAGCTTTTTGCTGCTGATTCCATTCCCTCAGCATTGGGGATGTAGCTGACCAGGACCCTATGAGGCCTTCCCAGAATAGACCCCCCTCATGTCCTCCACCTGCCTTTTGTCTGTAGAAAATCTTTAGTCAAAGAATACATTTAATCAGAGAAGTGACAAAATGTAGAGAGAAAGGAAAACAGTCAAGCAAGACAAAATAATAATACTTTAGCCATTAAACAAAGCCAAGGACCTTTAGTTCTTCCTCAAGGACTATAGATACTATCTGATCCGTGTCCTTTCAGCTGCTTTGCAGGTACTGAAACCCCCTCCAGGTGGAGGAAGTTAACTGAACGCTGCCCACCAGCACGGAGACCCCAGACCGGTGGGTACCAGAAGGTTGATGATGAGGACTCCTAATTACCTCCCCACCAACCAATCAGAAGAAGGTCCACGGGCTGACCACACCCTCTTCTTTGAACCATTGCTATAAAACTCCTCCCTACCCCCTCTAGGGTGGGACACACAGTCTTGAGGGCATTAGCCCACTTTGGCCCCCTTTGCCTGGAAAGCAGTAAAGCTATTTCTTTCTACTTCACCCAAAACTCTTTCTCCAAGATTTAATCTGGCACTGGTGTACAGAGGCCAAAATCTAGGCATCAGGGACCCACTCAAATCTACACGCCCACGTCCACTGACTCAGGTGGGTTGGCCATCGGCTGTGAGTCTGAGTTTATACTGTGTTGACTACTTGTTTTTCCTGAGCCAGCAAAAGACCCTTCAGTGGACCTTTGGGTTTTAGACCAGATTTTCTTTTTTTTTACACTGGCAACACTTCCCTGGAACAACGGACACACTGAGCTAATTCTTCAGGAAGTTTGTGGCTTTCCAAGGAGCTCAGGAAAAAGAGGAAACATTATCACTGTTTGATCCATCAGCCAAAGCCATCGTCTGCAGCTGGCCATCACAATGGCCACCTCCATCCCGCTGATGTTCCACTACCAACACCCCTTGACGGGGAACGTGGCCCTTTCTTGTTTTCTCCTTCAGAAGCAAACACAGCACTTCCAGGAGGTGGGTCAGAAAGTGACACGGGAGATGCTGACATGCCTCAAGACATCCAGAAGGCCACTTCATCCCCATGGAGTGAATGGACAGCGAATTCTGCACACAATGGAAGGGCCCCAGGGGTCTGTGTTTTTGCTAGGCTTGGGTTCTAAAAACAGCATGGAGGGAGAAATCAAGAGTGGTGAAAATAACTGAATAAACCCAACAGAGCAGATTCCTTCCAAGCTGGGGATGCAGCAGGGGCCGTAGTCGCTAGGCATCTAGAGACCACGTGGTGTGAAACTTACATGTCAGCTACGTATCAGGATGATGCTTGGTGCCGGGAGATGCTCCCACTAGGAGAGGCCCTGGAGCTGAAGCCCGTTCCCTCCCCTCACTGCTGGGGCAGCAGATTCTGCTGGGAATGGGGGCAGAGCACCACTGAAGTTATTTCTCATTGGCTTTGTGTCTCTGTCGCTGAGCATGTGTCTATAGCTGCGTTATGTTGAGTTAACTATGTGTGATGCTTCTCCAGGGGATGGACTGGGAAGAGGTTTAACTATTAAACAAAACAAAACAAAGAACTGGGCAGGACTGTGAGGTGGGGTAGCAGAAAACCCCAACTAGACTTCAGTAAAATCACAGAGCAACAGACCCAAAGTCAGCGCGGGGTCTGTCTCACTCTGCTACCGCCTCGACCTGCTTCTATCCCACCAACCCTCTCCAGAGTGTGGAGACTTTTTTGGAGTGTCTGAGCCTTCAGGACAGAGAACTGTACAAAGTCGCTTGGTGATAAAGATTGATGGTGGCTGCAAGAACTTCACTGGTGTTAAGGCAGAAGCAAAGGCTTGCTTTTTATTTCTCCAAGAAGTCTGTCTCCATCTGACTTATTTCATTCAGTGTAATGCCCTCCGGGTCCATCCATGTTGTCCAAAATGGCAAGATTTCACCTTTTTTATGGCTGAGTAGTATTCCTTTTTATACATACACGACAGCTTCTTTATCCACTCATCTATGGATGGGTACTTAGGTTGTTTCTGTATCTTGGCTAGTGTAAATAATGCTGTCAAGAGCATAGGGGTGCGGCCATCTTTTCAAAGTCATGTTTTCATATTCTTTGGATAAATACCCAGAAGTAGGATTGCTGGACCCTACAGTAGTTCTATTCTTAATTTGTTGAGGCACCTGCATACCATTCTCCATAGTGGCTGCACCAATTTACATTCCCGCCAACGGTGCATAAGGGTTGCTTTTACAAACAGGTAAGTGAGCTCTGAACTTGGGGTGCCTTCTTCAGCTGCTAAGGTGGCTCCCATTCCTTCCCGCATCTGCACAGCCAGCCGTGTTGCACCCCCCGCCTCTCTCCTGCGCCACCTCTCCCCTGATCTCTCCCTCATCTTCACGACACCCAGGGGGGACCTCGCAGGGCCGCCCCAGGATCGTCTCCTTCAGGCAAAGTCGGCCATCCGCAACCTTAAGCCCTCTTTGGAACTTTAACGCCCCTCTGCCACAGAACCTAATGTATTCATAGGTTTCAGGGGTTCGGATGCGGGCATGGCTGTGTCCAGGAGGGGGGAGCATCAGTCCACCTACCGCAGGCTCTCCAGTAACTAAGACAATATTTCTTCTGCTGTCTCGAATCTTTTGTCTCAACTTGTTCAGAACTCAGATTAAAAAGGAAAGTGCTTCTTATTAGGGGAACATCTTAGAGGCCCCAACAAAGGTGAATCATTTCATGGCAGCCATACTCTGATGGACCCCAAGCTTCACACGTCCCTGGGCTCTCCCACGGTGTCCTACACAGGGCAAGACATCAACCAGTATTTCTAGTAGTTAAGGATGGTGGTGAAGTCTTACAGGGCGAGGGTCCCAAAGGGTGGACCTGAAGAATGAACTTAGGACAGGACTCCGAGAGCCCGGGAATCTGTGTCCCTTCTCTCACTGTTCAGAGGATGCTGCCAACACTTGCATCTGGAATCTTGCAAAGGGAGGGAGCGAGGGAACTGCCTGATTAAGTAAATAAAACAAACATGCTTCTCGTTCTGCTGGAGACAATGGCGCACATGAGATAAACAAAGCAGACGCCAATCATGGCTTATTTCCCCCAAGCAGGACTTTGCTTTTAGCTTGAGTCAAAAATAGATTCCCATTTACAAGTACTTTCCTGTCAATAAAAATCCATTTTCGGCGCGCGTTTGCCTCTCGCCTCACGCCTCATGCCACATGTGGATTCTAAAGAGAAAAGAATGTTCTGCTTAAAAATAGCAGCATCTTCCTCTGTGTTTCTCTCTTCTTCTCCCTGCACTGCTTCATTTTCCGTTCACAGACGCGCCTTTTCTGTGAGCAAAGCTCCTGTGCCTTCTCCGTGAGCAAACCTCATTCGCTGGGGAGGGGGCTTTGTTCAGGGTAATGATAGGCTCCCAGACTCCACAGGAGCTGCTGGAAGCGCCAAGTATTTGGATGTTTTGGATGCTGAAAAATACAAAGACCCCCAGCAGCGCAGTGATGGATGGGTACTCTGGGGTCTCCAAGCAGGACAGAGCCACCGGCAATGCCAGTGCCAGGAACGGCAGCAAGGAAATGCCAGCTGCGAGGCAAAGAAGGGGGACACACGCTCTCGTATTTCCCACCAGAACAGAAGGGACGCTCCATTCTGGAAGTTTCACACATTTCCCGATCTGTTCAAAGGAAAGGATGGGGCCTGGCCCTGTTCACAGGTGAAAGAGATCTGGCCTCTTTCTCCTTCTGGGTCTTGGGTGGCTTCCTTGAGAGCCTTGGACTTTGGAGTGTTCAGCTCTTACTTATGTGGCACATCGAACATATTAAATTGAATATTAGGCGAATGTTTCAAATTCCCAGGTTTGCATTCGTTACCCTGATGCGGTCACATCCACGTTCACTGAGCTACCGGCCTCCTCCCGTGCTATGTCTCTGGCCCTCAGACGGTATTCAGGACGGTCATTGGTCAATGGTCTTTTGGATCTGGGGTCTCGCTTAGAATATTTTTTTTACTTTCTTTAGTAGTGGGTTTTATAATGATCTGTATTACTTCCAAATTATTAACGGCCATATAGACAAGCGAAGACTTACTTATGCAAACCAACAATTGCAGAGGCAACAAGAAATGTGTTTCTTGAGGGTGGACTGAAGGAAATATGTATCAGTTGGGACTAATTTCTTGGTTTCAAGAAATGGGAATTGCTAATTAATATTGTCTAAGCACATAAAGGTCTCCGTTGGCTCTCGTACTGGTTTTTCTCCCCCAAAGGAAGGTTAAGGGTCACACCTGCAGGTGCCAACATGGCGCCAGGAAAACTGGGAGTCACACACCTGTCAGGCATCTTCTCACTTCATTCCCTGCTGTGATGCAGGCTCTGCCCCATCGGGGGTCCAGAGGTTGGATTCCAGTGTAACTCAGTACCAGTACGAACCAGGAGGGTTGCATTGTTCTTAGACTCTGCTGCTTTCATTTATTTGGATAACTGTAAATTTGTCCTAATGTCTTTGGCTTAATACCTTGATGACACGAGTAGGTGTTGCTTCCCGCCTCCCTCCAAAACGGTGAGTTCAACCAAATTTTTCAGCCATCAGCCAGGCTGCTGCCCATGACGGAACTGAAGGCACCTCTGGGCTCAGAGACCTACCTGTTTGCAGGGTGTACATGGGATGCGGTTTTACCTTGAATCTCAGATTCTGCTGAGATGTACATGTCCTGCGTGGATGATACGCTTTGCTCCTGGATTACATTTATAAATTGCTTGCCTTGATTATCAGCTGTCTCTGTTTAACGGGAATCCCCTTATCAATGCAATAATTCAGCATCTATAAAGGTCAGCAGTGCACGTGGTCGGCCCATTTTTAAATTAACTTCTACTAAGCCATTATTTAGTCCTGATTCTCTACTCCTATCAGATCCTACGAATATTCTGAGCATGGACTTTCTCTGCTATACGGCACGGTCCCCCTGGCAACTGAGATACTCCATATATACTGGGTTACCATTTAGAACAGAACTGGCACATCCTAAGGGCTCAGCGAATATCAGGTATTGATATTATTAATAGTAAATTCTTCATTATTTCACTCCACAAATGTTTATTAGACATTTACCCTACTGTCATGCCCTATAAGTAAGAGGGGATGGAAAGGCAATTTATTTAGGCTAACGTTGACTATCCCAGGTTTCACCTCCTGCAGGGACGTGGAGGGATGTTTTAGGGAAGGGTGAGGTACGTTCCCTCCTCGAAGTCTTCTGAGCAGCACCTAGTCTGAGCGTCAGGACTTTCATACTTTCACGCTTTCAGTTGTGAAGTTCAATAGCGATTAATGGCTTCTCGCTGTTTTTCAGTTGGTACCTGGAGATGAGCCACGATGAGGCCGGTTCACCTTGGAGAGAACACCGATCCGCACTACAGTATGCTGCCACCAGGTGGCGATCCGTGCCTTCATGACCAAGCTCAAACCACCAGCCCTCCTCCGGATTCCTTCGATTACGATTAGGAATATCAATACTATTAGGACTATTTTGTTAATAATATTGGAACTAGCAGGGCTCTTTTGCTGCAGTTTTCCATGTCACAGATGTTCTGAAACAGATTACTCCCATTCCATCTTCACGACGTTCTTGTGAACCTGTCTCTTGTTAGCTCCATTTTGCAAGCAAGTGGAGGGAGGTTCAGAGAGCTGGATTGATTTCCCTGAGACTCCAGGAATTCAATAGCGGAGTTAAGGGCTGAACTATCTCAAGCCAATCAGCTCCTCTTATTCCATACCTTTCGAGTTTTAGGAGCGTTCCTAACTTCCAAGTTTTTAACTGTTAATTATTAATGAATGAATGAATGATTCTTTATTTAAGTAGCAAAGCTTAATGCCCTGAAGATGTATGTTTAAGATTATAGAGACAGAAATCTTTGCAGAAAACAAAATAGACTTTGTAGAGTTTCAGACCTGTTATCGGTTGGACTGTGTGCTCCAGAAAGGGGCCCCAGCACCTCTGAATGGGACCTTGTTTGGAAACAGGGTCAGTGCAGAAGATCAAGTGCAAATGAGGTCATGAGCGTGGGCCCAGTCCAATATGACTGGTGTCCTTATAAAAAGGGAAATTTGGATGTAGACACACACACACAGAGGAAGAAGGCCTCGTGAAGATTGGGTTTATGCAGCCACAGGCTAAGGATTTGCTACAAGCCAGGAGAGCAGCCTGGGGCCACACCCTTCCCCAGAGCCTTCAGAGGGAGAGGGAGCACGGCCCTGTGGACGCCTTGATCTTCAAGAATAAACTCCTGCTGTTCTAAGCCGCCTTTGTTACAGCAGCTCTGGGAAGCAAATACAGTACCTTTCGCTTTAATTTGTGTTCTTGCTTTCTGTTATGCTTTCAATGAGGGAAGATATTATTTCCCCCTTTTTCTCCTGTACCTCCTAGCTCTCGTGGTCTCCCCACCTGTGCACACCTGGTCCATCCACAGCTTGGGCCATCATGTCAACGTGGTCCCCACAGATCCTGGGAGCGTGGCCGCCACTGTTTCCACAGGCAGAGCCCAGACCACCCTTTCCAGGAGCTTTCCCAGGAGGCTTGAAGAATTGCTAGGGGCAAAGCAAAGGGAAGCCTGGCTTTCTGGAGCCCTGCTCTGACCTCCTATTTCTCTTCTGCACAGATGAGGTGACCGTCAGAGAAAGAGAGGTTTAAGATGGACCTCTGCCCCAAACACACATGCTCCTCTGGGATCTACGTTTCCCCTGCAGGAAGAGGGCGATTTCCCCCTATTCTGAGAAAAGAAAGGACTTTTCTCCTCCCGATCAGGGTCCAAGGGCTTAACTATTGGACATCTCCAGACACTTACATGTGATGTCCCCACTTCAGACATTCTATCAGGGCCTCTGCTTCTCCAGAAACTTCTACTATGACCTGATCGCATTAGCTTCATATGGCTGCTGTCACAAATGGCCACAAACTGGGTGGCTTAAAACAACATAAATTTATTTCCTCACCCTTCCGGAGGCCTGATGTTTGCAATCAAGACCCTGGCAGGCCATGCTCCCTCTGAAGGACTTAGGAAAGAATCCTTCCTGCTTCTCCCAGCTGCTGGCGACTCCTGGAGTTCCTTGGCTTGTGGCCTCATCTCTCCCATAGCTGCCTCTGTCATCACATGGCCGTCTCTCTGGGTCTGTGCCTCTGTGTGTCTTCTCTTCTTATAAATAGATACACCAGTGACTGGATCCAGGACCCACCCTAGTCCAGTGTGACCTCATGTCTACTAATCACATCTACGAAGACCTTATTTCCAAATAAGATCACATCCTGGTGTGGCCACTTGGTAACTCTGATTATGTAACGCAGAGTCACAGACTTAGCCCCAGAAAAAGGCTGCTGTGGAATTTCCAGCATAACATCCTTGAAACAGAAAGTATTAGAGAAGCTTTTATGAAATACCTTTACATTAATTTAATTTAAAGTGATTTAAATTTCCTGGCTATTATCTGTGTATGTATCTAAACTCCTCCTGAGTCTATTTCTAATTTTAGTGGCATCGATTAAAGACAATGAGATCCATATGGGCTTCCCTGGTGGCGCAGTGGTTGAGAATCCGCCTGCCGATGCAGGAGACACGGGTTTGTGCCCCGGTCCGGGAAGATCCCACATGCCACGGAGCAACTAAGCCCGTGAGCCATGGCCGCTGAGCCTGTGCGTCCGGAGCCTGTGCTCCGCAACGGGAGAGGCCACAGCAGTGAGAGGCCCGCATACCGCAAAAAAAAAAAAAAAAAGAGATCCATATGATTTCTGTACCTAGGAGAAAGCTGTTCTTTGTTTTTATCTTTGCTCCCTGTGAAAGGCACTAAAATATTTCCTTAATAGATCATCCCTAGAATTTTCCTCCCTCCCTCCCTCCCTCCCTCCCTCCCTCCCTCCCTCCCTTCCTTTATGCTTTTCTTCTTTCTTCTTAGCTTTGTTTAAGCAACCAAAAAAAAAACCAGGTAGCTTTTTACAGCCAGATGGACTTTCTGTCTTCACAGCTTTTCCATTCCTGTTCTATGTTCCCTTTGGGTTGTACAAACAAATAATTTCTTTCAAGTTGATATTTTGCCTATTTGGAAGGAAAGCATGGAACATATTTTTCTACTTGTCAAAAGTACATTTTAAATGTCTAGGCAGCTAGAGAATAAAAATCACTTGGTATGAATAACTAATCATGTCTTAAAAGAGAACCTCATCTAACTTGCTGAATCAGTTCTGAATCCTAAACGCCGAGTGCCCTTATATGTGAAAATACTTTGTTGTTGTTGTTTGTAACTGTAAAGTTGCGTCTTCTTTTCCTTGGTATCTTCTTTGGCCTAATCACACAATTTGCTTAAAGGCTAGCTGTTTATGGGAGCTTTTATCCAAGAGCACAACTTTTTCTCCCATGCTCGGTATCTAGCTAATGATGCTACTCTTTTGAGGTCTATTGAGGAGGATCTTTTCATTTGCATGCTTTCGTCTAAGACCCCTCTTCATAGTAGACACAGATTTATTGGGTGTATGTTCTGTGCCATGTACTGTATCAGATGGAGGCTCACAGATGAATTGGATTCAACCAGTCCTGACCCCCTAGGCCTCCACGTTCTGGTGGGAGCAGTAGATACACAGAGGCAGGCTGATAGCCCGGCGTGGTGAGAGCCGGCTGGAGCGTGCTCAGAGCACTCTGCAAGCCCCGAGGAAGGCCCACCGTCAGCCAGGTACCGGGTGGTGCTGAGTAAACCAAATCTCCAGACGTGGATTCGAGCAAAGGCAGTGACTGGCGCTGGGGCAGGTGGGGATTCCAGGGAGTGGGACAGAGAGCGGGCAACCAAGAACCTCATCCTTTGTGGAGGACACACGATTTACCTCTGCGAGGTCATATCCAACGCCAGTTTCCAGGCTGTAGTCCCAGAGTTACGGCCAATGAAACCATAGGGTGACATGTCACTTGTCTGTACTTCCTGTCAATCTACAATCATCTCAAAATTCAAAAATGGAAATGAAATTGGCACATATTAGCATAATGACTGAAATCTAAGACCGTGGGTGACCTTGGTGATTTGCTTGTAAGCAATAGTCTTAAGACCCTATTACTACTTTAGACTTCAACTCACTCTAAAACTTCTGCTCAGTGGAGTGAATTCATTTCATCACTATTTCTTTTTTTGTTTGTTTGTTTTTTGCGGTACGTGGGCCTCTCACTCTTGTGGCCTCTCCCGTTGCAGAGCACAGGCTCCGGACGCGCAGGTTCAGAGGCCATGGCTCACGGGCCCAGCGGCTCCGCGGCACGCGGGATCCTCCCGGACCGGGGCTCGAACCCGCGTCCCCTGCATCGGCAGGCGGACTCTCAACCACTGCGCCACCAGGGAAGCCCTCATCACTATTTCTGAACCTGACTTTAAGAATATAGCTCTAATAGAAGAAATGAAATATCTGCCTACAAACACCCATTACGTATGCGAACAAGTAAGACATTATACATAGTTTCCCTTTTACGTCCACTTTTCTCTATGGAATAGCACTGTCAACCCCCCATCTTTTAAGAACTTCACATGTCAATAAACCACAATTGTTGTAATTACCATTGTTATTTTGCTGTTGCTCAAGAGTATCACCACTGTGTCGGTGGAAGCTGTGGAGATTTTTAGAAAGGACCGCAAATCCTTGGACACTCCTCCCATCTAGAGGTGGTGCCGACATTGAAGAATAACAAATAAAAGTTTAGGATTTCCCGGGTGGCGCAGTGGTTAAGAATCCTCCTGCTAATGGAGGGGACATGGGTTCAAGCCCTGGTCCGGGAAGATCCCACACACCGTGGAGCAACTAAGCCCACGAGCCACAACTACTGAGCCCACGCACCACAACTACTGAAGCCCGTGTGCCTTGAGCCTGTGCTCCACAACAAGAGAAGCCACCCCAATGAGAAGCCCGTGCACCACAAAGAAGAGTAGGCCCCGCTCGCCGCAACTGAAGAAAAGCCCGTGTGCAGCAACGAAGACCCAACGCAGCCAAAAAAAACAATAGTTTAAAAAGGAGGACAGTGGAGATTGTAATAAGAGCATCTCATTCCCTGGAGAGGTGGAGGTGGGTGGAAGAAACCACAGATGCACTTGTCTTTGGGAATGTCTCAGACATTTAAGGATCAAGTCAGCTAAGCGTGAGAGAAGAAGCGAATCCAAGTGGAGGTCATCCCAGGATCTGAAGGCATATTGGCCCTGCCAGGCAGGAGGAACCTGGCAAGAATTCAGAACAGGTAGAGTAGAGTCCATAGATCAATTGAATCCAACCGGGGTGAAGCAACCTGGAAGATAAGGTTCATACTCCAGTTGGAATTAGCTAATAGATGGGTTGCAGAAGACCCCCACTTGGAAAGTGTGGAATATTCTAGAAAAATCCTGAACAAGGTTGTCTGAGTGGTAAGATCCATCACCTGGGTGTCTGAAGGCTCCAGATCACTTGTTCTAGTAAAAAAAAAAAAAAAAAAAAAAAAAAAATGTTGTCAACAAGCAATCTCAGCCCACTGAGAAGAAAATTCTAACTACTATGAGATGATGAAGCCATTTACTTGAGTCTGTAACCTCAATTTGCTGGAAAGTGTAGAATTATTTCCTTGGTGAGTCTAAAGTCCAGAAAGGGTAATAATTTAAAATAGTGCTGATAAAGTTAATCAAAACTGTTTACTAATATTTTTGTGTTAAGCTTAAGTATTGTTGGGAAATATTTTGTATGTAGCCTGCTTATAATATTTAAGATAATCTGTGACATTAGGAAGAGATTAGATTTGTGATTTGAGCTGAAACAGAGAATTTTGCAATTAATTTTAGTTTGCAATTTTAAGTTGGAAAGTATAGATAATTTCCCTAAGTATAAACAAGACTGGAATGTTTAAAAGAACTTGAGAGTCCTCTGTAAGTTTATTTATGAGAGTTACAGGGCTGTTTAAGTATATAAGAGAGCTTTCCACGTTAATGAGGCCTATACATTGCTTAAAAAGAAGATAGATACGTGAAATTTATGAATGCGTTTTGAAGTATTTAAAGGAATTTAATTTACTAACTTATTAAAACTGCCTTTTATTTGATTTCTTTTTAAATTCTTGGCTGCATCCCACAGCACGTGGGATCTGAGTTCCCCTGCCAGGGATTGAACCCGCGCCCCCTGCGTTGGCAGAGTCAGAATCTTAAGCACTGGACCGCTGGGGAAGCCCCCAAACTGCCTTTTAAAATGTTACAAAATAGTAGATTTATACATAGAATATTAAAAGTATTCAGTTGAACTTCAAAGCTTCTGTAAAATCATCATTTTTGTGATGTTTAATAAGTAGAATACTGAAAAGAACAAAAAAACCCAAGTAGCTGTAAATAGTCTTTGCTTGGATGACACCTTTTTAAAAAATATTTTTATTTTTATTTATGTATTTATTTATTTTGGCTGCACCGGGTCTTAGTTGCAGCATGCGGGATCTAGTTCCCCGACCAGGGATGGAACCCAGCTTCCCTGCAACGGGAGTGCGGAGTCTTAGCCACTGAACCACCAGGGAAGTCCTGGATGACACCTTCACGGCATCAAAAACTCAGAGAACTGAGCCATCACCAGGAGGCAGGATTGTCTAGGTGGGGGCAGGATTGGTGACCCAACTCCATCAGCTGGAACTGGCAGAAGAAGTCAACTAGAGGAGCTGACAGCAGCCTGGGAGCTTTTCAGAGCACAGTTCTGAGTGTAAAGACTGTAAAACACAACACGACCTGGAATGAATAATGTTTAAAACGCACATATCCACACATCATCACTGTGTTCTTTTCAGAGAGAGGGGGGCATATCTGAAATGCATCAGAAAGGGGGCTCTGGCGGGCCAAGTGTCGTAAAGATGGGGATGATGATAAGGGATTCTGGGAAAGCATCGCGAGGGGTCTTGGGGGGTCCTATAATGATGATGTGAAGTAAGGTGTGTGCCCACCTAAACCCCTTCTGACCTGATGAGAAACCAGAACAAAACAGACAGGCTCAGCAAATGAACAGGCAAACCCTTGCCAGGTGTGTGATTCTAATCGGAGTCTTCTCAGCCAGGGCCTTCCGTGCAGCTCTCCTGTTTGCAAATGGCGAACCAGTTGGTGGGAAGATCCTCAGGATCACCCAATTCCAAGGGAGGTGGCTTAAGTTTCTGGGTGGCTGTGATTCTAAAGGTAACTACTTTTTCATGCTGGTCCTCTGTTTACCTATCTGGTAAACACTGAGCTGTAGTGATAATTACAGGAATAGTAGACTTTTTATGTTGAGATCTACAAGTATAAATTAGACTTCATTTTCTATTTTAAAAGTGTTGTCGCTTTTTCCTGAATAGAGGTCTAATTACATTTCCCAGCCTCCCTTGCGGTTAGACCACATTTCCCAGCCTCCCTTGGGATTAGACTACATTTCCCAGCCTCCCTTGCGGTCAGACCATATTTCAGTGTTGCAGGAGCTCTCCATGTTGTTCGGGAAATCCTACAATCCCCCAGGCGCAGTAGCTCGGGGTGCCTTCCCCATCTGTGGACGCCAGAGTCACAGGACTATAAATTGCTCCCGGAGCCACTTTCCATGATTCCTGACACAAATCAAGACCTGAGTCATCAAATAGTGACAGCTGTTTGACACTGAGCCTTTGTGGGACAGGGATTTGCTGTTTCTTTTCTTATTGCTATGAAATCCGTCCTCCTGATAGGAAGCACTGGGGAGGGAGTTGCTTACTCAGGGCATGAGAGACCCGAATCTCACCATGGAGGCTGCCGCTTACTTCTTACACCTCTGCTGGAAACAGGATTCCACAAGGACCAGCGGCCCTCAGCAGGACAGTGGGTTTCCGAAGCCGTCTGTCCTCCCCGGGTCCGTCATGCCCCATCCCTCACTGCTCCACGATCATTTAGAGGACAAACCTACAGACAGTAACGGCCTGGGAAAGTGTGGGAGGGACTGTGACCAAGTTAATTGGCTAGAAATAATGCCCTCAACTGGGAAAATTCAGTCTTTAGAACTCTCTTTCCCAGGGAGCAAAACATTTCCGATTAAAATATTTCAACCTCAACTGCTGGAATTCAGACTCCGAAATCAGTTTCGAGCAGATTTTTCATTATGTGTTATGTGTGCGTGTGCATATATGTGTTTGCTATTTTAAAAAAATGTATTGAAAGAGTCACTTTCATTGGGAATACAATTTTAGAACAAAACCCCCCAATTAATTCTTTCACTGCTTTGGTTTCTGTGATTTTTGCAGTAAAGTGTCCAGAATGAGGGTGGGGTCCCCCAGCCTCCAAGCAGATCAATGATCCTCTGCATCCGCATCTTCAGTGGAACACGTTAGGTGGAGAAATGGTAATTCCCGTCCTGTCACAGCCTTCACGCTGGGAGACAGTACCCTTTTGATACCAGTGGCCGTTAGAGGGGCTCTTCCTGAGAAAGGATCCCCCACAGTCACCTTCATAAGCAGCCCCTCTGCCCTTTATGGGACTTGTAACCAGCACAGATCCTGTCCGAGATGGAGTGCTAGACTGTCCCGTGCCTGCTGGGCAGGCTCTGCACCTGGAGGAGGCCGGCTGCCTCTGGCCAAAGCTGGCTGTCCATGTCTCCTCCAGGCTGCCCAGCCAGTCACCCGCCGTCTGGATCTAGCCTGGAACACTCTTGCCAGCAGGGGGTGAGTGTACGTGGTGAAGTTGAGTTTCTCTTTTTAAAAAAAAAAACTATTTATTTGGCTGCACTGGGTCCTTGTTGCGGCTTGAAGACTCCTTAGTTGCAGCACGTGGGCTCCTTAGTTGCAGCATGTAAACTCTTAGTTGTAGCACGCATGTGGGATCTAGTTCCCTGACCCGGGATGGAAGCCTGGCCCCCTGCACTGGGAGCGCAGAGCCTTCTCGGCTGCACCACCAGGGAAGTCCCAAGTTGAGTTTCTTCAGCTGAAGCAAGGTGATGCCTTGGCAGGTTCTCTCTCCACTTGTACCTGGGGTAGATGTGAATCATTTCTAACATGGAGATTCAGTGCTATGCCTGTACCTGGTGTGAAGTGCTTGCTATATATGTGTGTATAAATATAATTATATATGTGTGTGTGTGTGTGTATAGTCACTATATTATATACTATATTAAATGTATTATATATTGTTATATAATATATATTGCTACTTATAGATATATAATATGTATATATATATAGAGAGAGAGAGAGAGAGAGAGAGAGAGAGAGACAGAGAGACAGAGTGCAATTATTATAATTCTTATGTTCCTGCTTCATTGCTTCATTTGGTGGATAAAATAACTATTATGAGGTAAATGGAATACAATTTTTTTTAACATCTTTATTGGAGTATAACTGTTTTACAATGGTGTGTTAGTTTCCGCTTTATAACGAAGTGAATCAGCTACACATATACATATGTTCCCATATCTCTTCCCTCTTGCGTCACCCTCTCTCCCACCCTCCCTATTCCACCCCTCTAGGTGGTCACAAAGCACCGAGCTGATCTCCCCGTGTTATGCGGCTGCTTCCCACTAGCTATCTAGTTTACATTTGGTAGTGTGTATATGTCCCTGCCACTCTCTCACTTCGTCACAGCTTACCCTTCCCCCTCCCCATATCCTCCAGTCCATGCTCTAGTAGGTCTGTGTTTTATTCCCGTCCTACCACTAATCTCTTCATGACATTTTGTTTTTTTGAATACAATTCTTTAATAACATAGAATAAGTCATGAGCAGTTCTCTGATTAGGTTTTCAGAGCAAAAGTTACTGCAGTACTTCGAAATATTTCAAAATATTTCATTTTGAGATAAGAAAGTTTTTCTCCAAGAAAATGTGAGAACCAATAGCAGATGTGTTAACAGTCTAACCAATTCAATAACCTTGGCAGCCAACAACAAGGCTAGTTTTTATTCAATTTACTGAAGACCTGTGAAATTAAGTGGCTCTTACCGAACGCATCTTGGGATTAGCAACTAAACCTGCCTTTTCGTCCTACCTGATTTAATGACATTCAGGCACCACTGGATTGTTATGTAGATTAGTGTACATTTTCGGTTTGGCTCAAAATACAAGGTGACAGCAAATGGATTTATTTGACAGAGGAACAGGGACACGATAGGGAAATCGTACTAGCCAGACCTATGCGGAACAGAAGAAGGCAGTTATTAAAGAAATGGATACAATTCTGGGCAGAAGGGATTCAAAAGAAGTGTTGATTTGGGGAAATGTTGCTAATGAGGAAGTGTACGGAAGACAGCCCTGAAATCACACGTCTCCCTGCTGACACCCACCAGAATCTGAGTCTGATGACTGAGCCAATCTGCAGCCAGGAATGAGGGTGACGAGAGCTCCAGGAGCCCAGGGGAGCAGAGGGCCAGCAACAGCTCACTCCCCACCTCGCCCTTCCTCTGGGTCAGACCTCTGTGAGAAGAGAGCAGGAAGATGGAGGCTGGACCCGGGGGAGGACCAGCAACTCAGAGGATAACCCTGAAAATCAAGGTCATAGAAACAAACTGTTGCTCACCTCTAGCTAGAGGCCCCCACCTGGTGAAGGCTCGCGGCTGGAAGCTGCTGCCTTTGTGTGCAAAGGGAGATTCACAAGGGTTAAGGTGGTTCAGGGGGGCTCAGGAACCCCCATGGGGACTCTCAGTATGATCCAAAAGACCCAAAGGCATTGACATGGCAACAGCATCCTCCCCATGGGACGCAAATCATATCCAAGCATCACCCACGTCCTCCCGCCATCCCTTGGGTTGGGGAATGGCTGGACTCAAGGATCCCAAGTCCCCGTTCGGAGTCCGGGATACCTGCGCCGCCCTGGGCATCGACTGACCCCAGCTCTGCACGGACGAAGTAATAACTCTAGGCTAAACCTCTTCTTATGTCACAAATTGTTGTGTTTCATTTCAGAAGAATGGGGTGTTTTACGTAAAAGCCATTCTGCGCTCAAGTCATAAAAGGATCAAATATGTATGATGCTTTTCAGAGAATTCCATGTCAGAAAAATATGCTTTATTCTACAAATACTTATGGATCTTCCTGTCTGCATAGCTCTTCAGGTTAAAACAATTCTAATCGATAACTAGTCTTACACATCTTGCATTGCCCTATAGCAAGTTTGAGTACATCGTAACTGCATAGAGGCAATGGCTAAGTGTACTACAGTTGATCGAATGTGTGATGAAAGGCTTTTACGTGTAAATTCTACAGATATTTACTGCGTACATATATGTGTTTAATATATGCTATTGCTCTACCAAGACTATTTTTTTTAAAGAAACCATGCATGCATGTATTAGGATTAATTCGATATCCAAAATAATACCTTTGCCAGTGGTGTACTGATGTTTAACAACAGACACTCTGAAGTTTATTCTACATGATACAGGTAAGGGCCATGTAGCCCATAATTTACAAATAATAAAATCTATAATATTCTTTATTAAAAATTCTATACAGCCAATTGATTTTTTAAATTAAAACTTTATGTTTTAGAGCAGATTCACCCAAAAATTGAGGGGAAGGTGCAGAGATGTCCACGTGCCCCCGCCCCCACCCAGGCACGGCCTCCGTCGTTATCAACACGCCCGCCAGGTAGCACCTTTGTTACAACTGATGCACCTACGCGGATACATCATCATGACCCAGAGGCCAGAGTTTCCATGAGGGCTCTCTCCTGCTGTTGTACATTCTGTGTGTCTGCACAAGTGTAAAGGACACGTATGCACCATGACGGTCTCGTAGAGACTATTTTCACTGCCTTAAAAATCCTCTGTGCTTCCCCTATTCGTGGCTCGCCTCTCCTGCCCCTGGCGACCACTCATCTTTCTCTGTCTGCATAGCTGTGCCTTTTCCAGAATGTCACGTGGCTGGCATCGAACAGTGGGTAGTCTTTTCAGATTGGCTTCTTTCCTTTCGTGCTATGTATTTCAGCGGAAGGTAGCTTAAAAGTAGTCAAGGTGGCTATAAAACATCTAAGAATTCCCAAGTGCCTTCCCAACCACCTCTGGGAGCACAAAATCTAATTTTCTAGACTGACGTAGTCATTCCCAGGAAAACATCTCATCCTGCACGTCAGAAAACAGAAGAGCGTATTGTTTAGAGAGTGGGAATGTGGTGCTATGAGAGCTGGGTTCAAAGTCCCAGATTCACCACGTACAAGGCACTCACTTCGAGGCCCTGCTCTCGTCTGTCCCGTGCGCTTAAGAGCACACAGCGCATGGGGTTTTTTGTGAGTGAAATGAGATACTGCTTGTCTTACACGTACCGCACCGTGTCTGGCCATGGTCAAGGCTTAATGTTTGAAAAATGTCCGCAGCGATGTTGTCGCAGCTTGGGCTGCCTGGGAAAAGTCTCTCAGATGCCATTTGGCACGGAGGAGGTTTATTCAATGACGCCCCTGGGCCCGTCTCCGGTGGAAGGGTGAAGGAAGCAGAATCAGGCAGGGGGAGATGCTGATCACCGGGCAGGCCCAGAGACAGCCTTGGCTGACACCCCTGCCCCTCAACCCCCCTCCAGCGAGCTCCGGAATAGAATGGTCCGGCAGAAGCGTCTCCATTGAGACTGAGATGGCCAGGCGTTGGTCTCCCCGCATGGATGCATCGCTGGACGCGGGGAAGGGCGTGCCCTTAGGAGAGGCAGCTCTGCAGGTCATTCCTGGAGGGGGCTGGCGGCTGAAGACTTTGAGCTGACAGCACTCGCAACATCTGGGACGAGAGCACTTCCTCGAGAGGGGACCCAGGGGATACTTGGCAGCTCCAAGCACAGCAAGGGTAATGATGGTGAGGACGATGATAAAGGGTCTGAGAAAGTAGCAAAGCTGCCCCCATAGTATGAGTTAGAATGATGGGTCAGAAGGAAACCACTTTCCTCCCGGCTCAGAAGCTGCTCTGCTTGTCACTTTCATGTTCTGTACACCAGCCCTCACCTGCCTGCTGCAGATTTAGCACGGATCTATTTTAAGATGTGTTTTCAACCGTGCTCTGATGGGGGCTATGTGGAGGGCTCTCGGAGACCAGTTTCAGCATCTGTACAATTTCTTTAAGTGCCACCTGCCCCCGCCGGGTAATGGGCTTGGGTAATTACAGCTGACACTGCAATCAGCTTTCAGCTTGAAACATGAGGGGGGGAAAAAAAAGCTTCCCAAGAGCCTAGCTGAAGTTTATCTTCGAGTTCATCTGTCTGTGGATTTTTATCTTTCACCATCATCACTGGCAAGTGAGTCCAACTTGTTAATTAAGAGGAAAACTGGCCGGGCAGGGATAGAAATGTTGCTTCCTGTCTCCAGAAAGAGACCTATTAAAACGTCAAGCCTGGGTTGTAACACGGCCGGATCAAGAGCCTGCTGCCTGTACTGGGTTAAATGGTGTCCCTCCTCCCGGCTAACTCATGTCGACCTGGGACCTTAGAACGTGACCTCGTCTGGAAATAGGATCTTTGTGGACGTAGGAAGTCAACATTGGGTGGGCTCTGGACACCTCCGGTGGCTGGCGTCCTTATAAGATGAGAGGACACACAGGGATAAGATGTCCAGGTGAGAACAGAAGTAGAAATTGAAGTGACGTAGTTACAAGCTAGAAGACAGGCATGGGACATAGTCTCCTTCAGAAGGACACCAGACTTGCCAACACCTTGAGCTGGGACTTCTGGCCTCCAGAACTGATGAGAGAATAAAGGTGTGTCATTTAAGCCCCTCAGTTTGTGGTACTTTGTTACAGCAGCCCTAGGTAATGAATACAGTGCCCAAAGAAAACCAAGCTATCATCCACCATTAAATAAATAGCCTCCTGAGGGCAACAGGCTACACACATCTTTTGAAACGCACCATCACAGAAGGCTGTCAAGTGTTGGGAAATGAAGTCGCCAGGCTCAAGGGTCTGCTAGAGGTTAGATAAGAAACGGATCAATCCATGCCAGAACATTATTAATTAATGCCACATTGACTCTCTGATGGTATTTTATATAATTGCTTCTATTTTATTTTATTTTTTCCTGTCTCCTCATGAGACTAGAAGCTCCCTGAAAGCCATGGAGCCTGTCTGCACCGATCGTCGTATAATTCCTAGTGCCTGGACCAGTGCCAGGGACACAGTAGGTGCTGAGTCATTCCTTTATTCATGCAGCAAAGCGCGCAGCCTAAAAGTTGAGCGTGGTGTTTGATTCAGCGGACTTACTGAGGACTCAAGCCCGGGAGTCAGCCTCTCAGATGGCTCTGAGGGGCCGCTACAAAGAGGTAAGCGCGGGGGGGACTCCAGGATATATACGAGTTTTTGCTGGAAAAAAAAAAAAACACACTAAAAAAACCAGGTAGTTGAACATCAAAAGATTAGTGCTAATTAAAGAAAAACCAGGCATCTCAAGTTAACGAATGTAGCGCTTTTCCATGTATGGGAAAAGATGCAAGAGTCTGGGCTCATTGAAATCATTCCTCTGGCGTGAACCTTAAGTATCTAGGAACAGTATCCTGTTTTCTCCATCCTGAATCCCCCTGTGGCCGAGTCAGCTGCAGTGGCTGATTGCTTTACCAGCCAAAGCTGCAACATCCTTTGTGTACTGAAATGGCAGGCGACGTTCTTTGTCCACACAGGCAACACCCATTTTTTGAGGTCCTGCCACAAGACAGGCAGGGAGGTGGGTAACGATGTGTGTCTACGTGCAGATCAAGCCTGGTCCCTGCTTCCAGCTCAGACACTAGAGGAACTTTCAGCCTGTGATGTCCAGGACATTTCAACAAATTGTAATGAACAGAATAGAGTAGAATAGAATAGAAAATATCAGCGTGTATTGTGTAGTGTATGTTGTAATGTTAGATTTGTTTTCAATGTTTAGGTTTATGTATATGCATTTCTTCCCGTCAGTCTTAGGCAAAAAGGGTTAATTGGGTCAGCAGGACAAGACAGGCAGTAAACAAATCACTGGATGAATGGCTGTGGAATATCCCTCCTAACCATGGTCAAGTCACCTCCAGGCGAGAAATTTCAGGATGCCTTCGGATTTCATTTTTTCATTGCTTTCCTTCAATTATAAAACCTGTGGTTCATAGGCTTTTTTCTCCAGGTTCCTTTGCTGACTGTTATGTCGACATGGGTCCTTGTGTTTACAGGAGACAATAAATAGACGGGAAAATGGGCAGCGCTCTCCCACCAGGGAGGTGGGCAGCGGTGGGGAGACGGGGGCAGAGGGCACGTCACAGCCGCCCTGTGACAGGGTTCTATCTCCTGGCACCACGTTTAATCCTCAGAACAAAGCACAGCAGGAGCTCAGCAGAAACCCTGTCCAGCTGCCTGGGCTCAATCAGGACCTTTTTGACACCCAGGCTCCTGAAATCCCTGTGAACATTGGAATAGGTGCCCGAGCCTGCCCCGCCCAGAACACAGAGCTCTCAGTGATGAGGAGACGATGCGTCAGATTTGTGGGCGCTCTTTCTTTCAAAGGAGCACTTCTTGTGTGTTGGCGGACGCTGAGTCCTGCTGGTAAGAAAAGGCTTTAAATCTAAAAATAAATCATGTTAACATTTTTTTGAAATACACCATCAGGACGTTCACCATTGATTTTAGTTTTACACAGACATTTGCTTTTTTGAAAAGGCAAAAGCTAAAGCCTTTGGCAAAACACTCCCTGTTTCAGGTGTTTCATTTTGTCTGAGACTCTGTTCCTCAAGCTGGATTCGTTTGGGTCCAACCATCCAGTTCTGCCCTGGGCAGGTCACAACTGTTCTATCACTTGAAATATTTCATTTAAACTGACACGCCTTCTTTACTGAGCTATTTACTCCTGGTTCGTCCTAAGTCAAAATATCCATGGAATGCTGCATGTGATGCACTAATTCTACTTCTCCCCTAACATTCAACGAGAATAAAGCCAACTATTAACGTAAAAGCAAAGCTTGAAAGCAAACATAGCAAGATAGGAGCAGAAAGTTGGCGTGGCATACATGGCTGTTCATTCTACAATTATTTCAACTCTTCCTTTCTTTAACGTTCACGATGAAATGATGGAAAACAAAGAGCAAATGCTTCTCCGTGCCCCCTAATCATCTCCCGCACTCTGCCTAGTGTTTGTGATACATTTTGTTCATGACTCTTCAGCCTGCATACTTGTTCGCCGTACTTGAGTACTGTTGGTTTTTTTATTCACTTAACGCGTTCTTTAAGTGAAGGCACCTTTTACATTTGACTACAGGTTCTGGGTCTGTATTTCCGGGTCCCTCAGGATTTCCATCTTTCCGGTGCAAACAAGATGACCGCCTGGCCTCCATGTCAGGCAGCAGCAGGTGGGCGGACCCTGCAGAAATAAGGGCTGAAGTAGGGAAGCCATTCCCAGCCTGGCTTCTGAGCGTGGACAGACGCAGGTGGTTACAGCTTCACTCTCTGAGGTCCGTTCCAGCTCGTTTCCCAGGGCAGAGGAGATCCCCTCGCATCTTTACCTCTGACATAACCTTTGAAAACAGCTTCCTCCCCACGGGTGCTGGCAGCATTATGCACGCTGCCCTGAGAGCAGAGGTCCCCCGGGACTGTGACGATGTTTCGGGGCATCAGTGCAGAGGTGCCCAAGCTGTGGGGCTGTCTCCTTATTAACACAGAAATAGCATGAGAAGGATCCTAGTTCTGCCATCGTAGCTTTATCCCTCTTCTTGCCTCCTATGTTGCATCCTTTGGTCATTTCACTCAAGGTCACTTTCTTTTCTGGGACCCCCTAGAGACGGTCGATTGGGCCAAACCCTTTACAATCCTAGAGGCCTCCGTATCCGGGCAGATGGGATATGGGTGCACGGATAGAAGAGTAAAACCAGATTCGGCTGAGCAAATTCTGGTTTTCCTCTCTTTTCTGCTGCTTCCCGGTGGTGAGAGCTTGTGTGATCTCCCATCTTCCCTGTGTCTCAGTTTCCTCGTCTGTAAAATGGGGATGATAATAATCACAGCCACCCGCAAGAAAAAGGAGACAATGGAATGTGTAAATATTCGCAAAGTGCTTGGAATAGTCCCTGGTGCAAGGGTGCAAACAAGTGTTAGCTACTATTGTTATTATCCAGCTGCCAATATGTTACCATTTCCTGGCAAATATGTTACAAGTTGTAAGCAAGGTAAGAGGAGAGAAAGAATCCATTCCCATCATCGGCCCTGGTGTCCCCTCCATGCATTGTTTATTTCTCATCTTTTACTCACAACATCCTGCAAAGAGGGCACTGCCATCCTCATATTTCACATGATAGGTAAATATGGAGTTTTGATGCAGCTAAGCTGCTTCTAAAGGCACATTTTAGGTGGGAGACACAACCAGATGCGCCCACAGGGCACCTGGTTCTGAAGCCTGCACTCTTCTTATCTTAGCGATTTGGACTCACATTTCATTAAAGTTGCGCCTCATCTCTTCACCAAACAGAGCTGTAATAAATACAACTTTGTCTCAAGAACTGCAAAAATTGGGGACACAGGTTCGCTACCAGGTCCGGGAAGAACCCACATGTCGCGGAGCAACTAAGCCCGTGTGCCACAGCTACTGAGCCTGCGTTCTAGAGCCCGCGAGCCACAACTACTGAGCCCGCGCGCCACCACTACAGAAGCCCGCGCGCCTTGAGCCCGTGCTCCGCAGCAAGAGAAGCCACCACAGTGAGAAGCCCGCCCACCGCACTGAAGAGTAGCCCCCGCTCGCCGCCACTAGAGAAAGCCCGCGCGCAGCAACGAAGACCCAACGCAGCCAAAGATAAATAAATAAATTTTTAAAAAATCCCTGCAAAAATCGCCTCTCAATACCAAACATCTAACTTCTCTTTATTTTGCAAAATCTAAATGTTCATTTCCCTGTAAATGTGACGCGATTTACAAATAAGTACTTCTGAGCCTTTTGAGTGTTGGTGACTCTGAATCGTTCTATTGGAGGTTGAAAACTGTAATGAAAAAGCACTGCGTTTTGTGTCTCAAATTCTGATAAAAAATACTCACCAGCAAAAGGACTAGAACAATTTTCCTTTATGTTATACAGGTCAAGGTAAACTATTACGACCTCTGGCTCATAATGGAGTCGCTGACCATCAGCTATCCTCTTGAGATCACTCTTCTCTTTAATGTATTTTAAAAAATCTGCACCTTAAACTAGAAGTTTCTGAAAGGACTCTGTTAGGTACTTGAGGAAATAAAAGATTTACTGGTAAAAATGCATCATTTTCAAGACCACATGCTTCTTAACTTTGTTTCCCATCAATTATTTTTATAAGGAAAATGATGCATCTATGGGGAAAAGTTTGCACAACCTTCTTTCAAAATGAAGATGCCCTGATAAACCAGGGGCAGCTCTACAGTAAAATGAGAAGGAAGGGGTGTAGCTGAGGGCTGGGCTGGTACCAGGAATACAGGAAGACATTTGCAGTCAGGTGACCTAGTGACATGTCCTGCTGTCTTTTTAAAAAAAAATTAATTAACTTATTTCTTTATTTTTAGCTGTGTTGGGTCTCTGATGTGTTGCGCGGGCTTCTCATTGCAGTGGCTTCTCTTGCTGCGGAGCAGGAGCTCTAGGCACATGGGTTTCAGTAGTTGTGGCACACGGGCTCAGTAGTTGTGGCTCGTGGGCCCTAGAGTGCAGACTCAGTAGCTGTGGCACACGGGCTTAGTTGCTCTGCGGCATGTGGGATCTTCCAGGACTAGGGATCGAACCCGTGTCTCCTGCATTGGCAGGTGGATTCTTAACCACTGCGCCACCAGGGAAGTTGCGTCCTGCTGTCTTTTATTCCCAGCTGTGTTATCTTGTGCATGATATGCCTACTCTTCGAAGGCTCAATTTTCCTCTCTGTCAATGGGAGCTGACACCAGCATAAGTCCACAATAAAGTGTAACAGAAACAGACTTGTGTAACCTGATAGCATGCTGAAAATGTGGACTTTGTGCTGGCATAATTCTCCCTCCTTCAGTCTAGAAGCCATGTGTGGGGAAGTGTTAGTTGCCATGGCAGCCACCACCTGTGGAGCAGGACTCTCCTGGTGGTTGCCCTGGAATCGGATAGACCTCACGCCATCTCTAGGAATTTATCATGTTAGTATTAAATCACTAGGTGATGCGCTGTAATTCAAAATGTTTAAATGTGTGCACTGTACTTTCAAAGCCTAGAATTAGAATACCCACAACGTGACGAGTAATAAATACGGTTTAGAAGTTAAGAATTATTTTCTCTGGATCACACATGTCGTTCCTAATAGGATGTCTTGGGTGTGTATTTCCAAGTGGGTTTCTAAATGAGTGTTTTTCTATCAGCCTGCTGATGCATGAGGCTTTGGAAAAGAAAATTGACTAACTGAAACCGAACCCCAAGATTTGTGTCCAAAGTATGCTTGCTGGTTTCAGGGGTTCTGGGCTGAGCCCTCTGGTGGACACTGGCCAAAGATCAGCCACCATTTTGTTTCAGGCAAATGCATGGGGTCAGTCCAAGAGGCATTTCTTGGTTGCATGGGGAGTAGATCCCAAGTGGAGGATCTCAAGTGTGTCCAGTGACTGCATTTTTCCTCTCTGTGACTAATGGAATTCAGGTCAGAAGAGAGTGAGGATACCATCCCTGCTTTCCAAGAGGGTTATTCCTTTAAGAAAAGGTCTAGATTAGCTACAAAGCTTAGTCCATTTAAATTCATAGCCTCCCAAGTACCCTGAAAGGACAAGGCTGATTTCCTAAGAACCAAGAGTAGGTGATTGCTGTGGTGTTTGTTCATTCAGCAAACTGAACCCATGTCCCCTACCACCTCCCATGCTAAATGTGGGGTTTAGGAAGGCAATTACACAAGTCCATGGACAAAACTCTCAGTTTAAAGGGACTACAGAGCCATAAACCAACAATAAATATGGTAACTTTGTCAGGATTTTCTTTGTTGAAAGCGCTAAGAATGGTGATTAGTTGACTCATACTTTGGAGATCTTCCATGGCTTCAGAAACTGGCTCCTGTGATGCCATCAGGCTGTGGTCTCCTTGTGTCTTACCTATGCTTTCATTTGTATACTCCTCACTTTTAGGCAAGTCCTCTCCATAGAGACGCCCATACGCCCCCGCCTGCCAGTGTCCTAGAGATAAGGTGACCAGGATAGAGAGCCTCTATTCCAATGATTCTAACAGTGATGGTGACAAAACCCAGCTTGGTTTGGTCCATGGTTCCCACCTGAGCCAATCACCAACGGCCAGAAATATGGGCTACTAGGATTAGTTGGGCCTGGGTCTGGTGCCAGCCCTGGATCTATAGTGGGGGCCACTCTAGCCAAACCTCATGGTCCAAGAGCCAGGATGAGGTGCTTCCTCGAAGGTGAATGCAGCAGGCGGGACCCTAGGCGGGGAAAGGATGCTGGGTGGGAGGGCATCGTAGCTCCAGTTGGACCCATGTTGTGATAAGGACCTCAAACAACACAGGAGCACGGGGGACAGGCACTTAGCCACGGGGCATCACTTAGGGCTAGGGGCTGGGACCGCTGTCCCAATCCCTGAGGAATAGGGAGAAGTGGGCCAGGTGAAGAGGAGGAAACAGGTAGAGTGTAAAG
Source organism: Kogia breviceps (assembly GCF_026419965.1). Taxonomy (NCBI): domain Eukaryota; kingdom Metazoa; phylum Chordata; class Mammalia; order Artiodactyla; family Physeteridae; genus Kogia; species Kogia breviceps. The sequence continues at coordinate 86,295,278 of NC_081324.1, read as the reverse complement.
GGCAGAGGGGACGAGCAGAGAGGCGGAATTCAGAGAAACAAAGGCATAGGAAGGAAACTTCCAGTGCCTTGGATCAGCTGGAAAACAAGAGTAGAGCTGAATGCAGACCAGGAGGGCCTTTGGGAGCTGTGCTGCAGAGTTGGAGCTTTAACAAAGGCTGCCAAATGGATGAGTTTTTATAGGTTTTCTCCCTGGGGAACAGATTTATATTTTAGAAATCTCGCTTTAGCAGTTAGGAGGCATTGAAATAATTAAGATAAAAAAATGAATGGAAAAGAACAGTGCAGCAATGTAGCTAGAAGGGAGTGGGATGGTTTTATATTATTAATGTGGATGAATGACTACAAAATACTGACTGACCGAAAGAGAAGAAAGTTCAAGATAAATCACAGGTTCCTGGAAAGAAAGAGGGTTCTGGAAACAGACATTTGGTTTTCTAATTCCAGCTCTGCCCTGATTAGCTGTGCCACCATGGGCAAGTTCCTTAACCTCTCTGTGCTCCAGCTTCCTCATCTGTCAAAATGGGGAACATAATATTACCTATGTCATAGGGTGCTTGTGAAAACAAAGCACTTAGAACATTCCTGGCCACAAGTGTCAAGTGTTGTTTTATTTTCATTATACTTTGCATCAGAGAACAAAGGAGGAAGCAAAATCTAGCGAGGAGAGGAGAGAGGACCACGAGAGGGCAGGGTGGGGGGACCATAGAAAGCCTCTTTCTGTTGTGATGCTCACGACAGGGCTGGTGACGGGTGAGCACACTGCACCGTGTGGCCGATGTGAGCAGAGGACAGCGCCACTCTGAGTCATACTGGAGCTCCAGGCAACAGGGAAAGTGTCCGCGCCCACATGTGGATTTAACGCCAGCTGATGTGAAATTCACTTATCGTGAAATTAGCCATTTAATTGCAAGGAAGGGGCATTCAGAGCACTGCTGTTTGTCACAGGCAGAGACTTGTAGAACAATTTGGATTTTTATCCTTGTGCATGTATTGTTTTGATGACTAGTTTGAATATCAACATGTTAACAAAAGAATTTGGCACGTTACAAAATTAATCATTGAAAAGCAAACAATTTCGTGAAATTTGGTGTGTTCAGTGTTGTGCCGCCAGCCGCGGCGGGTCCTCAAAGTGCAGCAACGATCGACGAGAGCGGGTAGGGAACTGAACGCACCAAGGCATGGGATCAGAAGGGCACAGACAACTGAGGGCTGCAAGGCAAGCTTAGTAACAAAGCATAGCCGTCTATATACCACTAAAGCAGGGACTTTGCATAGATATTGTAAAGCAGGGACTTTGCATAGATATTGTAAAGCAGGGACTTTGCACAGTCATTGTAAAGCAGGGACTTTGCACAGACATTGTAAAGCAGGGACTTTGCCTAGTCATTGTAAAGCAGGGACTTTGCCTAGTCATTGTAAAGCAGGGACTTTGCACAGTCATTGTAAAGCAGGGACTTTGCATAGACATTGTAAAGCAGGGACTTTGCCTAGTCATTGTAAAGCAGGGACTTTGCATAGACATTGTAAAGCAGGGACTTTGCCTAGTCATTGTAAAGCAGGGACTTTGCACAGTCATTGTAAAGCAGGGACTTTGCACAGTCATTGTAAAGCAGGGACTTTGCATAGACATTGTAAAGCAGGGACTTTGCCTAGTCATTGTAAAGCAGGGACTTTGCATAGACATTGTAAAGCAGGGACTTTGCCTAGTCATTGTAAAGCAGGGTCTTTGCCTAGTCATTGTAAAGCAGGGACTTTGCACAGACATTGTAAAGCAGGGACTTTGCACAGACATTTTTCTATAGAACTGGGCTTCCGTCTTGGCTAGTTGCCACCATATCTGCATCAGCGGGTTTATCGCTTGTTCCACAAAGGCACCAACTTCCCCTCCAGGGTTGCTTTTCCTGGCTTTAGGGAACAACCAGGGACTCCCAGTAACTGAGCAGGTCCCCGGAGCGATCTGGCCAAAGGCCATCTCCTTTTTTACGTTCAAACCATAAAGTCCAGGATGCAGACCAAGGAGAGTACAATCGGGCCCTGAGGCTTATGAGGGTCTTAATGGCGCCTTCCTCAGAGGGCAATGCTCGCCACAGTGTTGTACAAAAGCTACCTCTGTTTGGTTACCAAATATTTTCATCATCCCAATAGGAACCCTGTACCCCCTAACATTACTCTCCAATGCCCTCTCCCCTATCTCCTGGTCATCTGCTATCCGAATTCTGTCTCTAGGGATTTCCCTATTCTAGCTATTTCATATAAATTTCATAATAAGCAAGTATTCAGATAAGTGCATGGATACACATGTTCACCGTAGCCCTATTCACAAGACCCCCAAGGTAGAAACAGATGTCCGCTCGTCAGTGGGTAAACAGAATGTGGTCTATATCAGTGCAATGGAATACGGATGATTCAGCCATAAAAAGGAATGAGGTTCTGACACTTGTTACAACATGGATGAATTTGCAAAACGTTATGCAGCCACAGATGCAAAAGGGTCCATATTTTAATGGATCTTATTCACAATTGCTTTTGCTACTTAAAAAATACTGACGCATTGAAAAGTCAGGGAATTAAGACTCAAGACATTCTTTCTAAATTTAAACATTTTATTTCTACCCCAAACATAATTTATGAGAATTTTACTTTCCTGGCTTGAACGGAAGCAAACTCACCACTAATATTTAATCAAAATCATGAACTACTAAAACACTTAAACACGTGTATATCGGGGGCACACATGTTTCCTTTGGTCTCCACTCCAGTATGACCCAGCCTGGCTCTGCTGAACTCGGCCTTCAACATATTTTGTGCATCATGAATTTTTTGCGTTCATTTTGACTTCTTGACATATGACGTGACAGTCGTTCAGTGACTGAATTATTAAATTTTGTGTCTTGATTGCCACGTGTTTTGGCACTCCCTTAAATTCCGTGCCCAAGGCAAGCCTAACTCACCTCTATCCACTGGTCCAGCTGCAGTTCAGCCAAGGAGTCCTCAGTGCCTGGTGTCTGGGCTGTTCTGACGCCTTTACACCTGGGGGCTGGTGAGATACACTGATTCTAAGCATCGCTGGAGGGTCACTGGGTGCTGATGCGGTGCCAGGACCTTTTCAGAACATCTGTCTCTAGAGTTGGCTTTATTCTCCAGTAGTTTGAAACTAGAAAATTCATCATTAATCCTAGCTTTCCGTAAGTGCTCATTGAATGAATGAGCTTGCTTCGTTTTACTTGCAGAATGGAGGAAGCGTGGGTCCGCTCCCCTGCTGCGGCCCCAGGCCACCAATGGCCCACCCTCAGATGCGCCATTTTTTTCTGAGGGATGCTCAAAACATATTGTTCTTTCAAGCCTCAAGGACCAGTCCCACTTCGCCCCCCTCCCCTGCCACCAAGCTCCCGCCCGTCACCAGAGATGCCTTAGAGTCCAGTGGAAAGCCCATAATGCAGTAATTAATTTGTTCTCTATGTTTACTACCTGAATAATAGATTCAGTGTCCATTGTCTCCCGGAAAGCAATTAATCATAAACTTTGCAGGGTGGCACAGGCTTGATAAGGTGGCCTCACAGCCATGTCTGGCTGGCTGGAAACCGTGAAGATGTTCAACAGTCCCCTTCAAAAACTATTCAAGACATTTAATGAAGATAGTTTTTCCCCTCTGTAGTTCTCTTCGGGGAGAAAAAAAAAACGCAAAAAACAAAAAACGTAGCCAATAGCTTTTTCCTCCCAATTGATAGTGCCTTCCTAAACCCTCCACCTTCTTAATAGAAGAAAGATTTCTATCTCCTGGCACCTGTTTATCTGTAAGACGTAAGGATCAAGTGCTCCAATATATATGCCAAAGCGAACAAAACCATTTTTGGAAAGCACAAAAAGTCTCACATAAAGCGAAAGCCAAACCCATCCTTCCTTCCTCACTTATTAACTTTGGCACCTGGTTTAAAAGGCAAAGGATCTGAACAAACAGCTCTTTAGAAAAGAAAAGAGCAAGAACCACCACCACAACCAAAAAAAAAAAGACCCGGTTTCACAGATTTGGCAAAGCAATTCCAAACTCTGAGTGTGTGCCTCAGAGTTGCCCAGAAAAAGCCGCAGCTGTGCCTGCGGCGGGCTCTCATCACACTTCTGAAGCTGGACTCCAGACAATTTGTTTCCACCACCTTTCTCTCAAGGTGGGTTCTGGAAGGGGTTGGGGAATCGCTTTCAATAATTGGCATAAACTTTTCCTTGCAGGAACCCTGGTGACATATCATTTCAGTGAATTTCACTTGTTCCACACCAATCCGGAATCGGAGCAGACTCTGCTATACTGTGGGCTTCCTGTTTGCAGCTAACAAAAGCCAGTTCCTGAGAGGATGTGGATTTGAAAATTGTGTCATAGTCACCCTCAGACACTCTTCCATTAATCAAGTAATTAATCAATCAATTACTCTATTTATTAACCTTTAAAATTAAAGTATAGTTGATTTCCAATGTTGTGTTAGCTTCAGGTGCAGAGTGGTTCAGTTATACATATCTTTTCTTTTTCAGACTCTTTTCCCATATAGGGTATTACAAAATATTACGTCCTTGTTGTTTACCTCGTATATATATACTAGTGTGTATATGTTAGTCCCAGTCTCCTAATTGATCTCTCCCCCTCCTTTTTGGTAGCCATAAGTTTGTTTTCCATGTCTGTGAGTCTATTTCTGTTCTGTAAATAAGTTCATTTGTATCATTATTTTAGAGTCCACATATAAGCGATATCACATGATATATGTCTTTCTCTGTTTGACTTACTTAGTACAATAATCTCTAGGTCTACCCATGTTGCTGCAAATGGCATTATTTCATTCTTTTTTATGGCAGAGTAATATTCCATTGGATATATACCACATCTTCCTTATCCATTCCTCTGCAATGGACATTTAGCAGATGTCTTGGCTGTTGTGAATAATGCTGCAATGAACACTGGGGTGCATGTATCTTTTCATGACACCCTTCCATTTAATCTAATGCATATCCATAAATAAAATTGAGAAGGATTTCACCTTGCATCACTCATCGCTTGAAAATGGGAAGAGTGAGAAAAAAAAGCTGGCATCTCCTTGGTTCACATGGACAAGGGAAAGTTTCTAAGTAAATTATTAAGTAGGGAGAACTTAGTTTGGCAAGTTAGCTTGCCACAGTAAGTCTGCTCCGGGTCTGGAGATCTTCAAAATGTACAACAGCAACAGAAACTGAAAACATACATTGATTCTATGACCTCATTTATGCAACGTTCAAACCACACCTTCACATCTTTGAAACACTCTAGAGTGTGTATTTTAACCTTGAAGCTCACTCAAATAAGTACTTTTAAAGTTCTTAGCTTTTTCATTTTAAAGGTAATGCATACCTTATACATACATCACGTGAAATTTAGCCAATGGACAGCCCCTCCAAAATCCACTTTCAAGGAGGAAATGCTGTTAATCATTTCTAATGATCTTCCAGATATCTCCACTCTGTACAGCAAAACCTTCTGTCTTTAAAACACGTAGAATTTTTGATGACTTTTTTGTCATCATGTGTTTTCCCACTTCTAGCATGGCTATCCACAATGGCACTCTTAAGCTTGAGTCGGAAAAAGCCACTCTTCCTTAAGACACTTTGCTGCAATCTGAAAGGAAATTGCTGTGATAAACATAGAATTCTACGATGACTACCTAGAGATGGATGTGAAGGACACCCCCGTGGAATTGTATACTGCACAACCTGCCCGACTGTCCATGGTGATCCTCTACCAATTTTAGGGCCTGTGCATCCCCACAGCCCCTTGCACAGTGTCTCCAGATTCCTGAGACCTCACTTCCTCACGATCATCCTTGTATGGTTCTTACTTTCGAGCTACTCCTGTACCCCTTTGTTCACTGGAGATTAAATTTTCCTTTCCGAAGTTTCAAACAAACAGAATCTCATAGTACACGCTTGTGGCAGACACCAGCCTGCCCTGCTTGGCTCTCCTACTGCGGGGAGCAGAGCTGCTCGCTTCTTCCCCTGGCCCCTTGGTGCCCCCATTGCCTCTGCAGAGAGGCCACGCTTACCCCAAACTGTCACAGGGAACAACAAATCTGACTCCATGTTAGATCTGTTTCTTTTACTTTAACCTTGTATTCTATTGCTTTTGCTTCAAGTTAAGAATGCTGCCTATAGCCTGAGATACACAGGAGAGCCCATTCTCAAGCCTCTGACCTTTAAGAGTATAACACTTTTCCCTTCACATAAAGTTAAAAAGTTGCAGCACAGAGAATAACATTTGTCTTGCTGGAGGTTTATAGGAACATGGTGACCAGACCTAGGTGCACAGCTGCAAGAACAAAGGATTCCGGCACCAAGAAGTTAGCAACGACCAGCCACACCCCTCCCCTTTTAGTATAAAAGAAGCCTGACTTCTGATTAGGGTAAGATTGTTCTCTAGGACATTAGTTTGCCATCTTCTTGGTCTGCTGGCTTTCCGAATAAAGTCATTATTCCTTTCCCCAACACCTCGTCTCCTGGCTTAGTGGCCTGTCATGTGGCTACAGCAGAAGGAGTTTGGACTTGGTAACAAGACTACCTCCAGTCAAAAAACGTACGGAGTGAGGGTACCAGTGCTGGACCACTGCCATGGGACTTTTATTAAAAGGTATTTTATCTTGAGACCCACCTGGCAGAACTTTCCCTAGAACTGCATTGCATTTGGGGACTTTTCCTCCAAAATGCTCCCTCCTCCCCCCTCACCTTTCACAGGTATCCAACCTGCATCATAGTATGAAGGTGCATACTGGTTATACCTGCTTTCACCGCTTTGATCTTTATAGGCACCTCTTGTAATGCCTCCTCCCATCTTAATGTCTGCTTCTTGGAGGATTCAAATGAACAAAGATGCATTTTGGCTGCCTGACTCCTTTTGCTCAGCAGGTTTCTGAAATCTATCCGCGAGGCTGTTTGTCAGGATGGAAATGCAAAGGACACAAATGATTTTGAAAAAAGGAGACTAAAGTCTTCCAAGCTTTCTAATGATCATTTTAACTCATCTCAACCTGCCCTCCAAATAATATCATATCAAGTCCTGTATGTCTGAATTTTGACGAGAGAATATTTCTGAATCTCTTATCTCATGCTTTGTTATGTTTTTGCCAAACATTTTATTTCCACATATATTTTAAACCTCACAATTCATTGATCTTAATATTTAGAGTTTAAGAAGTAGATTCCCTTTTAATTTAAAATTGGGAAAATATTTCTTTTATATTTACCCACCTATTTGCTAGCGTCTAGTACTTTTATTTCTTTTATTGAGATTCTTCTTTTGCCTAAAACAGGGGTCCCCAACCCCCGGGCCCTGGACCGGGATTGGTCCGTGGCCTGTTAGGAAGCGGGCCGCACAGCAGGAGGTGAGCAGAGGGCGAGCGAGCGAAGCTTCACCTGTCGTTCCCCATCGTTCCCCGTCGCTCGCGGTACCGCCTGAAGCATCGCCCCCACTTCCGGTCCATGGAAAAATTGTCTCCCGTGAACGCGGTCCCTCGTGCCAAAAAGGAGGAGCGCCTGGACCATCATAACATGAATGTATATCCAGTGCCTTCAAGGGTGCCCAGGCCAGTCCGCCAACTAATAGTGGGTTTAACTGACTCTCCGCCTGTGATGTTTTCCAACATCATGTGATGAGTTAGTTGAAGACCCAGGACTGGAGCCTGTGTCCTCTGTGTTTACCTGCCATTAGCTGCCTTCTCATTTGTGCCATGATTTTTTGTTTGTTTGTTTTGCGGTACGCGGGCCTCTCACTGCTGCGGCCTCTCCCGTTGCGGAGCGCAGGCTCCGGACGCGCAGGCTCAGCGGCCACGGCTCACGGGCCCAGCCGCTCCGCGGCACGTGGGATCTTCCCGGACCGGGGCACGAACCCGCGTCCCCCGCATCGGCAGGCGGACTCTCAACCACGGCGCCACCAGGGAAGCCCTGTGCCATGATTTTGCTCTCATTTAATGAGATTCATGCAGCTATTTTTCTATCTATCACCCATTCATTCATTTAATAAGTATGATGTCTGTGCTGTGTGCAGGAAATATACCCGGCTCATTGACACAGACTCTACTGTTTTCTTTAATTACTAAGCTTCCATTTGCTGGCCTAGTGGTTAGGATTCCGGGCTTTCACCACCGTGGCCCGGGTTCAGTCCCTGGGTGGGTAGCTGAGATCCCACAAGCTGTGTGGCACGGCCAAAGAAAAATATTGCTTCCATTCTTTATTTGAATCTCATCATTTTCTGTTGATACATCTCACATGAGCCTATTAGAATCTATATGAAAACTAGCTCAAAAGCAATCTGAATGTGATATACATTCTCGGCTTCTGATTGCTTTTTCTTTGGGCTCAAAACTTATTTTACACTCTAAAACTTTTTTTATTTAAAAATGAATGCTTGATTTCCAGCATTAAAAAACTACAAAGAAATTATAAAATACCTGCTTGAATACCTGACTTGAATTTTCTTCTAATGACACAGGTTGAATTCTTTTCAAATTGCCACTTTAATGTGTGTATACAATAGTACCCAATGATATAGCCTGAGCTGGTCCCATGAATGAATTGTGATAAAATTTCTTACTCCCGGTATTCTCACATTGTTCAGGATAGCAGTTTCTTGGCTTTGTATTTGATCAGTTGCCCTTTGTGTTTTGAAATTGGATTAAGGACTATATATGGCCCTAAATGAATAGGAAATGTAGATGGCTGTTCTCACCGAAGCAGAGAGTGAAAACCAAGCTGTCTTATATTGCAGGACTTGTTTGTGTGACGTTTCCAAGATGAAGGCCAATGTAGCAGCTGCCAGCCAACTCTCCTGTGTTGAAGTCAGTAAGAACCTGAAAATTATTTCAGATTTCATATCTTTGCTTTACTCCCGCTTCTAAGTAAGAATCTCCTTGTACTCACAAGACGATAAGGTATTTAAAACACACACACATACATAACAACTGATTCTGGGTACAGCTATTGACAAACATTCAAAATTCATTTTCTTAAGAGCACACTTTGATCAGAGGGCAGCTCAGTCCTACAGAAAGCCTTATGGGTGACACAACTTTTAGCCTTGCCCCACGGCATTAATGCAGGTGAGACCCATTCTAACCTCTAAAGACACGTCAGCGTGATGACAGGGCAGGTTTGAATTTCTCCCTTCATGAATTAATAATAATATGATGTAACTTTTATTTGAGAACAAGGAAAATCTTCATCACTGTCCTTGGCCTCAGGGGTCATTTCCCATGGTGTCTGAGTTGGGCTTCTCTACATAAAATCTCTTTTCTGCATGTGAGCACTGCAGACCTATCAGGCTGGTTAGGATTTGCTAGGGAAGACGAGTCAAGAACGCCACAAAATAAAGAAATAGGCTTTTATGGTGGCTTGAATTGGGGGAATTCCATTTAAAAGCACAGGCGATTTGAGAGTTGGAGCAACAGGAGAATGAATTCATAACGGTCTCTGTCTCATTTCAGCCAGAACCTGCATCAACAATCATCTGCATCTTTACATCTCCCATTTGGGGGTGATTGGTCAAACCAGTCACATATCATTAAAATGTCAGCTGAGTCAGTTACTCCTGGTCCTGGGAGTGAGTTAGGTAGGGCAGGAGTAGAAAAATTTAGAAAGACAGGAGGCAGGTACAGGAAGAGAGAGACATCAGTGAACAGAGTTGCAATGAAGCACACGCCACATTTGTGGAAAATCAGAGTTAACGTGTCCTAAGGTGCTCTAAGGGTTGCAATGGGCATCTAAGCAAATTAGGAAAAATGTCAAGCGTAGGGGAGTTCCAGAAATCTCCAGGGATCTTGGATCCCGCCCCCAGTTCATTTCTGCAGGGCTCGTAGCCAGTCTGCACGACAAATTGGTCTGTGCTTATGTAAATATCACAGTGCCTTTCTTATGAGGCCACGCGGTACTAGTGAGTGAGTGGCTTTTTACAGAAACTGGAAGAGAATATACTGATTATTAGGACTTTCCATGTATAACGTTTCTACGTCCAAACATTGATTGTGGGATATCATGACAGCAAAAGAGCACTGGAAAGGAAATTCATTTGATTAGAGCTGACATTCTCCATAGCCATCTAGAAACACACGTGTGTTAGTATCCATTGTGAGATGAAAATATTAAAAATTCCTTATATGAGCAAAGATAAAGTGAGGTTCTCCCGAAATTACCCCTGAAATAGCATTTCTTAGGATGGTTAAGGAAGATGCATAAGTTCAAAGTGACCTCAGTCGGTGGTATTTTTGGAAACATACATGGGTCAGCTGACCCTATCCATGAAAAAGAACCAAAAAAAAAAAAAACCAGGTAAAGTCATTCAGTATAGATTTTGTGATTATTCCCAGGAGGTTGACCTCTTATACCTGGGTATGACTCATACGGTGGATACGGTGATGCTCCAGCCAGGTCCCCTCACCTGGAGTCACCTGATGGGAGCTCAGAGCTGGGGGCCTCCGTGGGAATGTCTTGGGCCCTGTTCACCCCTCCAAGTTCTGTACCTTCCCCGCAGCAGCGAGCATGTGGGCCCAGTGTGAGAATTAATCCACACCAAGTGGTCTGTGGCATTTATTCTCTATCTAATTAAATAAATAGGACTGCAGGTACTTCTCTGTTCAAAACTCATTACTGCATTGTTCTATGTACTTCCCACTCCCGTTTTATCTATTTTATTATTTTTACCTCATTCCCTGCTCCCAGCCCCATTTCCCATTTGGTCCATAGGCACAATTCTAGCATGTTTGAAATATGCGCTTAATACACAATGCATACATCCTTGAGGTGCGCAGCATTTGTGTGTGTGCATGTGTACTGTGCTTTTCATCTATCTAACTGATATTTCACCTCCATCCATTCTCTTACATCTTCTACTTCAATATTGCTTTTAGATTTGTTTTTTGTTTTGTTTTGTTTTGCGGTACGTGGGCCTTTCACTGTTGCGGCCTCTCCCGTTGCAGAGCACAGGCTCCGGACGCGCAGGCTCGGCGGCCACGGCTCACAGGCCCAGCCGCCCCGCGGCACGTGGGATCCTCCCGGACCGGGGCACGAACCCGCGTCCCCTGCATCGGCAGGCGGACTCTCAACCACTGCGCCACCAGGGAAGCCCTAGATATATTTTTTTTTTTTTTTTTTTTGCGGTATGCGGGCCTCTCACTGTTGTGGCCTCTCCCGTTGCGGAGCACAGGCTCCGGACGCGCAGGCTCAGCGGCCATGGCTCACGGGCCCAGCTGCTCCGCGGCATGTGGGATCCTCCCGGACCAGGGCACGAACCCGCGTCTCCTGCATCGGCAGGCGGATTCTCAACCACTGCGCCACCAGGGAAGCCCCTAGATATATTTTTGATGTGTGTGTCCACCTAGGGATTTTTTTTTTTCTTTTGGCTGCATGAGTGTAGTTGAACCTAAATAAAAGATCTAAATATATGAAAATCCATTATCATAAAATATTCCCTGAACCTCTGCTGATTAGAACTGGGCTGTTCCTTTCCATCCATCAAGTTTCAGGCCGCTCTGAGTCAGCTCAGGAAAACTCTTCCTGCTTCTCATGAGTGAAGGATGCTTCTGTATTGAGTATTGCATTGAAGGATGATTTTTCCCTCCCTGTTTTCCATCAACCAAGGATGCATTTTATTCCTTTCTGGATGAGAACATCCTTCAAGATGCAACTCAAAACCCACCTCCTCCAAATCTCCAGATTCTCATTTTCCACGGAACAGCTGGGGCTCCCAACCATGAGAGCTGTCTGTCTGTCAGCTCCTCTCTCCAACATTCCCATGTTCTGCATCTACCTCGGACGATGCTCATTTCTTCACATGCCACGTCCTTCCTTTCAGACCATGAGAACCACGAGGGCAGGGGATGTGTTCTAGCTATTTTCTGATTTCCACAGTCACATTCTGGCACAGAGATTGACAGCAAATAATCAAAGAAAACTTACTGGAAAAGTAGAGACCATTTTCTGCTGACGCAAGCAGCAGTCAAACTGGTTGCCCTCCCCAAATCTGCCTGGTCTCTCTGACAACTGTGAATTCCCTCACGTGGTGTAATAAACACAGACAAGTTTGTACCACGGCAAACACATTTGCTTAGGATACATGTTTGATCACTGGAAAAATCAAGGCTTAGAGCACCTAAGTGAATATGAAATACATGTTGTAGTAGCTTTTATCTCCTCTCTAGTAGGATTACCAAAGAAAGATAAAATAAACCCACGAGTATACTCTGAAAATAGCAACATAACTCAACCCTGTGTCCTCAAAACAGTTTGACTTAAAATTGAAAGGAACTATTTTGTCTGCTGTTAAGAATATAAAAGTAGGACAAGCTATAGGAGATCAATTTTAAATCCTCTGAGGCTACGGGAAAGATTTTTTCCCAAGGCTTTTTTGGCATTGGGATCAAGTGTGTTTCTGCGATGGCCTTTTCATAAAGAAATCATGCATTATGCAAACATTAACATTTAAACCAATTAGTTGATTCTTTTAAGAATATAGAATTGAATTATGACTTTCTTTTTATGGATATGATGCTTTTACTCAAATAAAACAATGAGAGTTATGTCTTAGGCATTACCTCACACTGTTGGAGAACAACTCATCTTCTGTTTTTCTCTTTTTGGATGAGGGCACATTATCAATTATTTTATGTGTGAAATAAAAAAAAATATGTGTGAGATTTTTTAATGTGAATTCTCTCTTAGTGAATGTGGCAGGTTTAACAATTTCAGGCCCTGTAGTCACCTCTCACCTCCATACTGGGAGTGATCCCTGTTTTACAGATGAAAGAACTTAAGCCGCAAAGGTCTGTTCTTTGCTCCTAGATCAAGAGAGACTGACAACACATCCATTGTTGAGGCTTCTTGTTGAAAATGAGTAAATGCCAAACAGGAAGGCAAAAGATGTATATATTAAAGACTTACACTGAAAAAAAATAATGTTTTAACCCCATAAAACACATTATAACATTATTATGCTATTAACAGAATAAATCCAAGTGGTGTGTGTGTGTGTGTGTGTGTGTGTGTGTGTGTGTGTGTAATTTTCACTTCAAAAGTGTACCCTGGAGGCACTTCATGAATGTGAGGTCAGCTTCCCCAACATATAGGAAGAAGCCCACTGTTGATATACCCTGGAGCTGTTTCTTCTTCTGCTTTGGGAGACGTGGGATTGAGGACATGGGATTATGTGTGAGCTAATTTTTAGTTCACGATGACCTTGGTTAAGCCTTTTCCTCTCTCTGGACTTCAGGTCAGGTTTGAATGATGAGGGCGCTGGAGAAATGGTTCCTTCTCTGTGTCTTGAAGAAAGAGTTACACCTCTTTGGACCAGGTTTGGTCTGCAGACACGTGGCATGCTTTGTTGGGGTCCCGAAGTCTTTTAAACATTTTCAAGGCAGGAATTTAATATTTGAAGATTTAACATAAACATCCAGACTTTTTTTGTCTCCTAGAATATCTGAAGTTCTGGCCCGCTAGCCTGCGTTTCTTCACGGGCTCCACTGTTTGGAGCTGAGGACCTTCTACCCTTTCAACAGGATGTGCCCTGAGTGACTCTGGTTTGCCAGTCTCTCCCCAGCCCCATATCTCTCGAGAGATGAGACAACAGTCATTGCAATGCATCGTCTTGTTTGCCTGCTTCTTATCTTCCAGTAGAGAGGAGAGAGGATTCTTCCTCCCGCCTGTGTCTTTCTCAAGGCAGCAGCAGTCATCAACTCTGAAAGATGTGGATTTCAAGAAAGGTACCCTGGAGGCGTTTGGATGTGCTATTCTTTTCCCAAGAATATGAAAACATTCTTTTCTACGGGCAGGAAATCCCACAGGATTTTCTTTTTCTTCAGTAGTCTTTGTATGTCTCACCTACCTTTGTTGCCTGGATTCAGTTACAATGAAACATTCCTATGCAGGGGATGGAGAGGGAGAAAGCAGATGAAACACCCTTATTTTCTCACTGTGTTTATCCTCTGTTTTGGAAAATCCCAAACCCGTTACAAACACAGATTCTTGTGCAGCACAAGTAATCATAACAGCAGCCAGTTACTGATTCTTCATTGCTTCCTGGAAGCTGTTCTGTTTATTTTCTCTCTTTTAATTTTGTTTGTTTTGTTTTTTAATTGTGGTTTAAGAAAACATTAAGACTTACCATCTTAACCGTCTTTAAGTGTATAGTTCAATAGTGTTAACTTATATTCACATTACTGGGCAACAGCTCTCCAGAACTTTTACAGGTGGCTAAACTGCAAATTTATACCCATTAATCAACTCCCCATTTCCCACTCCTTCAGCCCCTGGCGACCACCATTCTTTCTGTCTCTACAAATTTGACTTCTCCAGGTACCTCCTATAAGTGGAACCCTACATCACTTGCGTTTTTGTGACTGGCTTACTTCACTTAGCATAATGTCCTCAAGGTCCACCCATTGTATTATCTCATTTAATTCGTAAAACAATCCCGAGAGGTGGGTCTTATTTATAGATGAGCAAAATAAGGCTCAGACATGTGTCCATGAGACAGGACAGGGATTCAAATCCCATTTTAAATTATTCCCCAGCGCTTACCTATCAGAACAGGGCTTTTAAAACCAAGATCTGCTGGGAGGGCCACAGTATTTTTCAGAGGCTCTGCGGTTTTCTACAAAGATATTTACAATTTAATTTTATTTCAATGGCACCCTTCCTTCTTTCTTTTATTTGGGAGTAGAGCAGGGCTCGGGTGCTAATTCCTAATCCCTCTCCACCACCTCAATACAATCACTGGTCTATAGGAATCCCTGCTATTGGTTAATTTCCTCCCGCTTCCTCATCTGTTGATTTGTACCTGCGTGGGTTTATTTCTGGGCTCTCGATAATGTTCCATTGGTCTGTCTGTATTTGACCGCATCACTGCCTTATTTTCTGATTTACAGCATATTATTGAGAAAGCTGCTCTGATTCCAAATTCTTTTTAATGGGGTAGAAATAAAGCCCCTGATTCACCACAATCAAAGAAGACTTGGTTTGTTGTCTGAAGGCAACTGGAGAAGTTGATGGCTGTGGCTCACACCTCCCGAATCTCATTACTTCAGGTTTACCTATAACAGTTCCCCAAATTTTCTTTTAAAACTCTGTCTATGTTGTCGGTATATTATGTGTGTTCTGACTGCTGCATTGCATTCCATTATAGGCATCGATATCAATTTCCATACCCATTCTTTACTTTTGGGGGGTTGGTTTTCTTTGTTTACATTTTATTGAAGGATAGTCGATTTAACACAATGTTGTGTTAACTTCTGCTGTACAGCATAGGGACTCAGTTATGCATATATGTAGAGATTCTTTTCCACGACGCTTTATCACAGAATACTGAATAGAGCTCCCTGTGCTGCACAGGAGGAACTTGTTTCACACCCATATTCTTTAATAATATGGAGAAGGAAGTCACTTGCATCTTCCAGCAATAACAGTAACCGTTCTGAGACGATATTTCTTCTTCCTGTTTACCTGCAGCCCAGTGCAACAATGACTTCAAGTCACATACCACACACGGGATTGTGGACAAAGAACAGGAGTATATTTAATCTCACTAATTAATCTGATTCACGAATTTGATCTCCAGAATGGCCAAACCAGATCCACTCTGCCCCAGCAGTGTGCGAGCCTCGCCATGCCTTTACATGCTTCCTAACTCTTGGTATCAATCCATCATGCTCAGTTTTGTCTCCCTGATGGGTGGCAAATGGTATCATGTTCTCATCTCTTGAATTCTCAGTTTAACAGTTAACAGGAGTACTTCTATCCATTTAGAACTTTCCTTTTGTAAGCATCTTCGTGGTTTCTGGCATATTTGAATACCTCTAGATGACTGTTTTAAAAGCAAGTAGTGTCTCACCATTTCAGCTCTTCCTTAGGGTTGATGTTCATAACAGTTTTGGCATAAATAGATACTCAGATTAGGACAGCATTTAACTTTCCGTGCAACTTTGCTCAAACTAGAGATTGTGGACTCCTGGGGATGCAAATGTACATTCCCTCGTGTGGACGAGTTGGGAAAGACACTGCAATTTCTCTGTTTGTAGGACTTTCCGCGGACGCTGAGGATGGGGAGGAATTCTCGCTGTTTCTGACAGAAGCTCCACACCGCTAAGCACATCTGATGAATGAAACCAAGAAGAATGGAACTCCATTAGCTATGATTAAACTGATTTTAGCAAATGGTTTGCAGCCTGGGGAAATAAATCAGAATATGAAAGCATGTGAACAAAGTAACTTAAACAGTAAACAGGTACCTAATTTAAAGAATACAAGGGTAAATGCCTTCCCTCAGATACTCAAATACCATTTTTCCTACCACAGTTTGACATTATTCCTTTGATTTTTTTCATAGTTTATTTTAAAAATCCATATTTATAGTGTGAATTATTGGTATATTTTGTGTTTACTATTCTCTGTACTAGTCAAACTTAGTCGAAATTAATGCTTAACACCTGTGCATGAAATTCTTGAAGGTCTCCAATATTTGTGCCCTTCTTACGGCTAATGAAAAAAAAAGTGTCTTTTACTAAAAGAAGCAAAAAGACTGTTAGAAAAACATTTCCTTTTTATGCTGAGCAGTCTTTTCTATAAATGTCATCTTTCTTTTTCCAGTAACCAAACTAACTTTTATAGTAGAAAAGAATAGGGAAGGCATGCCTATTTTTGCTCCAGGGTAATGGAAGATTGATACCAATGCAGGTTAAATGACCTGAGTCCTGTGGCTCAGCTGTGAGGACACCCATAACTCGTATTGGTCAAGTTGCAGTGTATCCATGTTGAACAGGAAGGATGCTGAGAGTCTAAAAAAGAAGAGGCACGTTTGGTCGTTGACCGTACATTCAGCACCTAATTTTGACAGAAGCATGTCTGTCTTTTGCAGAGTTAATAGCAAAGCGTGGTTTCCACCAATCTCATTGTCCTTTGGCAGACGTATCCTTGTGAATTTGACTACTTTGGTGGGAGAACATTCCAGAAAACAATTACACGTTAAATAATCATCGTGATAGGTACTCTCTGCTTGCAGTAAGATACATAAAAGTTTCCAATTTCTCTCTCATCCATTAAAATGGAGGCCGGGGAGGGATGCAATGCAAATTTCATTGACAGAATGCGGTTATCACACGGGTTTCAGGAGAAAGTAGTTCATGACTTATGATACTTTATTGGAATCTCCTTTCTCTCACTTATTCTAGAAAAAAAGGCTCCATAATTCATGGTAAATAATACAGAACCTTTAGTGTTTATGGAGTAGATTCAAGATACAGAACGCTGGGTCAGGAGCATTTTTTCCTTCCAATATTTTTCCTACATTTTTTAGCACTGTGGGGTAGATAACGTATATACATAACTTTTAAGTTTTTGCTTTAGCAAAGTACAATTCACTAATTATCTCTGTGTGTATGCAAGAACTAAACACACCCGCACATGCTAACTCACACATATGCAGAGATAATTGGTATATTGTGCCTTGAATTTTCGCAAAGAGAACACACATACGCACGTGTAACCATCCCCAAGGTCAAGGAAGAAACAACAGGGAGCACCCAGAAGCCTCCACAGATCCTCCTTCCAACCACTGGCCCCCTATGTTCTGAAGGTAAGCGTTCTCCCGTTACCCCAACACACAAATGAGTTTTGCTTATTCTACCGTTATCTAAAGGAGGAATCGTTACGAATATGTTATTTTACATGGGGTCTCCTACATTCAAGATTTGCTTTGGGAGCGCCATTCATGTGGCTGGGTGTGCCATTAATTCATTCATTGGCTGTTACATGAGTATACCAACATGCTCTTGCCCAGTTTACTGTTGTAGACGCTCGAGTGGCTTCCAATTTGGGATCTTTTGAATAACACTGTAAAGATCGTAAATACAGAAGGAAGGCGATGAACGTTCTTGCATGTGTGTTTTGGCGTCCCATGCCTGCAGTTTTGGGGGGTATGTCCCTAAGGGTGAAATTGCTTAGTCGTGGGATGTGTATAAGTTCTACTTGAGTAGATAATGCTAAAATAGTTTTCCAAAGTGATTAAAATGCTTTTTACTCCAGCATCAGTTAATGAGTTTTCTAGTTTTCAACATCTTTCTAACACATAGTAAAGCTTTAGCATTTTTAGCCCTTGAGGTAGTCGTGGGTGATAACTCATTACATTTCACAGTTTTAATTTTCACTGTCCTGGGAATTAAAGAGGATGAACCCATTTTGATATATTTATAGGACATTTGGATATCTTTTGTGAAGTGACAATTCACATCTATTGCCTATTTTTTCTGTTGGGTTGTATATAATTTTCCTATTGATTTTAGAATTCTTTATGTATTCTGGACATGAGCCATTTGACAAATACATGTATTGAAAATAATTTCTCCTATTCCTTGACTTCCTTTTGGATTCTAAGTTTAACATAGTCCAACTTATAAATCTTAACTTGATAGTTACTGCATTTGTATCCTGTTTAAGATATCTTTGCTTATTCCAAGGTCATGTAGCTATTCCCTGATGTTTTCTTCTAGAAACATTTTTGGTTTAATATTCATTTTAGATCTACAGTACAGCTGGAATTATTGTGTATGAAATTAATGTTCCCATATTATATCTAATGGACCCTGTGCCACCGACTGAAAAAAATCATCTTTCCCCACTTCTCTGTGTTGACAGGTATATCATGAATTGAGTGACCATATATGTGTGAGGAGAGTCCTGGATCCTCTACCTGGTTGCATTCATCTGTTTGCCTCTTCTTGTATTGATAGCACACTGTCTTAATTACTATAACATTAACTAAGTCTTGATAGTTGAGAAAAGATTTCTTCTGCCTTTGTACTACTTATTCAAGGCATTTTTTTCTTATTCTTAGCCTTTTACATTTCCAAATACATTTTTGAATCAGTATGTAAATTTTGACAAAAAAGTATCTGTTGAGATTTTCGTTCATTGACTCTGCATATTATCTCGGGGGAAAATTGACATCTTTGCAATATCAGTTATTTTAATACATGAATAGAATTTCATCCATTTATGTATTTTGAAAATTTCTCACAGTACTGTTTTGTTATTTTCACTGTTGTAGTCTAGCATGGCTTTCTATAGATTTATACCTAGGTATTTCATGTTTATGCTGTTGTAAATGGCATTTTATATCATTTTATAACACTTTGTTGTGGTGGTATATTACCAGTATATAGAAATACACTTGATTTTAATGTATTGATTTGGTAACCAGCAACCCTGACAAATTTACTCCCTAATTCTAATATTCTAATATTTTTTCTATAGGTTTGTGTAGATTTTTTCATAAATACGTATTTGTGTGTGCATATACATTGAACATGTTATGTGAAAACGATGAGATTTTTTTTTATATTGCTTATTAGCTTAAATTTTTTTTTCTTGCCTTGTGGACAGGCTGGGCCCTCAGTTTAATGTTGCATAGAGGCAGTGACAGCTGGGAGCTTATGTCATGCTTATATTCAGAAAGATAGATTTCAACACATGACCATTAGATATAACAGCTGATGTTAGGTTTCTGTAGATATCCTTTATCACAGTGGTCAGCAAACTTTTCCCTTCAAAGCTAGATAGTAAATATTTTAGATTTTGTGGGCCAAATACAGTTTCTATCATACCTTCTTTCTCCTCCTCCATTTTTTTTTTTTTTTTTTTTTTGCAGTATGCGGGGTTCCCACTGTTGTGGCCTCTCCTGTTGCGGAGCACAGGCTCCGGACATGCAGGCCCAGCGGCCATGGCTCACGGGCCCAGTCGCTCCGCGGCATGTGGGATCCTCCCGGACCGGGGCACGAACCCGCGTCTCCCGCATCGGCAGGCGGACTCTCAACCGCTGCGCCACCAGGGAAGCCCTTTTAGTTCTTCAGATGAGTGAATTCTAGGGATTTAATGTACAGCATGGTGACTGCAGTTAATCATCCTGTACTGCATGCTTGAAATTTGCTATGAGAGAAGATCCTGAGTGTTCTCACCACACCAAAAAAGTGGTAACTATGCGAGATCATGGCTGTGTTAATTACTTGATTGTGATAATCATTTCACAGTGTATTTGCATTTTAAATCATCAGGTTGTGCACCTTAAACATATACAATTTTTAATTGTCACATATACCTGAATAAGGCTGGAAAAATAAAGGGGCAAGGTAATTGAAAAGAAACAAAGATACAGGGTTCCACACAATCAGATTCTTATTACACCCTGCGATGTGGAGAAAGTTTGGGATGCTCAAGAGAAGAAAGGAGATCTGTTGAGAGGCTACTGCAATAATTGATGTAGGAGATGGTTGTGTCTTGAGTAAATTTTGGAAATGGCACAGAGATTGGGGAACGGATTCAAGAGGTAGCTACAGACATAGAATTAATAAGACTTGGTAATTGCACACATATATATGTGCATACAAGTCAACAACAAAAAAGCAAACAACCCAATCGAAAAATGGGCAGAAGACCTACATAGACATTTCTCCAAAGAAGACATACAGATTGCCAACAAGCACAAGAAAAGATGCTCAACATTACTAATTACTAGAGAAATGCAGATCAAAACTACAATGAGGTACCACCTCACATCAGTCAAAATGGCCATCATTACAAAGTCTACAAATAACAAATGCTGGAGAGGGTGTGGAGAAAAGGGAACCCTCTACACTGTTGGTAAGAATGTAAGTTGGTGCAGCCACTATGGAGAACAGTATGGAGGTTCCTCAAAAAACTAAAAATAGAACTACCATATGACACAGCAATCCCACTCCTGGGCATATATCCAGATAAAACTATAATTTGAAAAAAATACATGCATTCATGTTCATAGCAGCACTACTTACAATAGCCAAGACATGGAAGCAACCTAAACGTCCATTGACAGATGAATGGATAAAGAAGATGTGGTACGTATGTACAACGGAATATTACTCAGCCATAAAAAAGAATGAAATCATGCCATTTGCAGCAACATGGATGGACCTAGAGATTATCATACTAAGCGAAATACGTCCGAAAGAGAAAGACAAATACCACGTGATATCACTTATACGTGGAATCTAAAATACGATACAGATGAACTTATCTATGAAACAAAACCAGGCTCACAGATATAGAGAACAGACTTGTGATTGCCAGGGGGATGGGGGAGTAGGGGAGGGAAGGATCGGGAGTTTGGGATTAGCAAAGGCAAAGTATTATAGGATGGATTATATAAGATGGATAAACAACAAGGTCCTACTGTTTGGGGAACTAAGATCCCATATGCCACATGGCATGGCCAAAAGAAAAAAAGTGGGAGGGGGTCACAAGTTAAAAAAAAAAATCCCAAGATCCTTAATTGAATCACACCTGGAAAGTCCTTTTTTCCGTGTAAGTTAACGTATTCGTGGGTTCCCAGGATTAGGTTGTGGACATCTTTGGGGGGACATTGTCCAGCCTACCATAGTTCTCAGGGATCATAAAATGACTGGTAACCAATGTAAATTTTTTTAAAACGCAATACTCTGCAGTCAACAAACTTCCCCAGTCCTCACCTATCTGTACATGCATCAGAGTCACCGTTAGAAATGAGACTGAATCCTGTATTTAGCCCCAAAGTGGAGGAAACTATTGACTAAAATCATATTGATTCACACAAAAGCATTTACACAGTAGAGTCCAAGGCAGTCTTATCTGTAAAAGCCAAAATTGGAAATAGCACAGATATCCTTCACCAGGTGAGTGTTTAAACACACTGTGGGAATCTCCATGGAATACGATTCACCAATAAGCAGAACTGGATTATTCATACAACTTGGTAGGATTTCAAAGGCGTTATGTTGGGTGAAAATAGCCAAGGCTGAAAGGTCACACACTGAACAATTTCATTTAGATGATACTCTTGAAACAACAAATGTATAGAGATGGGGACAGATTAGTGGCTGCCAGGGGTTAGGGGCTGGTGGGGAGCAGGGGGGCAGGTGTAACTGTGAACGGATCGGGGAGGGAGGCCTTTGCGATGATGGGACAGTGCAGATTCTGGCTGTAGTGCTGGCAATGTGAATCTCCGTATGGGACAAAGTGCCAGAACTGGCCGCACACACGACCCCAATGCCAGTTTGCTGGCTGAGAGAAGTAACCACTGGGGGAATGAGCAAAGGGGACATGGGACCTCCCTGTAACTTTTCTGAGACTTCCCGTGAATCTCTAATTATCTTCAAATAAAAAGATATAGGGAACAGACTTGTGGTGGCCAAGGGGCAGAGGGGGTGGGGGAGGGAAGGACTGGGAGGTTGGGGTCAGCAGAGGCAAACGATTCTATATAGGATGGATAAGCAGCAAGGTCCTACTTTAGAGCACAGGGAACTCTATTCAGTATCCTGTGATAAACCATCGTGGAAAAGAATATGAAAAAGAAGGTATAGTATATGTATAACTGAATCACTTTGCTGTACAGCAGAAACTAACACAGCATTGTAAATCAACTAGACTTCCATAAAATTTTTTTAAAATATGTAAATCAACTGCACTTCAATACTATTAAATAAAAGTAAGACGGTGATTGCACATCTAGATATAGAACAAAGGGCTGGCTTACAGAGGCTTTGCGTGATGCTATCGGTCTCGAATATGAACCCCTTGTACAAACCTGCCCCTGAGCATGTTGGGACAGGACCTGGGTGTGTCCAGGGTGGACAATGTAAACGTCCCGCCCCCCTGTGCTCTGCTACGTGCAGCCTTTCCCCCGGAGGCCTCTGCGTCTCCCCTTTTCTGCAAAACCCTGCTTCTTCCGCGGCCCCGCCTGAGTCTTCACTGCCCTGGTGTCCATCTGGACCAACCCCGGGGCGGAATAAGGATGCTCCCTCCTATAAAGCCGCGTGCACACAGGGGTAGCCCTGGCTGTGGTCATTTTCTCTTCCACATCTGCAAGCTGGTTTTTTAAGGGGCTCAGCAAGGCTGGGAATCATCTCTTGTATCTTCAGAGTATTTGAAGATGTCTGAAGCTCTGACGCTCAATTTGCGACAACATGGATGGACTTGAGGACGTGCCTTCGATAATCAAACAAGTAAAATAAATGGGTGACGCTGTTGGATTAAGCCAGTGATTTGCTAACATTCCTTTACTGCTCCCAAATTAAACATTTACCGGGTATATATTTTAAAACACGCTCTGAGAGATTTGCCAGCAGTTGTTAACTATGAAAGATGGATGGTGGGTACCTGGGAGGTACTATTCATTCTCATTTGAATATGGATGAAATTTTCCATAACAGTAGAAGAAATGTTGCTTGCATCAAATGAAACACATCCACCCCTTGTATCCAGACCACGAGTCACCCTTCTGTGGCTTTTGCAGGGGCCTCTGTGTAAGACCCAAATGCTGGGGGTGGGAGAAAGATGCCCAGCTTCACCCTAGGGCTCAAGGAAATCAATTTATTTCTGGGCTTCCCCAATAAGGCCCTCCCCCTGCTTTTTTCTCTTTTAAAATACACGTGTGTACTTTTTATGTCCACGTGTGAGTCTTGGGCTGGGCAACTTGGGTCTCAGTCTATCCATGAGGCAGTTGATGTGAACGATGGGTGAGGTGTTTAGAACAGAAAAGCTGGCTGTGAGGTCTGCATATGTCACTACGGGTTACATGTCCAGAGCGTGGACCCCAGGTTGGCTTGGCTGTGAAGTGGGAGATTTACAGGTGGCTGTCGTGACTAAACAATACAAGATTTTCAAATAAACCCCACACACTGTGCTCAGCTTTGCCTATAAGATCGTGCTGCTGCAGACACATCAATGACAGGTGCCTTTTATGGAGCATTTATGAAAAGAAAGCCTGGGGCTAGAGCTGGCAGACCTGACCACCGTGGACCTTTGCAACAGCACTTGGAAGGGATGTTGTTACAGCACAAATAGAGAAAAGAAAACGGGGATCCGTGGGGTCCCTGAAGCTCCTCGAGCACAGACACCAAGGCCAGGATGAACCCGAGCTTTCCCTTCACCAAAGTCTGCCTGCAACTTGCCCCTGCAGGTCAGGAGCTGACTGTAGGGCACGTGATCATTTCACTGTGAACCAAACTGTGACCCGCAGGTGTGCTGGGGGTTCAGGACCCGTATTCTAGCTCAGTGAAGTTCAGGGGAAGGAAATTCACCGTATCTTCCAGCCCAGGAACTGTGCCCTTCAGGTCCCCATCCTGTGGGATTGGCTCGGAGGCCAGTGCACCCAAGCTGGCCTGAGCCCCCTCCTCTGCCCCTTGTATGCCTCGCTCAGCTGCATTGCTCGGGGGCCCTGGAAACAGCCCACAAAACACACAGGGACAATGCGTGTTACCCAGCTTGGGGGCTGTTCAGACTTACGACAAACGTTGGGTGAACTCATCTTTATTGTATCAGCTCTCCTATATTCCCATGAGCAGTTTTCAATATTTGTCTTCTTTTACAGGCTCGACAGATGTAGACCTGCGCAAATGTGTTTTCCAACACGTGCAGAAATCACTCAATTTGATCCCAAAGGCTAATGGTTCCCCAAAGAGGTTGATTTATGGAGATGTGAAAAGAAATGAGGGACATCTCCTATGGTCTGTGCTGTGTTCTCAGAATGTGTGTCTGAAAATACGACATTCAGATATACTGCTTACTTAAAGAATGACTTCATATCACTTTGAACTAAAATATCTTTTATCTTTGGAGTCTAGTTGAAAGAGTAAAGAGAAGAAGCGTCAACTGTGGAACTGGTAGATCCATTAAATCGAAAATTAATGGAGATGAATTCGTGAGATGTTATTGACGACATCAAATAACCTTCCTCCAAAGCAGAGAGAGAAAAAAAAAAATCAGAAACACCTTGGCACCATTTCATACTTGAAATCCACACACTTTGTTTTATTTTTCAGATAATTAGTCATATTTATGCACTTCTCCGTCTTTCTTTTCGGAATGACTTCTAACGAGCTTGAATTTCCAATAAATGGTTCTGGGGTAAGTTGCTCACCTTAATAAAGGGAGCATCGCCATGCAGACCTTCTGTGTGAGGAGCTCGGGCCCTCTTGCCCGATTTCTGAGTCGCTCCTTTTCATTTAGACCCTCCATCAGGGCCGACCCGAATCCGTGCCGCCCGGGAGGGACCAGAACCTGCATGTTGGAATGACTGCATCCCAGAGGCCGGGTTTACTTCTGCCCGGTGGTCAGGAGCACATCTGGCCTAACAAGCAAGTTCAAAGATGCTTCCAGACGTGGCATCATTCACTGTTTTAATGCCAGCACCTGCCAATAAACTTCAGTGCTGACCTCTTATGTTTCAAAGTGCGTGATGCTAAAAATTGAACAGAAAGGTGACTTTGGGTCCTTGGTCATTGGTGTGGACACACATGTTCTTTTCATTTGTTAAAACGATTATATGAGTGATACATTATTTGTAAAAATAGATGAGTGCAGAATATACAAAACAAATAGGCGGCTTGAGCCGTCACGAGCGCCATCTTTGTGAGGAAAAACGATGTTTCAAAGTTGTCTGCAATGCAGCAATACCCATGTGGTTCCGATGCAAACTCTGCTGGCCAATTCTCGTACTCGCCTCTTATCTTTCAAGGTTCATATAGTGCTAATAATCGGCTAAAGAGACTTTCTAGGTGGTACTGTATGACTTGCAAATACTGCTTCCAAAAGCTTTTTTTTTCTTTAGACTAAGCAAGGACTGTAGCTTTGCAAAAGAAAAGTCTAGAAATATATGAAACAAATAAGAACTTAGTATGTGTTCACCAGCATATGTCTCCCCCGCCAAATTTCATTTTCTAGATGATTTTTTTGAACATTAACCAGAACACTTTCTATGTTTTTACTAACACACACACACACACACACACACACACACACACACACACACACAGATTCATGCATAAGCACACACAGAAACACTCATACACATACACCAGGAAAGATCTAAAGAAAGGCAGTAGCAGTTTTGTTCTCTTGCTACAACTACAATAAATTCTGCAGCTTATTTCAAACGAATATAAGTCTATCTTGATTTCTAATATAGTCTCTGGGAATTTGGTTGGCGTTAAGCTGTGATCTCGGAGTCCAGCTTAACCTGGGCACTGATAGATTAAATATTCTGAATTCATACGGTGAGCAAGGATTGGAAAGCTTTCAGCATTGTCGACACTCATGACAACGTAGATTTTAGAGCCCATGGTCAGAAGTTACTATACTTATAATCATTGAAAATAATAATTGAATTAATAAATAAAATTATAGCCGCTGATAAATGACTAAAAATTCAAATTAAAAAAAAGATTGAGTATCTACTGAGACCTATTGAGTGCTTGTTACTTAAGACAGAAATCATAAATATGGCACAGCTTCTCCCTATTTCAGAACCCACTGCCTGATAAGGGAGGCCCACACGTGAGAAAGGAGCAGTGAGAGGGTCATCGTGCACAGGCGTTAGGCAGGTAACGAGGGTGTGCAGGGGTAAAATGCATGAGGCTGTAGGACACGGTGAGACTTTGGGATTGACTGAAGGGTCTGTGCCCTTCCAAAGTCGATCAAATGGTTAAAGATGTTCTGGGTGAACAAAAAATAATCTGGGTTGGATTTGGCCAGTGGGCTGACAGCTCACATTTCCTGGTGTGGGGAGTCAAATATAGGATATGGAAATACTGGGCAGAGAAGTAAGAGGAAATTGAATTTTTCATGTGGACACTAGGGTCTCCAGTGGCCCTTCACCAGGGACCAGAGCTCCCACATGTGAAGTTCAATGCCTTTGCTCCAAGTGAGGCAATGTTTCCTACCAACCTTCCCCTTGGAGTCAGCCTAGGTATGATGGTCTGGAATCCCACCCTGGTCTGGCTTCTTCTTCCCTGATCTGGTTCCCTGTTCCCTTGACCTGGAGGCATGTCCTTATTATATCACTTGCCCAAGAATCCTCATCCTGGGTTCTCCTCATTGGGCTGCAGCTCTAAGTCTATGGTGTGATGGTAAAAATGCACACTCTAGGAGGGATGGATTGCGAATTTGGGATTAGCAGGTGCAAACTATCATATACAGGATGGATAAACAACAAGGTCCTGCTGTAGAGCACAGGGAACTCTATGCAATATTCTGTGATAAACCAACATGGGAAAGAATATGAAAAAGAATGCATATATATGTATAACTGAATCACTTTGCTGTACAGCGGAAATTAACTCAACATTGTAAATCAACCCTAGTCCAATGAAATAAATTTAAAAAATAAAATGAACACTATGGAGTTTGCCAGCACGAGTTCACATCCTGACTCCAATTGACCACCACCTGGACTGAGCAAGTTATTCTAGGAAACAGGTCAGCGTAGCTGTTAAATGAAAGAATCCTGATAAGGCGATGTATGCAGGACACAGTGAGTGCTCAGTGATCATGGCTATTCAATCATCAGAAAGGAGGAAGGATGGACTCTACAGTCTGCTGCCCCTTCTGTAATCCAAAGAAATGGATTTCATCAGTAAAGACCTGATGAAAAAAAAAAATCCCAGGTGAAAACTGAAAGAGTTCATATTTTTTAATGGGCATACCTGGCCATGGGAAAATAGGATGCTGCATAAAGGTGAGGGGTGGAGGGTCAGGTGTCAGAGAGGAGCTGCAGGGGAAGAGTCGTGAGTACCCCATGTGCTGATGGTATTTGCGTGTATGTGCTTGTCATCGTGAGGGATGTGTGTCTCCTCCCAGACCAGAAGAGCAGTGAGACAGGAAAGAGGAGGGAGCAGTGCTGAGGGTGTTGGCTAATTTGCAAATCCTCCTTCAGGTCAAAGTGCTTCTTGTTTGGGAAACAGAGGGGTTGAAAATAAGTTTTAAGATTTACTGTGGGAGGGAAGAACACTACTGATCCAGTAATGTGACTCCTTCCACGACTGGGGCTTTAGAAATGGAGTGTTCCGTTTTTCACAGGAGTGAGACAAAGCTGGATGTTCACAGGGCCAGGCATGACTGACTTCAGAAAGATTGCCTTTGATGGGGGGGGGGGGGGCCTGTCTGGTGTGTTAGGGAGAGGTTAAGGGAAGTTAGTGGAAGCAAAGAATAAAAATGAGCCTTCCCGTTTTATGACATTTTAGTGCCCAGGCTGAAATCGACCAGAAACGACACATTCTTTTTTGTGATATCTGAGGGTTTGGGATCATTTCTTTCTAATCTACATCCTCTCTTTACTCAAGAGTTAGACCTGACCTTCTGCACACAGCCCTGTGGGCTCTGTAAACATCCCTGCCGGCTGCTGTTGCTGGTAATAATTATGTTCAATCTCATCAAGGACCGACTATGCAGATGCTAGTTAGGTTATGTGTTAAGTGCTCCATATCATGAATTTTTTTTTTGAAATCTGCACAAATACCTTAGAATTGGTAAGTTGAACTATTATTCTCATTTGACTCATGCATAAATAGCTGTAGAGAGGATAAGAGATTTGCTCAAGGGCACACACCTTGTGTGTGATAAAACTATGATTCTGAACTCAAGTTTTAACCTGTTATCCTTTGATAATGTATTCAGACTGTTGAGTGATATACTAACAATTAATCTTGGACCATTTTAGGCAACTGGTTGGAAAACTTTCAGCTTCCTAAATTCATAATTCTGTGGAATTGTCAGACTCTTTACCCCTCTTTACCCCCAGTCTCTTGGTGTTAGCCAGGGTACTGTGGGCATTTAAGCTGGTTAAGGGCAGTGCCCTGGTTTTAATGCCATCTTTGCCGTCCCTAACTCTGTGATCCTAAACAAGGGCATTTACTTCTCTGCCTTTCAGTTTCATCACCTATAATAAGAGAGTAAGAATCTCTGTCACATGGGGCTGCTGTTGGGATTCAGTGGGGACATATAACTATTAAGCTCTTGTCATAATGCCTCACACCTAGTGGGTACTTATCAAATATTAATCATAATGGACATCCTAGTTCTTCTTAGCGCTTTAACAAAGACCATTAGTCATACAATTTTCCGTCTCAGTAGTGTTAACCAGTATATAACCCTAGGCTAACGCTGGGCCCTCCCTTGGAAACTGTTAGGGCAGAAAGAATGTATAGGCAACTTACAAAAAAGAGGAATACAAATGGCCAATGAACATGCAAATATGATCAAAATCACTAAAATTCAACAAAAAAGCAAATGAAAATCAGGAGTGTCAAATAACTGGATAATATCAAATATTGGCCAGCTGTGGGAAATTGGGGAGTATTATTAAATATTGCTGGAAACGGAATTGACGTAGTTCCAGTGGAGGGCTCTTTGGAAGTATCTGTTAAAATTAAAAATCGGTGAACCCTCTGGCCCTGCAATTAAACATTTGTTTTAATATCTCAAGATAATATCTCACATACATATATGCCCAAGAGTGACCATTGCAGCATATTTTGTTGTAGCAAAATGTTGGAAATAAGCCTAAATGTCCATCAAACTCTTATATCTCCATGGAATACTTAGAGGAAATTGAAAAAAGAAAAAAGAAGAAGAAGAGTTACAAATACTGAAGTAAAAAGAATCCCTAAGACATGTTCTGTAGCTCTAAAGCTCATCATTGAATAACTCCTGCTGTATGACAGGTTGTAGGCAAATACCCACAAAAACATTATATGTTTTAACTCCTACCCTTGGTGAAATATGTTAGTAAAATCTCAGAAGAAGATCTGGAAGGCTATATACCAAACGGATCCCCTCCCCATAGTTACATCTGGGCATAGGGAAGAGAGATGGAGTCATAATCCAAGGGAAATTAGCTTTCTCTTTAGCGTTTCAGTTTTGGTTTTGTTTCTTGTTTCGTTTTTTGTTTTACAAGGAACATATCTTAGTCTGTTCAGGTTATCATAACAGAGTACCGTAGACTGGGTGGCTCATAAACAGTAGAAATGTATTACTCATAGTTCTGGAGGCTGAGTGAGCAGAGTCAGTGTCTGGTGAGAGACTGCTTTCTTTTTCATGGCTCTCTTTTCCTCAGAACTTTACATGGTGGAAGGGGTGATAAGGGCACTAATCCCATTCATGGAGGTGCCACCTTCATGACCTAATCACCTCCCAAAGGCCCCACCTCCTAATACCATCACCTTGGGGGCTAGGCTTCAACAAATGAAATGTAGGGGGACACAAACCTTCAGTCCGTAACAGAACTCTTACTAAAATTTGCTTATGTGATTAAATGGTTTCAAGAATCATTCACACTTTTCCATAACATTTTTTTCTATAACATTTCAGCAAAACGACTTTCTGTCTGTGTCCCGGTCCCTGTGTGGATTGTTTTCATGTGTTTATCTCCAGCTCACTATCATCATTCATACCAAGGCTCTATGATGTCTGTACTTCCCAGAGTCTCCTGGGCAGGTACATATCATTGGTTCCTTTCTTGCAGCCCGAGGGATGCCCCTCCCCGCCCCCCGGTGGCTTCTCTAGGATGTCACCTTCAGGATATTCACACCATGTCCACAGGTTCCCAGCTACCCCTCCTTCTCTCACTCTCTCTCTTCCCACACCTTTCTGATCTCTGGGCATATTGAAATCCCCACCCATCCTTCAACTGCCAGCAGAAACTCACTTTCTTCCAAAACAATGTTCCCTATTTCCTACTAGTTCCAATGAGCTTCTCCCACTGAATTCGGCCTTAGTTCTTCCTTCTGCTGTGTGTGCTTAAGGAAGCTATAGCATGTAAGGTTGAAAAATCCCAGGAGGGGAGGTATCAGTGATTGGGTTCAGATAGCATTTCTGTAAATTACTTGTGTGGCCTCAGGTGTGCTATTTAGTATCCCTGTCCTCAGCCTTGTGCATCTGTAAAATGGGTGTAGAAGTATCATTTCCCTCAAAGTTTAAATGTGTTAACATTAGGAGGGACATAGAAAGGATTCAGTGGGCAGTAAATGTGCATTAAATGTTAGTGGTTAGTATCATCATTAGAATAAGCTCTTCTGCTAGAACCTAAGACCTCTGAGAGAAGAATCCCTATATCTTTACTTTTGCATTTCCTACAGCACTGAACTTAATTTAACCAGGCACACAGCAGACGGTCCCTGAACAGATGGGATTCTTTTCATTGCTAGCTCCACGGGGCGGAAAAAGAATGTTCTATCAGCCAACAGTGACAAAGGATCTTAATTCACATTCCCTCTCCTGGTGGATTACCAATGCAATACATAAGCAGGAAGAGAAAAAAAAAGAGAAGAAATGTAATTCCAGTGGAATGCATTTCCTGGGCCAAGGCATTTCTAGGATGCATTGGTATTGGATGTTTCATTTTCTTTCAAGTAGTAATAAAATAATGGCTCTATGTTCACTGAGAATTTCCCTTTTGGACCCTCTGACAAACTCATCGGTTTTCCCTTTCCCAGCTGGCTGCTCACAAGGATCAGAAATCTCCTCTCCCTTTCATCCAAGTTGAAGGAGACAGCTGGGGTCACTGTGCAGAGGCATGTTACCCAAGCAGGGAGGCAAGACCTGCTTTATCTCAGGGTCACGTGCACTTACGTGTCACCAACAGCACCTCAGGCTTGGGGTCCCGAAGACAGGGGTCCACGTATCTCACTGCATCTGTGAAGCAGCCAAGAGAGGGTGTCAAAGTACGTGCCACCATGGTGCATTAACTCACATTCTATGAGGTATCATTCCTGCCTCAGCTACTCCCTTAAACATGATTTCAGGATCATTGCTTCCTTGTCTGCAAGCAAAGGCCAGCAGTCATCATTCATTCATGCCCTAAATGTCATTCATTCTCACATCCTCTGAAGATAGCAGAGCCCAACAGGAAGAAGAAAGCCTCCTCTTCTTTCCTGTCAAGGACTCAGCCAATGAAAAGCCAGGGACTCTCTTTCCTGTAACAGTTCCCTCTGCAACTTCCTTTTCCTCTCTTTAAAAACATTTCCTTCCCTTGGTGTGCTGGGATTTGCCTGTGGCTCGTCCTGATTGCAGAGCCCAAACTGCAGTTTTCTGCTTATACTGAATAAAGCCATCTCTACTGGAGAAGTATCTGGCCGTCTTTTTGTTTTAGGTCACCAAATATAATTGTATAAACTTATTGTACACAGGCAGAATTAATTTAGGAAGAGGGACTCTCTGAAATATGTGTTTCTAATCCCAACTTTTGTGAACCAGAGAGCCCTTTGTGACAGTTTGAAATTCATTAAAATCTGGAGAATTGGAGGCAGATCTAATTATGTCCATTGCCCTTCCTTTTACAGATCAAAGCTCTTCTTAATGTCTGCTTTAGGAAACTCAAAGAGAGTTGAACATAAAAGACGTCGCAGCGGTTTTATTATTCTGAATTTTAGATGTTAGTTTCCTCAACAGTTCTGATGTTCCCGTGTCTCTTAAGAATTCACGGAGTCCTGGCCGTCTTGCAAGGCTTCTTCTGAGTTGATTCTCCCTGGAGGCGGGTCAGCCTAAGCTCTTGGCCACGCAGCACTAGCGGCCACTGCTACACTTTGTTTTTTTTTTGTTTGTTTGTTTGTTTTTGCGGTACGCGGGCCTCTCACTGTTGTGGCCTCTCCCGTTGGCGGAGCACAGGCTCCGGACGCGCAGGCTCAGCGGCCATGGCTCACGGGCTCAGTCGCTCCGCGGCATGTGGGATCCTCCCGGACCAGGGCACGAACCCGTGTCTCCTGCATCGGCAGGCGGATTCTCAACCACTGCGCCACCAGGGAAGCCCCACTGCTACACTTTGAACAACAGCATCCGTGGAAATTTTGCTGGGACCTATGATGAGACCATCGTTATTTATTCTGTTGTCACCCAACCGGTTGAAACAGCATTCAAATAAAATTCAATCGAACTTTGTATATCCCTTCAGAAGGAGAAAAAACAGAGTGGGAAATTAGAATAGCTATTCAGAAATTCTACCTGTTTTTCATTCAGCTAGAAGAAATCAAGGTTTGTAACAGCAAAGGATAAGCTGCAGAATTAATGTCTGATACAATGAGTTAGGCTCTCTGTTTTCATAATATTTCACAACTAGAAGACTTTTACTCTCTGAAATATTCTCTGCTTCTTCTTCCCAATAATGATTTCAACTTTGAAGAACCGGGGGATATCACCACAAATCGAGACAAACGTAATTTTTTTTCTTAGAGAAAATATTTCAAAACCATGACTTGCCAACCTATTTGCAATCTCAGATATTATCCAGCCATCCTAAGCTCGACTCTTGGATGATAATGACAGTGAAGGATGCTGAGTGGAAAAGGGGATGCCTAATTAGATTCATTTGATTCAGGGAGCATTTCGGTAAAAACATTCTACGCGAAGAATGTTGATTTTCCCAAGTCTTAGTCTAGAAGCTGGCTTCACTTCAGTAAAAACCTTATGATCATGTCAGTTTTTGTAATAATCAAATACTTATGATCTTCCAATCATGAGTATTTTTATGGACAGCTTTTTAGCTAAGTCCTTTTTAAGTAGACCAGACCTGCATTTTTCAGTTTTGTCTGCTGGGAAAGTGGAACAGATTGAAATGCACACATAACTCCTACAAAAAGCTACCGTTTTCAGCTCTGATTTCTGACACTGGAGGCTCTTAATTTTCTCCAGCCGAATGTGGTTTCTAATGCAAAATTGGATTTCTCCACGACTCTAAATCTAGCTGCGGAGGGCTGGAAATATCACAACCTCAAGGGGGAAAAAAAGAGCTTTATTCACCCTAATGACACAATAAGCTCAAAAAGAAACTACATAGGACTGGGAGACTCTTCTGTATGATACTAGAATGGGGGGCATTTGTCAAAACTCACAGAAGGTGGTG
This sequence comes from Kogia breviceps, assembly GCF_026419965.1. NCBI lineage: Eukaryota > Metazoa > Chordata > Mammalia > Artiodactyla > Physeteridae > Kogia > Kogia breviceps. Next base: position 86,261,558 of record NC_081324.1, on the reverse strand, counting down.
GGAATGTAAACTGGTGCAGCCACTGTGAAGAACAGTATAGAGGTTCTTTATAAAACTAAAAATAGAGCTACCATATGATCCTGCAATCCCACTCTTGGGTATATATCAGGAAAAGACTAAAACTCTAATTCGGGAAGATACATGCACCCTTATGTTCACAGCGGTACTATTTGCAATAGCCAAGACATGGATGCAACCTAAATGTCCATCGACAGAGGAACGGATAAAGAAGATGTGGTACATATGTACAGCCATAAAAAAGAATGAAATAATGCCATTTGCAGCAACATGGATGGACCTAGAGATGATCATACTAAGCGAAGTAAGTCAGACAGAGAAAGACAAATATCATGTGATATCACTTATTTGTAGAATCTAAAAAATGATACAAATGAACTTATTTACAAAACAGAAACAGACTCACAGACATAGAAAACAAACTTATGGCTATCAAAGGGGAAAAATGGGGGGGGGAGGGATAAATTAGGAGTTTGGGATTAGCAGATACACACGACTGTATATAAAATAGATAAACGACAAGGACCTAGTGTTATAGCACAGGGAACTCTACTCAGTATTCTGTGATAACCTAGCAGGGAAAAGAATCTGAAAAGAATATATATATGTGTGTGTGTGTGTGTGTGTATACACACACACACACACACACATTGTATATATTCACTGCCGTACCCCTGAAACTAACACAACATTGTATATATATGTATATATATACGTGTATATATGTGTATATGTATATATATACACATATATATATTCACTGCAGTACGCCTGAAACTAACACAACATTGTAAATTAACTATACTTCAATTTAAAAAAATAATGTGTTTCATGAAATTATGGCTGAAAACATCCCAAACCTGCAAAAAACCCTCACAGACGGTACAGCACCAAGAGTGAATCCCAATTTAAACTATGGACTCTGATAAAGATATGTCAACGTAGGTTCGTTGATTATACAATTGTGTGCATTTGTCAAAACTCAGCAATGCCACTAAAAGGGGTGAGTTTTACCACATGCAAATTATACCTCAGCAAAAGAGACAACGATTATTTTTTGAATGGCTAAGGATAGAAATAGAGAAAGCATCACAAAGATAGAGTTTACCAGATGATTAGAGGCATTATATAGGGACAGATGAAGCAGGGCAGAGCCATACTGAACGCAGAGGGGGCGCGGTTAGGCAGAGTAGCCGCTGACATCATTGGAGTGAGGGTGGAAGACAAGCTGTAGGAGACAAGCTCAGGTCTGGTACCCATTTGAAAATAAATCTCTCCTTTGCAAAAGAACTAAGATAGATCTGCCCATCCCCTGCCCCTCACTTCCTGCCCCAACTGAGAAATTTTGCCTGCAAAGGTCTCACTGAGAAAGGGAGAAAAGCAGACCACGCCCAGCCTCTGAAGCACCAGGTGTAAAGGGGAAAACGTGCTCTTTGTGAGTGACGCAATGGGATTGATTTAATATCGAGAGAGGCGTGTGGCGTCTGGCACATGTCAAGCAGGCTCTTAACAATCCAACTTATAACACCTGCTAGTCCTGCGTTTAAAAATAGCCACGTCTCTTCCTCGAAGTAGTTCACGTTTTTAGTCCCATTTCACAGGTGAGAAAACTGAGGTACAGAGAGTTTAAATAACTCGCCCACAGACTCATAGCTAATGTCAGAGCTAGAATTTAAAGAAGCTAGTTCACCAGCAGACTCTATGCTCTTAAGAGCTGACTGTGGTCCCTTCATGCTATGCCTGAAATTGACTATCCAAATAGCCATTTGAAACAGAAGTTAATAGATATGACCAGGATCATGTTGATAACGACCAGGGTTCTGGGCCTTCCCCGATCAATAGAAATTGATACGAGGCCAGAGAAGAAATTCAGGCAAGGCTTTATTGGGGCCCCTGCTACAGCAGGGGGAAGAGAGAAGAAACAACACGTTCCCTTGCTCGCTGGCTCCTTGAGGGGGAGGGAGCTAGTTCCTTATATGGGGAGAGGGTAGGGATGTGTCCAGGGGCCTGCTGGAGGCGTGGCTTAGGTGTTTTGCCCGCCCCTCTCGTGGTGTTGAGTGCAGGGGGCACGCGCAGTGCCCTGCTTTGGCTCCCAACACCCTGGTTTTGTTCCCGGCTCTTCAGAAGTGGCAGCTGAGTTTTTTTGGTCTTTTGTATCTTTGGGTCCAGAATTTGCCCCAACTGCACAGGCGAGCAGTTATCTTTAGTCCCATAGAGTTTCTTGATATCTTGCTGCTGGAGGGGAGGTGTGTCGAGGTGCAGCATTGCAGCAAAGAGGCCCAGGTCCCTGCCCGTCTCAGTGTGACCTCCGCGTGTGAAGAGTCGGGGCCAGCGGTGAAGACCTCAAGCCCTCACCACCCTCCGCCGTCTTCACAGCAGTTTTTGCACTATTAGCAGTGGACTGGCTACCTTTGGTCCCTTCAATGTCTACACCCCCAAAGGGAGCCCCAAAATGCCTCTTCAAAGGCTTTTCCACCAGAATTACTCAGTGGTGGTTTTTCTCATTACCTTGAAAATTTTCTCACCTGAGGGGCTGCTTATTGCCATATTTGATCCTAAAACATGCAACAAGTTCTCTAAAGAAGAGAATATTAGATAATGAAGAGGCATTGTATCCAAAATGAACCTCTCTAAACCAAGATTACTGTGTATTTATCATTTGAAACAATTTAATTCCTCTCAACAAGCATTGATCGATGGTCTGCTATGTTTCCCACTGTATTGAATAGAGATGAAATATGGTCACATAAAGGTCAGTTGAGCTGTTGGATTTGTGGGTTTATAGTATTCATTATGCTTGGACAGTTTTGGGGACATTATTGCTTCAAATGTTTTTTTTTCTCTCTTCTCTGTCTTCATATTAAGCTGCTTGATGTTGTCTCAGAGCTCACAGACGCTCTCATCCTCCGTTTCGGGGGATTCTTTTAGTCCGTGTGTTGCATTTTGGATATTTTCTATTGTTATGCATTAAAGTTCAATAACCTTTGTTCTTGCAAAGTCTAATTGCTATTAATACTTTCTAGTATATTTTTCATCTAAAACTGTTATGGAATTAGTTGTATGGACCCCGACCTGGGCCCTAGCCTGGCCGAAGCCCCCCTATCTCAGGGGAAGGTTCTTGTCCTGTTTGGATTCCCACAGGCAATAAGGAGACAGATTCTGGGACTGAAACAGCACAAGCTTTATTCAATGGCCAGAGAATGGAGAAGCAGGAACTTAGTGTGCAAATCAAATTCTCATGGAGGGTGGGGGGCGATCAAGGCGAGATTTTAAAGGTAAGTTAATGAGGAGGAGGCATATGCATTGATTTTCTGGGAAAAGGCAGAGTTCCTCCTGGAACTGGGGTGCCACCTCTTTTTTGCCCTTGTGTGGTCCTTTGGCATCTGGGTCTGAAGTGGGTTCGAACCATCCTGGCATGGATGGGTGGGGCTCTTTCTATTATAATTATAATTTTATATATATATATATATATATATATATATATATATATATATATATTTGTGTTTTTTCCAGGTTTCTTTGCAACTCTGAGTCACCACAGGGTCCAGTTTATGCCAGTGACGAAAAAGTGGAAATCCTTAGAACACACATCTCCTCCCCTCCAAACAAAGCAAAACATTATGAATAGAAGATTTTGATAGTCCTTTTTCTTTCTTGCAATTTAGGTGTGATGTTTGGAGACAGAGCAGCCATCCTGTGCACATGAGGATGAATATCACATGCTGATATTGGGTGAGAGCAGGAGACTGGCCTTTTGATGGCAACACTGAGCCATCACAACAGCCTTAAATTGCCTGTTTCTATGTGAAAACAGAATTCCTTCATATATTTATGCTGCTGTAATAGAGATTGATGTTGTTTCCACTTAAACACAATACCTGATAATATTTTGTCCTCACTTATAGATGAACAAATGACATCTTTTGGCTTACTTCTCAATAAAGGAGCTCTGAAAATTTACATTTTTTACAAACCTTTCTTATTTTTGATAGAAGAACTTCACTTCTTATCTATAGAAATAGAAACAGTGGTGTATAATAATAAAAAAAAAAATCAATGAGCTTTAGGGTCTCCTAAACATAGGTTGAGTCCTGGCTCATCTACTTTTAGCTGAAGCAGAGCTGCTTCTCTGTGGCTTCTTCGCAGCATCCATCAACCTTGTGTTGGTGGTTTTATTTCTCTCTTGGTTTGTGTCTGTGGAATCGCATTCACTATGGAGGTCAAGAGTAATAATAATAAAAAAAATCCCAGTCTGCAAAATATGCGATTACGATCTTCTAGTCTGTAGGAACCCAAGTAAGGGAAGCTCTTGTACCCTGCGGTTCAGCTCAGGAGCTGCGAGCTTACATGCGGGGCAAACATCCCCAGCTGAACTCTGGCTGTTGTTCGTTGCTGTGGTCCTCTGTTCTCCCCACTCTTGGAACATCCTGGTGGAAACTGGATTGAGTGGGATTCTCAGGTGCGAGTTCGTAACTCAGTTGCATGTGAACGGCTAGTCAGTGAAAACTGGTCTCAGAGATAGTCTGTCACGAGGAAGTTAAGAAAACAGCTCTGTGGACTTCGCTCCTCTAAGCCCGTGCAAAATGAGGTTTTTTCAGAATAGCATTAAATTGTCATAGCCCGATTGTTCCCGTGATTATGTAAAATAATTGAGTTATGTTGGCTCAAGCTCATAAAATAAACTTCTAATGCAAAATGTATTGATTAATAAAAGATGAGCATTTTATTTCTGCTGTCCTTGCCCATCTAAATCCTAATAATTTTTATTTATTTTATTCACACAAAGCTTTTCTTTTATATTTTAGTTTTTAAAATGTAATTACGGCTTAGGACCCTCATGGACTGCTGTTAAACAGCAATGCTGGTCACGTCTCTTCCAGTTATGATTTGCAAAAGGCATTTCATTCAAATGAGTTTTGCACCAGGGTTCTCACCCTGTGAATCGAATCTTTGACAACAGCATAATGTGCCACCCGCTCTTCACGGAGTTTTTGAGAATCTTTGTGGCATATTATCCATCACTGGAAAACATCAAAACATCATTGTTCCTCAAGGATGGGGAAATAGCGGTTAGAGTGCTATGAATACGGAAACAACTTCAGGACAGAAAGTGCCCACAGTTCTTTTTAAACGGGTCTTTAAACCTTCTGATTTTTTATTGAAAAAAAATAATAATGAAATCCTCGGCATCCTAGAAATCGTGTGGGTGAAAGAGAATGGCTTCTGAAGAACCCCTTTCGTGAGATTTCTTTTCAGCACTGCAGTCACTCGGCCAGATGCAAGGTTCTTAAACACCCACCTGGCTCCCCTCTTCCTGGGGAACTCTGACGCACCTGGGAAGCCCCCTGCACAGAGGGCAGTGCATGTTGTGAAAAGGTCATTTAAGTGCGCGAAAGCCCCTGCGGAAGCAAGTGGTTTGCCTATGGCGTCCTGCAAAGTACACTCTCTGCATCCATGAAAATGAGCGAGGGAACCATGATGTGATATTTAATTTCCCTCTAGCTAAAAAAAAAAAATCATTTGCCTGTAGAGTAGAGCACAGGGAACGATATTCAATATCCTGTGACAAACCATCATGGAAAAGAGCATGAAACAGAATATACATATATATATATATATATATGTATACACACACGTATATATGTGTGTATAACTGAGTCATTTTGCTGTACAAAAGAAATTAACAGAGCATTGGAAATCAACTACACTTCAGTAACATTTAAAAAAAAAAATCATCTGCAATCAATTTCGTCTATAGATTCTGACCTCATCATTCCCAGGACAATGCTTTGTGCACCAGGCTCCGCAAAGCCGTCTCCCTCTCGTGCACTTTCCCCTGTGTTTCAAGTTTGGTAGTTTTCTCCCTTCTATTTTTGTATCCCTCTGACTACAAGCCCCCCGGTGGGGAGACAATCCACTGATGAGAACAGATTGTGTTTTTCCCTCTGCAATGAGAACAGTCGGGAAAAACACACATCTGCATTGCTGTTTCGAAATCAGTGTGCTAGAGTTGCAGGGGCTTTATCCATGGACTATAGGGCAGAAGTCCAGACAATGAATCGTGTTGTTTCCCGACTGGCATGTGAAGTCAGGTCCCTCTGACAGCTTTGAAGTTACGGAATCGACTCAGAGAGGCCAACAGCCTGTACGTTAATTATGACAAAGCGGGAGGTTAAATCAATTTCCTATGGAGTATATAGTTTGCCACATAAGCGATCAAACATATTCTTCTATGACAGTCTCTTCCCCTACCAAGCATTCATCATCTCAATGTCATAAACCAGCGGTCCTGCCACTAATGAAACAAACCTTTTTAACATCCAGGAAACCTCTTTGCTCTTCTCTAGAAATGATTTCCATGAATCTCAATTTTAGGGTGATAATATGCACCAGGTAAAGTGTCAGCCTCAATTTCATGGTAACTGGTGGGCAAATACTTAGGAACGATCCGTATCGCTACAACGTGATGTCAACTACAGCCTGCAGTTTGCCCTCTCAAAGCACCTGCGTCCACGAGGTCCATTAGTGATCTAAGCCTTTTAGCTGTTGGCTTTCCCTATAATTTCTAGCCAACACTGAGTTAAAGGAAAGGGAGCAAGCTTATAATTTTCAGTTTTCCCGAAAGTCCCTTAAAGTAACAATGAACACATTTTCCAGACACATCTTTCTGAAAATGTCACTCACATCCCGGCATAACGCTGGTACTTTTCTGACCATTGATCAGATGCCTCTGTCTTCATAAAAGAGTGTTAAAACCACAGATATGAGTGTCATAAAAGCCTTTCTCCCTACCTAGTCCCCGACATCTACTATGGGCTGGGTCACTAAACATATTTAATGCTCGATTTCCTCATCTGTAACGTACCAGTAGTAACTACCTAGTAGGGTAAGTGAGATTAAGGAGATGGGTGAAAGCCCTTAGCAGAGCACCTGGGACCTGAACACGTTTAATAAGTGTGTGTATTGTTCACAGTGAGTTTTATCTTGTCCTCACAGACAATAGAAGACGCTGGACCAAGTTCAACCATCTATCCAGCTGACCTGAAGTACTTAGATTTCTCAGGCACGTGATGGAAACACGAAGAAAGAAGGGGTCTGCTTTTTGACAACCCCAAATTGGTTAAATTGGAATATTTAAATACAGAGCTTTTAAAACAGTATATTCTTTTTTGTCCTTTATATTATGGCAAAACATTCAACATAAAATCTGCACTCTGGGGCTTCCCTGGTGGCGCAGTGGTTGAGAGTCTGCCTGCCGATGCAGGGGACACGGGTTCGAGCCCCGGTCTGGGAGGATCCCACGTGCTGCGGAGCATCTGGGCCCGTGAGCCGCAGCCGCTGAGCCTGTGCTCCGCAACGGGAGAGGCCGCGACGGTGAGAGGCCCGCGCACCGCGATGAAGAGTGACCCCCGCTCGCCACAACTAGAGAAAGCCCTCGCGCAGAAACAAAGACCCAGCACAGCCAAAAATAAATAAGTAAATTTTAAAAACAATCTGCACTCTGAACAGATTTTTAGGGACACAATATAATATCCATAGGCACAAGGCTATACAGCACATCCCTAGAACATATTGATCTTGAATAGCTGATTAGGATCGCGGAGAAATATTAGCACTCCCTTTTTCATCACAGCACTATTTACAATAGCCAAGATGCAGAAACCACCGAAATGTCCATAGATGGATGGACGGATAAAGAAAACGTGGTATAGACATACAATGAAATAATCAGCCTTAAAAAAGAAGGAAATTCTGCCATATGTGAAAATATGGATGAACCTGGAGGACATTATGCACAGTGAAAAAGCCAGAAACAGGGCAACTGAGGCAAGGCTCCACTCCCATGAGGGATGGAAAATAGCCAAACTCGTAGAAACCAAGAATAGAATGGTGGTTGCCACGAGCTGAGGGGGTGGGGGAAATGGAGAGCTGTTAGCATGTATAAAATGCTATTTTCCATTTGTCAACTCGTTAACTTTTTCAGGGATCCTGACTTGGGAAATGACAGCAGATTAAGGAAAAAAGGCTTTCAGGGATCCTCCTAAGTCTGAGAATGGTGAAGTTATGTCTGAGTGGGAACGTGAAATGGCTCTTGCAATCTGCAGCCCGCTGGAGGACAAGGCATCACCAAGAGTGGAGACCCCAGAGGTGGGAAGAACTTGGATCTTTGAGGACCTATTAAGCCCCTGAAACCCTTAGCCCTGAAGCCATTCTTACTCTGGCGTTCTTGTCACATTACTGAAAAAAACGTCGCTGTGACGAAGCCATTGTGAGTTAGGGTCTGTCACTTATGGTTGGAATCGTCCAAACGTGCAAAGACCGTGCTATATATTTTTAAAATTTATGGCAGACAACGTAATTTAAGAGACTCGTGTACACAGCGCAGGTTATGAGAGCCAGGTAGTGGGAATTGATTGTCGTTATCTTGGATTCCTGTTTATTGACGGGAAGAAGGGAGGAAGATTAGGAGAATTATTCTTATGTAGAAAGATGGGTGATGACTGAGTGTAGATTACAAGGTGTGCTGATAACAATTAAAACACAGAGTTAATAACTTGTCAACGTTCCACAACATTGTAAATCAACTATACTTCAATTTCAAAAAAGAAAAAAAAATCCCATCTTTCATTAGATTCAAGTCCTCATTGCAGCCGTTAGACGGACTTCTGAGAAGGAAGGTAAATTGAGAGATGGAATCCCATCTCTGTATCTTTTTATTCTTGTGAGATCAGTAGTCCACTCTCACTGGAGCACGCCCCCCCCCTTTTTTTCTGACTCTCTGATTATTCACTAGTCCTAAGAGACTGAGGTCACCAAGTCTCATGCAGTCATATGGCTGGGACATGGGTCACAGAAATGGGTTTTGGTTGTTGTCCGGACACTGTTTGAAATACAAAGAGTTTGCTGCCCTTCCCTGCAAACTGAAGATTTCACAAAGAATGTATCTGGAATTCTGTCCCAGTTGCCTCAGTTTTAGGCAAAGCGTGAGCTCCCCTGCTGACCGCAGTCCCCACTATTCCCTAATGCCTTATAATCGCCCACCATTCTCACTCATACTGCTTTCCTGGGCACCTTTTAACATGGTACTTTACTACCTACGTAAGTCATTTTAACCCTGTGTCCTGTTTTTTCCCTTGTTAGAATGGTTTCACCACCAAATAGTTCACATAATAACATTCTATTCCAGGCACATAGATGTTTGTAAGAGAAGACAAAACACTAGTGACAGGCAAATTTAAATTTTGCTGGCGAAATGAGAGATCTTTCACTTTATTTTTATCATAAAAGAAGGAAGCAATAATTTTTTTTAGAGGGGGGAAACTTGATTTACTCTATTAGTTTTTTTTTTGTTTTGTTTTTTTGTGGTATGCGGGCCTCTCACTGCTGTGGCCTCTCCCGCTGCGGGGCACAGGCTCCGGACGCGCAGGCGCAGTGGCCATGGCTCACGGGCCCAGCCGCTCCGCGGCACGCGGGATCTTCCCGGACCGGGGCACGAACCCGTATCCCCTGCATCGGCAGGCGGACTCTCAACCACTGCGCCACCAGGGAAGCCCTCTATTAGTTTTTAAATTGACATTTATCTCTGAAAATTATCTCACAGTTGAAGAAATAATATCTGAACAGGATCAACGTGTTGATCTTAACATTTTTAATCGTTTTAATACTCATACAATAATTGTTATTAATGTTGTAAAGGTCTGTTATTCAATAGACCTGAATTTGATTTAGCAAAAAACTTTTAAAAGGTTGTTTGTGAAAGGTTTTCTTCTTAATATATTGATGAAAGCTGTAAAAAAAAAAAAAAAGATGTGCCATTTCAAAAGCTATTAGAGAAGCTGGAACTTACCCAGCACTGTTTGTAACCATATCCAGGCTTTAAAACATAACTCTAGCCCTGTCTCAATGTAATATGGAGCTTTTGATCACAAGCCATTGAAAATCCCATCAACCACCACTAACCTCCACCACCTCAGCAGTACTGGTAATTTAAAATGTGTTTGGATAGGAGTCGTCTTTCAATTTCTGTGATTACTTGGGCTTTCTCAAGGACTTGACTTAAAACATGGTTTAAAAATTGCTTGATGATATTTCAGAAACAAACAAACAAAATGAACAAACAAAAGAACTCATAGAAAAAGAGATCAGATTTGTGGCTACCAGAGACGGGGGTGGGGAGGCAGTTGGATGAAGGCAGTCAAAAGGTACAGGATATAAGGTCTGTATCTTATAAGAGAAATAATACAAAGGATGTAATGTACAACGTGGTAAATATAATGAACGCTGTTGTGTGTTATACATGAAAGTTGTCAAGAGAATAAATCTAAGAGTTCTCAAGGAAAATATTTTTGTTTCTTTAATTTTCTATCTATATGAGATGATGTTCATTTAAGTTCATTATCTCACTAAAACTGGAAGAAAATGCAAATCGAATAATGAATAAAATTTTTTTAAAACTTCAATAAAATTGCATTGAATTACCAAAAAAGATGGTTTTCATCTTAGTTAAGGATTCGTGTGGTTTAATTTTAATGTGGTCACATTCCTTTCGAGAGAAAAGTCTCACACTGTTAATAGATGCTCAGAGACACATGATGCTCTGATATGTATTCCTCATTGATTGACAGCAAGCAGAGATGTTTCAGTCTGAGAGGACGCTGTCATTAGTTTCAGGTGGGGAAGCAGGACAGGACTCACAGAGGAGCTGGTCCTTTTATAAATCATGAGTCCCTTTGGGTTAAGAATTAGATTCAACAATGGGAACTATCAAGGATTTCCTGGTTATAAAGAATATTACCCACTGAGATGTGGAACAAAGAGAAATAAATTTCTTTGTTATTCACTACAGTTGGGGATCTGGAAGGCTGACCGGGTGAATGAGTGTGAGTGGAATATTTGGGTTAGGATTAAGTCCACTTTACATGTAGGAACTAAGAACATTTTGGGGTGCTGATGGTTTGCCAATTGGGAATTCTGGTCAGTGGCAGATAATGTAGATCTCCCCCCAAATAGGGGTTTATTTTTCTCTCACATATTATGGAATCCAAAGGTTGGAAGTAGGGCTAGTCCAGTGGAATATAACTGCCACCAATATCCACACATATCCTCTCTTTTTCTTTTCTGGCTTTTATTCTCAAGATTACCTAGCTACCACAAGATGGCTTCTGGACACCGGCCATCACTTCAGTATTCCAGACAGGAAAAGGGAGAAAAGCAAAAGGACAACTGCCATCTGAGTCAGCTCTTTACCATAGTTTTCTTTGGATGTCTTATCTGACAATTTCACAACATTCATTTCCATCTTATTGGCCAAAATTGAGTCACATGGCAATGTCTACCTGCAAGAGAAATTGCTACAGGTGGTTTTTGTTTGTTGGTAGGCTTCTTTAGATATAGTTGTTCCACTCCCCCCAACTTTTAGTGAGGAAGAAAGAGTGAATAGATAGTAGACAGAAAGATCTGGTTTTAAGACCAGCCTGCAGAATTTAATGAATATCAGTGTTGTATGTCCCACCTACAAATATTGCCACACCTGAGGTCTACCTATTCTATTTCTTAGTATTTTTTTTATCTATAAACTGACACATTGTTGTACTTAAATCCATTTATTTAAGAGGGGGTGTTTCATTAAATTCAAAGTGGAAAAATTGCCATGTCTTGCCATAAAAATAAATACAATAAAGATGAACAAATTTATAAAATTCTAGCTATATAGTCTTATTGCCAAAATTCTGAGCATGGATCATATCTCCATTTATTAAACAAGAGATTATAAAATGTTAAAAATTGCTGTCACCAAAAAGGCTATTTCTCCATGTCACACCAAGGCTCAAGGAGGTTGCCAGAGGGGAATAAATCCTCATAATGTTATTTCATGTCATGGCTGATGCCACCTGAAATCACCTTGAGTTCCAGGCAAAGCACATGTCCTCTGTCTTAGCAACACCGACTTTCTCCAAGAATTTTATTTACAGGTGAGAAATGCAGCCCATGTAGGGTCTGTAGGTTTGTCTCAGAGGAAAAGGGCTAAGACACATGTCACTGATCTCTAAGTTCAAGATCATTCCAGCGCATCTCATCACCTCTTATCAACACCAATATATTGAAGAATTCTCAAGTCCCTAAAACACAAACTACTCGGCAGAAACAGCAAGCTGTGAATTTGAGCTCCAGGTATGTACCCGGCACTGTGAAAGGTAACGAGCAAACACTGGTTTTTAAGCAAGCGTGGTATCTGCCCTTGGGGAGTGTGCAAAGCCCCCATGAAACCACCTCCTCATGTGGCTGCTTTATTAGAAAACAAAGCAAACAAACAAACAAAATAAATTCCAGTGTAGGAAAATGCCTGTGATTCACTTCAAAAGTAATAAAAGTCCACTGATTTCTCTCAATGGGTCTTGTGGATGTTGATTCACAGTTCTCATCTCTTAAAAAGACCCTATCTGTCCATTTGACTCCATCCCTCCATAACGAAAGCACATGATTTCTCTTCTCTCGACATGATAGCATTTAATTGAACTGGCAGAGAAGAGTAATACAGAGAATTAAAAGACATTCTCAATTGCTTCATTACTGCCTATAGAAAAAAAGATGCATCTTTAAGTCAGACTTGATCATTTTGTTATATTGCAAAACACACTTCTGAGAGTCTCTTTAGGGTTTTGAGATTAGCCCATGAAATATTAAAATTCAGCCAGACTGTGGGCATCTAGCATGGACTCTGGGACTGAGTTTTGTACGGAAACTCTCATTAAGTTAATGGGAGCAACGCCCACGCAGCAGCGAGGGAGTCTGGCTTCCAGCTAGGAGGAAGGGTGAAAATTATATATTTTTTCTTCTTGAACTCATAAGTCAAAGCTGAAGTTTAAAACCTTACAAAGCCAAGAAATGGGTGGGGGATGAAGATAGGTTCATTTCTTGGACTGATAAAGCCTTCAAGAGGTGGGAATCACTTGCGGGCTATGCCTGGTAGTCAGTTATCCAAGTGTATTCTTCCATGCCTCCAGGTATGGGCATGAGTCCATGTCGTAAGTAGCGAAAGGTGGTCCCTCTGGACTTGAGCTCAGACGACTGTGAAAAATATTCAGAACCAGCCACTGCCGGCCCCATCAGGTGGAACTCAACCGTGTAAGGAGAGCTCACCCAGAACTGGATGCAGATCAAATCCAAAACCAATCCCCAAATCTAGAGGTCTTAATCTGCTATCTGGAGGGTGTATTTGCCCCTGGAGACCTGTTCCTTATCTACTTGCCTCATGCAGTGTTGACCTGCAAAACACTAAGAAAAACTGACTTCTTTGCCACCTTGAAAAATAAAGATATTTGAGAACAAATGCTGGAGGGTGTGGAGAAAAGGAAACCTACCTACATGGTTGGTGGGAATGAAAACTGGTGCAGCCACTGTGGAAAACAGGACGGAGGCTCAAAAAACTCAAAATAGAGTTGCCATAGGATCCAGCAATCCCACTCCTGGGCATATATCCAGACAAAACTGTAATTCAAAAAGATACATCACCCCAATGTTCATAGCAGCACAATTCACTATAGCCGAGACATGGAAGCAACCTAAATGTCCATCGACAGAGGAATGGATAAAGAAGATGTGGTACATATATACAATGGAATACTACTCAGCCATAAAAAAGAACGAAATAAGGCCATTTGCAGCAACATGGATGGACCTAGAGATGATCATACTAAGCGAAGTAAGTCAGACAAGGAAAGACAAATACCATGTGATATCACTTACATGTGGAATCTAAAATATGACACAAATGAACTTATCTATGAAACAGAAATAGTTGGGTGCCGAGGGGAATGGTGAGGGAGGGGTGGATTGGGAGGTTGGGGTCAGCAGATGCAAACTATTCTATACAGGATGCATAAACAACAAGGTCCTACTGCAGAGCACAGGGAACTACATTCAATATCCTGTGATAAACCATCGTGGAAAAGAATGTGAAAAAGAATGTATATATGTGTACAGCTGAATCACTTTGCTGTACGGTAGAAATTAACCCAACGTTGTAAACCAACTAAAGTAAATTAAAAAAAATAAACACATATGGCGTCAAATTCCAGATATCTGATACTCCTTGGTACTTCTGCGAAATCGAGGACCACATTTCACTGGAGTAACAACCATGGAGTTTTTAGATAGGTGTCTTCATTTTCTGGGGCTGCCACAACAAATTACCCAAACTTGGTGGCTTAAAACAACAGAAATGTATTCTCTCCCAGTTCTGGAGGCCAGACCCTGAAATCAAGGTGTCAGCAGGACCAAGCTCCCTCCAGAGGTTCCAGGAGTGATTCCTCCTGGGCTCCAGGAGCTCCTGGTAGCTCCAGGCCTTCCTTGACTGAGACCACAGCACGCTGATCTCTGCCTCTATTTTCACATAGCCTTCTTCCCCTTGCCTCTCCCTCTCAAATCTCTTTCTCCAACAGTAAGGATACCACTTGTTGGATTTGGGCTCCACTCTAAATGCCGAGAGCCTTTTGTTAAAACTTTTTATTTTACACTGGAGTATAGTTGATTAACAATGTCGTGTTCGTTTCAGTTGTACAGCAAAGTGATTCAGTTATACATATACATGTACCTATTCTTCTTCACATTCTTTTCCCAATTAGGTTGTTACTTAATGTTGAGCAGAGTTCCCTGTGCTATACAGTAGGTCCTTTTTGGTTATTCATTTTAAATTTAGATGTGTGTACACGTCAATCCCAAACTACCTAACTATCCCTCTCCCAACCCTGGTAATCATAGGTTCATTCTGAGAGCCTCAATGTAATTTTACCTGCAAAAATCCTATTTGCAAATAAGCTTCACAGGTATTAGGGGTTAGGAGTTGGACTTATCTTTTGGAGGATCACTGTTTAACCTATTGTGATGGAAATTGGATCTCCAGCATCTCATGGTAACTCCCATTCTTTTTTGTCTTATATCTGGCCAAACTTACCTTGCCTACCTGGTCTGTGCATGCATCTAAGTTTCCAGGACTTGATTCCAATGTATCTTACAGTGCATAGTTTTGAACTGTCAAAAAAAAAAAAATGCTCTAGACGAATGTTAAAAGGCAGGGGAGACTTTATCCAAAACTATTGGGATAGGGTAGAGACACCAGAACTCATTCAGAGCTCAACTTCACTGAAACAAAGAGTGGGAGAATTTTTAAGAGCAGAGGAAGAGACATCTTAGGTCATCTGTGTGTGCTAATTGACTTTACACAAAGAAGTGTGGACTTTTTCATATCGTTATGGTGGGAGGGACTTTCACAGCTTGGAGCAAGGCTCCCACTAAAGTTTGGCTTCTTCCCTCCCATGGAGACTGAGAATTCTATCTTCCTTGATGTTACTTTTCAAAGGGCTGGCTCCCAGGTTCATTCCCAGGATGAAAAAATGAAAAGAGGCTTTTAAAGAAATTACATATCAAAGGAGCAGAGAAAGAATTTCCCATTACAAGTTTTCCAAAGTAAATGCTCTAAGAAAAGAGATGTCAGGAGCCAAGAGGGAGGAAGGGCCTATGTAATGTTCAGTCAGAGGTAAACATTCAGGTCGTCTTGGTCAGAGCTGACCCATCTTACCTGGCCCCTTCCGTTACATTTATTCAATTAGATGATTTCTACTTTCTAACTGCAAGTTCCAGGACATTTCTGAGTCTCATTTCCTTCATCTGTAAAATAGAACTGGGTTTTCCCTGGTAACGCAGTGGTTAAGAATCCGGCTGCCATTGCAGGGGACACGGGTTTGAGCCCTGGTCCGGGAAGCTCCCACATGCCACAGAGCAACTAAGTCCATGAGCCACAACTACTGAGCCCATGTGCTGCAACTACTGAAGCCCGCACATCTAGAGCCTGTGCTCCGCAACAGGAGAAGCCACCACAATGAGAAGCCCACACACCGTGATGAAGGGTAGCCCCAGCTCACTGCAACTATAGAAATCTCGTGCGCAGCAACAGAGACCCAACACAGCCAAAAATAATAGATAAATTAATTAATTTAAAAAATAGAACAATAAGGTTACTTAATTCATAGGGTTGTTACTAGGAGGATGCAAGATCATATAGCTAAAGTACTGTGGGGACATGGGGGTGTGGACCTATGGCATCCAAATGCCCCTATGTCATTTCAACTTGACAGACAGTTCTATTCCCTTTTTACTTAGTCTCCTTTGAAGATAGAAGGGGCAATTTGACTCACTTCAGGTCAACAAAACCTAAGCATGAAACTCTGTGGGACATTTCTTGGCAAGCTTTTGTTCTTGGATAAAAGGGCATACATGACTGACATCACCTCTTCTGGCTCTTTTTTGCTGTGATTATGATGTGATGGCTGGAGATACAGCAGTCATCTTGCAACCACGAGGAAAAAAACCCAAAGTCTTGCAGGGGACTAATTTCTTTTAACTGCTGAACTAATTTCAACAACTTCTAGACATTTTATTAGGTGAGAAGAAATAAAGCACTAAGTTGTAAGACACTGTGATTAATTTTACTGTCACTTGCAGATAAACTCAATCCTGCCTGACAGAAAATAACGCAATGGTGTTCACACTTTGGAATGGATTATACCTCGTTAAGCACACATCTGCTTCTTCTAGTACATTGAAAGGTTTTGGAGACAGACCCAAGTCTTATTTACTTCTGTATTCTTCAGAGCCCAAAGGAGAAAGAGTTTCTATAGTATACTTGAAAAGAAAGCCTTAAGGATATGGACAATTATTCCTAAATTTAATTAAAAGAAAAAACACTCATAAGCATTCACTGTTCCTGGTTCTGGGCATTAAAGAATTTTAAAAAACAAAAAACAAAAAACCCCCACAGTCTCTGCCCTCAAGATTACAGATTTCTGAGAAGAAAAATGGATTTCTCTAATACAACGAGTTTGTTGTAATAGAGATATTGCAGAGGATAACAAGGGCACAGCCATTTACAAAGATGTTGTACCCATTGAACGCTTGCAGCTGTAGCAACAGAAATTCTGACTCATCAGGCTTTTACAATACGGGGTCTTATCATCTCTCTTGAAAAGCCCAAAGATCCATGGTAGGAAGTCAGCTCCAGGGTTGACACATTCAACAGCTCAGCCATGTGACGTGTCCCTTCATCTTTCTGCTCTCCATCCTCAGGTTGCCTTCCTTCCTACACTAGCAGCGAGATGGCACCAGAAATTCCAGGGGCCGTGAAGAGATGTGAAAATCTCCTCATAAAGGAAGGTGTCAGAAGGCAGTAGATTCTGAATATGCGACTGACACTTTTCACTGCAGATACGAAGAAGTCTACATTCAGTAATAAATTATGTCATTCATAAAAATTCCAGAATGTCTGAGCATACGTTATATGGATCATTACAGAAATTACAAATACAGTGCTTTATTTAGTATGTCAGAGTTTTCCAAAGCTGACATTTCATTTCAGAAATGTGTGTGTGCGTCTGTCTGTGTGTCTGTGTGTCTATGTGATCAGGCCACACAAGATGGCTGTTGTCTTGCTCTCTGTACCTCTTCTGCTAGACGGTGTCTGCTTCACCTCCACCCACCCATGTGATTGACCTTCCTACATACTTGACCTTGGCCCCAGCTAGTGATTGTTCTAGCTTTTAGATCAGGACATCTGCCCTCTGAGAGCTTATCAAAGGGGCAGAGAGGGGTGTACTCCTCTGCTGGTTTCTCTGGCAACCAGTGAGCCAACCCTGAGGTCAGTTCCCCCTATGACTGGTAACCTCCCCTTCCTCCTGGTAGCAAAGACTGCTGCCCTGTCCTGCCCACAGCCTGCTGCATGCACTGGGGTGCTGCTGCTCTAGGACCTTGCTTCACACATGTAAGATGCCCTGTCCCTGACTCCATGTTGGATCTGTTTCTTTTACTTTGACCTTTGTTTCCATTGCTTTTGTTCTGTCTATAGCTCTAGGCATACAGAATGGCCTGCCTCGGGGAACCCTGCCCCTCCGCCTGAATGCTAAACTGAAGTGCCTTTGTTCAGCTCACAGGGAAACACCCTGATCCTGTCCACCTGTGAATGGCTGCAGAAAAGAAGAAATGAACACATTCCTTCCCCGAGGCTGGCCGAGCCGTGAGATGCTTTGCGAGACTTACGGCCTTTTTACTTTACTTCCTCGCCTCCTCCCCGCTCTCTGCTCTAGAAAAGAAACTAGCATCCAGACCCCATAAGATGGTACTCCAGGATGCTAGTCCGCCATCTTCTCAGATTCCCAGCTTTCCGAATAAAGTCGCTATTCCCCGCCTCAACGCCTCGTCTCCCGATTTATCGGCCTGTCGTGCAACGAGCAGAGCCAGCTTGGCCTCGGGAACTCGTTCACCCACCGATGTCTCTGTGCCTGACTCCAGAGTCTTGCTGCGGTCTCACGGTGTGCAGGGTGCCTCCCCACAGTGGCTGCATGCGATGTAAAGACGAAATGGAAAGACATTTTGCACTTTGCAATAGATAAAGCCCTGGAAACAAAACCGGGGATGATTTCAGGGAAATTCAGCTCCCTTCTGGAGGTCTATGAACATTCCTCCACAGTATTTATTCAACAGTATTTTGTTGATTTCGCACGATGTGCCCAGCATATATCTTCATTTAAAAATGGAAATGTAAAGAACCACATTGCTAGCCGTTTCCTCTATGAGGAAGAGCTGAAAAATTCATGCCAACAGAAAACACCACCTCCTCAGATCCACAGCTATTTGCTAGAGCCCAACTGCATTTCAGGAGCAGTCACAAATTGGAGAAATACACTTAGTATGAACAAATACGATCATTTAAAAGACATTTTCTCTAATGGAGGAATTCTTTGTAAGTAAAGATTGAATTATGGAAGATCCCGTTTATGGGGAAAACTGAATATTTAGAGTTCATGAAATTGAGAGGAATTGATTACACAGAATTGGAAGGAAGACAGAAGAAGACATTTAGCCCAGACCAGTTCTTCCAGACAAAATTCCAAGACTGTGCAATGTCCGATTTCCACAGGGGCCCTCACCCACACCTGGTACATCTCCGGGCGGCTTTGTTCATGCAGAATTCCATGTGAATGGACTTGTGTAGTGAGGGCAGTGAGGCTCTTTCTGGCTTTTCCTCTGCCTTCTTTACACACCTGAAGGCCCTAAGTTCACATCCCCGAGCTGGACCCTGGAGCCTGGAAGCTACATCATTAGGTGCTGTCTGTTCTATGGTCAGATCCTATTACGGCCATTCCAGAGGGTGGGCTCCCGAATCCAAGCCTGGCCTCGGACTGCTGCAGTTGCTGCCTTGTCCCTTGAATGTAGCTAAAATTCATGACTGCTTGTTCCCCTCACCTGAAGTCCAGTTCACGGTGTTCCTGTGCTTTTCTGCCCCAGCAGGGAGTGAGAGGGACCTCAGTGTTCAAGGACAGGGCCGGGCATTTTATAAATGGCTTGAACTGACATCGAGTTGCTGATTTTTTGTTGTACTCTGCCTTCACCTCCCCATCTGAGTTTAACTAGATCCAGATTTCACTCTGTTCTAATAAAGGCTATTTCTAGAAATGTTGGAAGGTCTAGAAAATATTTGGGGCCATCTTCAGTAGTGATTTGAGTCAGTGGTCTACAGAAAAGTCTTGCCTCATGCTATCTTGGAGTACATTTCAGGGGAACGTGCATTATTTCAGGAGCTGGGACCCTAGGCCCTTTCCTGGGTGCCAGAGACCCGTCTTCGCAGCGGGACGACACCCTCCACAACACAGGCCACTTCTGCTCACATCTGCCAAAGAGGAACAATCCAGGCAAAGACTGTGGTTGGCTCCATTTATTTTTGCTAAAATATTTATGCACATTTAATTTATATGCAAATAACCCCTTTTCCTCCTGGCCCCTAGGAGTCTACAAAGGCCGCCATATTGCTGCTGGTGCCTGGAATTACTGGTTGGAAACTGAATTATTCCAGAATTAGACACAGTCAATTCAAAGGCTCCTCCTCCCACAGGACTGATGTTTTCCGTCATCTTCTCAGAATTCACAGTGATGCTGCATTTGAATTGCACTGTCATCTCAGGAATAGCTCTGGGTTCTATGGCCAACCACCAAATCTAAAGGATGTCTTTCTCATGTAATCCCATGATGTGTATCCTGTAGACTTCATGAGTTACACTTCTGAGCACATCAGGTAAAATATTCCTTCCAGAGCTAACTATTTCAACTGGGTCATTAAAAACATTGGTTGTTTTCTATCCTTCAAGTGACAAAGCAATCATAAATGGTAGCAGACTTGTAGAAGGAGATGTTTTTCTGAGTGACCAGTAAGGAGGGCTGGGAGTCTGCTTAAAAGATCCTTTCCGGGACTATTTAGCGGTAGACAGCATCAAGGGTGTGTCGTTAATTGCAGTGGCTCTCAGTAACTTCCCAACCTAGGCTACCCTTCCCAACAAAACTACCAATCTAAGAAAGTCTCCGTCTCTTATTTAATTTTTCAAAAGCATTAGTATAATAAAAGAGTATTTTAAAATGTTTGTAGTAAATATGATACTAGAAATACAGAACTTGGAGGCTTAAGAAATATGTTTTAGAAGAGCTGTCCACAGGAAAACCTTACGGTAGAATACTCCACTTCCTAAAATCAACAGTAAAGTACATTACATGTATTTCAAGTGTTTCCCACTTATTGCAGAGTGTAAATCCTTCTTGAAATCCTGATTTCAATTCTTTAGGGTCTATACCACAACGTGGGATCGCTGGATCGTATGCTAGTTCCACCTTTAGTTTTTGATGAGTCTCCATACGGTTTCCATAGCCGCTGCACCATTTTACATTCCCACCAATAGTGTACACACAGATTCCAATTGCTCCACAACTTTGCTAGCCAGTGTCTGGAGTTTGATGCCTCACAAGACCTCTCAACTTATTACTTAAATAAAACCAACAGATGAGTAAATTCTATGTCTTGTACTCTTAAACCAGAAATTTAAACAAGAACAGTGGGTTTTGATCCTGCCCAACTGAAAACTTCATTTTCAATTTCCATATTTTTGAAAAAGGAATCAATAGCTACTTCACCACAAAGTTTTTACAAGGTTGAAATGTGCTTAAAAGCATGAAAACACTTTGACCATTGTTAAGTATTACAGACATGCCACTTGCTGCCACTATTTTTGTTCAGGTTGTTTGTATGAGGACTATCACTCTTCCTGACTCTGGCCCAGAACCAAAATGAAAAGGCACTAAGTAATTCTCACAGATTGGAAAAATGAAAAATATTTATATCAGTTATATTTGTCCCTTTAGCATTTCTTGGCAGTGGGGTATGTGGCTATACGGGTAATATCTCCTCAGTTTATTCATACTAATTGCATAGATAACAGACATGATCTAAAGACCGTTGTCCTTGGAGCTGGATGATTTCCAATCACCCTCCAGATCTCCTCTTTGCCCCAGTGCCCCCCTGCACCACTCTAAAACCTGGAGGCTGACCTCTTCATAATGGACCAGCTGGGCTCCCCTGCCTGCTGGCTTCTGGTTAGATTTTCTACTGGGAGGCACTGGGGTTTGGGGGTCAAGATGAGAGAGAGGTCAAGGGATCTACGGCCCTCCTTCTCTCCCTACTCTTCGAGGATTTAGCATCATTTGTGTTTTGCTTTCACAGAAGCCACAGTTCCCACTGGATGAGAACTTCTCATTGCCACCCCTCTCCCTGTTCTGGAAACGGTTCCTTCCTCTTGGCCCCCTGGTTAGGGTCAGGCTGGGGAGTAGTGTAAAGGCTTTTCCTCTGATGCTAGTTCCTGGGTGTGGGACCATCCCCTGTCTACCTATCCTGAAAAATCCATTTAAATGCTGCCTTTATTCAATCCTATCCTGCTTGGAGTATGCCATGTATTTTCTATGAGGACTTTAACTAATGCAATGGTAGTAATAATAATAATATAATGATCATTAGCTAATTCTTCCTTTGTGTTCTGTACACTGCAGGTCTTGTTCTGGGTGTGTTTCCACAGTGTGACCCACTCTGCCCTCACAGTGGCCTTATGAGCTAGGTCCTGTTATCACCATTCCCCTTTGCAGATAAACAGATGCACAGAGAGGGTAACTGACTTCACCAAGGTCACACAGCAAGTAAGCAGTGGAACCGGCCCTTAAACTTTGATGGCCTCGTGATAGGATCCAGGCTTCAACCTACATTCAGTGCAGCTGTCCGTCATGCCGCCAAGTTCTGAAATGAGGACGGCTCGGACTGGTGACCTTTCTTATTCAATAGTCAGCAGTGGGACGTATCACATGATTTCGTTTTCATTTGTCCCCACTAATTGTGAGAAGTGCCTGTGCAGTGTCGCTAGCTGAGATGCTCCAGCTCGCACGGCGAGACTTGCCATTAATCCACTAAAAAGCTCTTTGGGGCCACTAACGTCCGCATGCTTGTTAATGTGTGATTACTGCACTGGCTCCAATTTTCTCTTTCCCAGACCACGTGAAACCAGGCAGGAGCAGGGGTGATTTAGAAACAACCGAGTGCATTACACAAGCACGTTTTCACGTTAATAGGAGCAATAAAAGACTTCACAGCCATATTTACACCCAAGCCTGTCCATAGTTTAGCATAAAGGCAGGGAATCAAAGAAGTTGGTATGTATAGCACATTTATTATTTCTCAAAGCTCTCTGCAGCTGCCTGCAGAGCTATGGGCTCTGGGGAAAAAGACACAAAAAATGGAAATAGCTGCTGTCACCAGTTAGGAATTTTGTTTTATAAACGTGAGATATATATTATATTGTGCAGCAAATCGCTTTGATTAAATAGCTTTTTTGGATTGTACGTGCTCACACTTTTAGAGTTAATAATGGCTCTCGTTTATTAAGGAATGTTCAGAGGTTTGTTCTAATGTTCTATATGTCTGAACTCATTGCATCGCATAAGAACCCTAGCAGGCAGGTCCTATTTCAGTCCCCTCTGCAGGCAAGGAAACTGACACACAAAGGGGTTATTTAACTTGAACAGAGTTCACCTACTGAGAGCTGAACTGTGCTATTCTGACCATTGCATTTTCCACGCAGTGTTCCACTTGTTTTGTTTTTCCACTTGGCTTGCATGGAAACCTCCGGACTTGCCAGCCCTGGAAGCTGAATTATGCTCTGAACGTTTATCAGACCCTGTATAGATCCTCATGCTGTCATGAATGACCAGCAGCTCGATCTCGACATCAGTGGCCGGACCAGGGGCCCGAGGGCCAGCAGGCGTCAGGAGTAACTCGTGGACATTTCGGTCCCAGGCTCTTCTTAAAAGGGCCTGGGGTCAGCAGACTGAATTCCCCATGAGAGTCACAGCACCCCACCTGTGGCTGGGGTCCCTCTCCCCATGGCCAGGTCTCCCTCCCACACACGATCCCAGGATATGATAAGGTACCCAGAGCTCTGGCAGGGGCGAAACTGCATCCGCCAGCATCAAAGACATACCCCACCTGAAGAATGGACATACATTCAAGAGACTTTGTTATGACTCACAATAAATATATAAGCAGTTGTGCACAGTTGAGAATGCACAGGCTCCGGAATCAGGCTGACTGAGCCTCACTGTAATTCTAACAGCATTAGTATTTTTACCTAAATTTTACTGAAGGTCAACACTGTGTAGGACTCTACATACACTCAACTTCCTTGTAAACCAACCCTGTAAGGCTGATACCAGCACAGCACTTGTTTTACAGGGGAGAAAACTGAAGCGAAAGGAAAGGATCTATGAGTTGACCCAGTTCACAGGTTGTAAACGGCAGCGCTGCAGCTTGAACCCAGCGCAGTCTGTGCTCAAAGTCTGAACTTCAGGGTCCTGTACCCAGGGGCCCATTATTGAATGCTGCTTTGATGAAAGAATGACTGAATGATTGCTAATTACATCTGCTGTTTCCTGGGAGCAAAGAACTTAGCCAGCTTCACAGCTTTGATAGGCGAATCATCCCCTTAATAGATGAGGATATGAAGGCTGGGGGATTGACCATGGCCAGAGCCAGGCATCAGCAGAATTAGAGCTTAGAGCCCAGGTTTTTCTGAAAGAGACCAAAGAGAGAAGCCACTTCTGTGACCCAGGGACCCCCGCCCCCCCCGCCGCTGAGTTTCTTCTGGATGCCTATAAAGAACAAGATACACAGAAATACAACAGAGGGACAGTCTGAAACCATAGCAGTGATACGGTGGGAATGATGGATTAAAGGCGACCACACGGGATCCAGGGATGTGCACGGAGGCACTCGACCACATGTCAGCCGACATCAGGGAATGAGCCCGGGGCGGACAGGGATGACACAAGCTGCCTCTGCCTACGTAACAACTCTGGAGGGGGTAAAGAGATTGTCTTCCATGAACAGGAAAAACATGCACAATAACGTCCAACAGAGAGGGACGGGGAGGGAGACAGAGATGGGGAAAGAGTCCAAAAGGACCTTTCTTCCATCAGAGCGTCTCTGGGAAAGGAAAGTTAATGTATCAACACTCAAACCCCCGTTTCTGTGTTCTCTGTGTGTGTGTGGTCCTGTAGCAGGGAAAAACAAATCTGACTCCATATTGGATCTGTTTCTTTTACTTGGACCTTTGTGTTCTGTTGCCTTTGCTACAGGTTAATCACTAAAGGGATGATGTCTCTAAGCTTAAACGATACATTATGGCCCATCTCTGGGAACCCGCCTCCCATGTAATGAGCGTTAAGCTAAAATACCTTCGTTTAGCTCACAGGAAACATCCTGACCAGACCCACCTGTGAATGACTGCAGGGAGGAAGAAATGATCACATCCCCTCTGGAGGCTGCCCGGAACCAGGAAGTGTTTGACTTTACTCCCTCCCCTTTGAGTATAAAAGAAGCCTGAATTCTAACTCCGGCCAGATGGTTCCTTGGGTCACGAGTCCACCATCTTCTTGGTCTGCTGGCTTTCCAAATAAAGTCGCTATTCATTCATTACCCCAACAGCTTATCTCTTGGTTTTTTGGCCTCTCGTGCGCCAAGCAGTGCAAACTTGGACTCAGTAGCAGTCCCCTCACGCTGAATTGATCTCTCTTTCCAAAGGATGAACAGCGTCTAAAGGAAGGTAACACACTGGCCTTTCCAGCACGTAAAAGGATAATGACATTGATGTTTCTCTTGTTAGCCCCAACATCATCTTTGTGCAGATTTCAACTCATGTGGCACTTATCCCAGGGCCCCAAGCCCAACAAAAGAAAAGCTTCACAGTTAAAGTCTTAGCTAAGAAAAATGAAAATAGGCTAAGGAGCTTTTTTCTCTAGACCCTTGAAACTGGAAAGACTGACAATGAACTCTGAAATGGTGCTTTCTCCACTTATGTCATTTTCAAAAGCCTAGTTACTTTGTCGGTAATGATACTCCATCTGCAAACCGTAAGCATGTGTCTCATTTTGTTCCATAATAAGAAATCAAAGGCGTGCTTAAAGTAGCTTAAAAATAAGGATATTGCACATACTTCAGGAGTCCGAAGTGGCCAGAGATAAATAGAATCACTATTTCTCACACTTTTTGCCCAAGGAGAATAAAGAATCACATTGTTCCTTGTTGGAGGATATTAATAATTTACTTAGTGGTTTTCAATGTGCTAAAAGCACTCATTAAACACACATACATTGAGCATCTTCTATGTGTCACGGATGGTGCCAGGGTCTGCGATACAGAGGGGGCTGTAATCTCATTTTCCATTAGGAGCTGTGTCATTCCAAGCAGACATGGGTCCTCTGCAAAGTGGCAGGTCAGGGGGTGAACTTGTGTTTGACTGATAGGGTGCTTTCCTTCTGATTGAATTCGTGATTTGCTGCTGAAACAAATGACCATAAATCTAATTTTAAAGCAACACAATATTTAAAACTTTTTCAGTTCTGCAAGTCAGAAGTCTAAAATGGATCGTATTTGGATGAAATCAGTACTGTGTTTCTTCTGGAGTCTCTGGGTGAGAATTTGTTTCCTTGTCTTTTTCAGTCTCTAGAAGCTGTGCCTACAGACCTTGGCTCATGGCTGCATCACTGACCTCTGCTTCCATCACATCTCCTTCACCGACCCTGACCCTCCTACCTTCCTCTCCTAAGGATGCTTGTGATTCTACTGGGACACCTGGATAATGCAGGACAATCTCCCCACCTCAAGATCCTTAACTGAATGACACCTTGCAGAGTCCCTTTTTCCATGTAAGGTGACATAGTCACAGACTCTGGGGTTTAGAATGTAGATGTCTTTGGCGGGGATAGGGAATTACTCCGCCTACCACAAAGATCAACTTTTAAATACCAAAACATTTACCTTATCAACCACATATCCTTCTGATTCAAGTATAGACTTTACTTGATAGAAGTATTACTATCGGTTCATAAAGAGTGACAAACGCACCCTACAAAGGTAAGATGTCGATAATAGGGGAGGCGTGGGTGTGTGGTGTATGGAAACGCTCTCTGCTATGTTCACAGTAACTCTGTAAATCTCAAACTGGTTTAAAATAAAAAGTATATTACAAGTGATCATTCCTGCTGCCTTTGGAAATGTAGAAAATCAATCAACAGTTGGTTATTCCTGTTGGGAAGCAGTTGACGGGAGCTGAGTCCAAGCTGACCCCCTTATTGGAGTGCATACACCTCCTTCGGTTAAACTCAGACCCCCGGGCGACCTCTTCCTCTGTCCACGTCACTTCTCTGGTGGCTTTGGAATTTGAGATTGTGACTCTTGAAAGAAACAATGACACAGATAGTTGTGTGATTGCGCCTGTGATCTGCGCCAGTTAGGGGGGTGGTCTGGGGGCTCTGAGAGCCCATCTGGGTCGTGCCTTGTCTCAGGTTCTGGCCCCTCCAGGTCAGATGGAGACTCAACAACCAACGGGGCAGGCAGGTGAAGCTTCTGTTCCTCTCCGTGCCTTCCAGATTGTGGCAATTTCAAACTCTATTAAATCAGGATGTTTTCTTTGCTGGTTGATGTATATGTTTTTTTCTGGCTAAGTGCATTTGTTCCCAGGAGCTGACATGCTTCAGGGATTGTTGCATAAGAGAGTGACAAGACGTTCTAGTTATTGCATGGGGGGCGAAGGAGAGGGACTTGTTAAAATCTGGGGACCCTGTGCCCGTGGATAAGAATAATGTAAATCCCGTTATTATAACTCTAAGCAGGGTACTGAGCCATTACAGTACTCAATTATTTTGATGCTGCGAGGCAAAAGTTTCCATGTCTGAAATACTAGTCTACTTGACATTGGGCAAATGAGGTGGCATTTTTTTATGGAGTGATGCCCATTTGTGAAGGTGGGAACGCATGCCTCTCAGCCTGGCCTGCCCCGAGCTCCTCCATTAATGTTCTTTGTCCTAATACTAGTGGTCACATTTAGTGTTTTATAAAGGAAACGCTTTCTGGAGAGATGGTGCAAGGTCAGGGAAGACCACATAAGGAGAAAACCTCCATTTCGTTGTGACTCTGAATTGCAGAACTGCACAAAGTTACTGTATCTTCCTTCCTACTGGCTAGTGATGCTGAACAGGTATTCATGTGCCTGTCTGCCATCTGTATGTCTTCTTTGGAAAGATATCTGTTCGGATCCTCTGCCCATTTCTTAAAAATTGGGCTGTTTGTCTTTTTGACGTTGAGGTATATGAGTTCTTTGTATATTTTCGATGTAAAACCCTTATCAGATATATGATTTGCAAATATTTACTCCCAATAAGTAGGTGGCCTTTTCTTCTTGTTGATGGTTTCCTTTGCTGTGCAGAAATCTTTTAGTTTGATGTGGTCCCACAGGTGAGGCACCACTGATTTTTCACACTTATAACAGGCATCGAACGTCCTCCAAAGCCTGGAAGCCAATACAGAATGTTGGGACATTTGACTCTGAGTTTCCAGGTAATAAAATTCAGACTGTCATCTTCTCCTCTCATGGTAATTGGCCTTAACGCTGTCCGAGGAAACCCATGGCTGACAACCCCCATTCCAGAATTTGTGTCAAATGCTTCACAAATCAGCACGTTCCATTTCTGACATCCAGTGATTAATCTCACCACCTCACTCGGAGAGCTATCATTGCCCAATTATCACAATACATGGAGATCTAATTAAATTCATTGATGCAGTTTTCGTGTGACTGAGTTATTGACATGGATGTGAATTAACTTATCTGTTCGTAGCTGAAGGCCAGTAACAGAATTTGAAGAGAAATTATGTCTAGATAACACTCAGCAATGGGCAAGAGTACGTCTAATTCAGACACGTGGGCACACAATAAGGGGGGGTCTCCCAGGGCATAAGCGTCAGGGATAGTTCTCTGGTGCATTAACACCACCTACGAACAACCTCTTGGATATGCCCTGTCTCAAGGTAATGGTCAACTACAAAAACAAGGACTAAGGAAATCAGGTGAGATCTTTTCGTGGATGATCCAATGTGGAACTCTAGGAGAGGAGTATGTTCTCTGCTACCAAGTCTAAACATATCCTTCATTGCAGCCAACATTCTATGTATTAAACATAACAAATCGAGAAACAATTGGTTGGGACATTGTCCTAAGTGAGATAAGCCAGTCACAAAACCAAATACTGTATGATTCTACTTATGGGAGGTCCCTGGAGAAATCAAATGCATGGAGACAGAAGGTAGAATAGGTTTTGCCGGAGGCTGGAAGAGGGCAGGAGGGGAGTTAATGTTTACTGGGGACCGAGTTTCCGGTTCCGCAAGACGAAAGCGGTTCCGGACATTTGGCGCCACAACCACATGACTGTACGTAATGCTACTGAACCGGACACTTACAACTGGCCAAGATGATGAATTTTATGTCATATGTATTTTACCATAATTACAAAGGAAATGTAGTGCTTACAACAAACAGCCAGTAAGTCTGGAGCCACTAGAAGCTTTTAAGAGGAATTGCTTTGTACAGGGCATTAAAGGTTTACCCAACCGTGGGAAGGACTGGGCAAGCGAGCCCTGCTGCTCTCTCACCCGAGCCCAGTGAAGCCGATCTACCGACACCAGTCTGTGGCAAAGGAAAGTGCAGTGTTCCCCGCAGGCATCAAGAATGGGCAGCGAATGCGCAAAAGACCCCAACTCCCTGATGGCTTCCAGGGAAGGGTTCTTAAAGGCAGGGTGAGGGAGAGCGTGGTGGGGTGTTGCCATCAGCTCGGGGACCTTCTTCTGATGGGTTGGTGGGGAGGTAATTGGGAGCCGACATCATCAGCCCTCCGGTGCCCACCGGTCTGGGGTCTCCGTGCTTGTGGGCAACAGACAGTTAACTTCTCCCACCTGATGGGGGTCTCAGTACCTGCAAAACAGCTCAAGGATATGGCTCAGAAAAGTATCTATAGTCTTTGAGGAGGAACTAAAGGTTCTTGACTTTGTCGAATGGCTAAACTATTATTCTTTTGTCTTGCTTGACTGTTTTCTTTTCTTTCTGCGTTTCCTCACCTCTCTCATTAAATTTGTTCTTTGGACCTTGGGGAAGGCTCAGGAGGCTCAAGTTTTTCTACAGACAAGAGACAAGTAGAGGACGTGGAGGGGTCAGTCCCAGGAAAGTCCCGTAGGGCAGCAACCTTCCGGCACCGGGGACCAGTTCCGTGGAAGACAGTTTTTTCCACGGACGGGAGGTGGGCCGTGGTTCCGAGGGTAATGCAAGCGATGGGGGGCGATGGGCGGCGGCAGATGAAACTTCGCTCGCTCGCCGCTCGCCTCCTGCCGTGCAGCCCGGTTCCTAAGAGGCCGAGGACCGGAACCAGGGGTCGGGGGCCTCTGCCACACGGTCCTGCTCGGTTACACACTATGTCACTGCCCACAACACCCAAGTGTCTGATTCTCAGGAGGAAACCAGGAAAATGGTGGAGGAACTTCATTTTCATCATCCACCAATGTCCACCTGCTTTTCTGCACCTGCCACCAGAGGTGCACTGGAGAATAATGTCTTCTTTTCTTTTCCACCTTTCAAATCATATGCAAGTACCTCTTAGAGGTAGACACTTATCAGGACTCTTCTACTGGCAGGGAGTCTAGACCATCTTCCATAGCATTTTAGAGGCACAGAGTTACCGCTAAAGGTTGCTAGCTTCCGAAATAAAAGCAAACTTTCCTTTCCACCAACCTTACCTCTTTACTGGCTTTTGAGTGGCGAACAGCCAGACCTGAGTTCGTTAACATTATGATTAGGGTGGTTTATGGAAAAATGCCATTTGAAGTGAAAAGGACATTTCACTCTGACATCTTCCCTACAGAGCGCTGACGTAAAACTGCTGACATAAAAGGCAATATTTGGGAAACATAAAGGGTTATAAAAAATAGGAATTTATTTAAATATGTTAGAGAGTATATAATTAGCACAAAAAACGTTGTGATTTCAGACACACAATTACGGATGGCATGGCTAAATTAGTGCCATGGTATTGTACCTTTCGCAGACAGCATGCGTTTCTACCTTAGTTGAGGGCAGGGAAAGAAGTCTAACCTAGGTTTACACTCCAAGGTTTCCTATTTTCTGTGGTAGACACATTCTTAGCTAGAGTTCTCTTCACATAGTGGAACCCAGCTTTTCTAGCCTTATACCCTTCCAGCGATAAGTTTGATCGAAAGAGACTTCTCATTTCCTCAGTGCCATTGATGTTTTGGGTTCATGCCTGGCTGAGAACTGAACTGGGTCAAGTTTCCAGTTGAATAGGTCACGGCAGCAAAAGAATGAAATATGGTAATTTCTCAGACTTGAGTCACACGCTGCTCTCTCTGAGCTGAGGAAGGCATCGTGTCCACCTAAACACATGGTTGGACAGTGGGGAAGGGGGGGGTCATCCCCAGGGAATTTGGGGTGCCAGTAACAGAAGGAGCGATAATGTGTCCTGGGCAGACAAAAACAATAGCTAACTACATCATTGAAATTATTTCCTTAGGATACATCCTTACAAGGGAAATATGGATTCAAAGTGTAAATACACATATCAGGCTTCTGATGCAATTGCTAATTGCCTTTCCAAACAAAATGTTTGTGTTTATTTGTATACTCACCCCTGTGTGACTTTTTTTTTAGTGATGTAAAATAGTAAAGCCTTAAAACTGGAATTTATAAAATTACCTAGAGTATGCCAAGTTGAGTTTTGATAACTAAAGACTTTCTTTATAGCTGTTAGCCTGATGATCTTCATTAGTTCAAGTTTCAATTGCAGGTAAAAGGAGGCCTTGATAGTTAGCTTTCAAACAGAGAGGCATGAGAAAGAAAGAAAGAGGGAGAGCGAGAGAGAGAAAGAAAGAGAGGGGAGAGAGAGGGGGAATGAATAGGAATAAACCGAGGTATCTCCTTGAACAGATATGCCTCCATTGTTCCATTCTAGCACTAATAATGGTCCAGGAAAATGGCCACAGTTTCCCATTCTCACTGGTAGGAAAATCAATATCAAGTTTTAAAAAATGTCTGAAAGGTAGCAATAAAGTCAAATAGAAGAAAATTGAAGCAAGAGGGGAATAAAAACCTTCAAGAGGATTGCTTCAACATCAAATTTACCACAAGAAGAAATATCACCATGGACCCATGATTAAGTTAGGAAACTCTCTAGATCTTTCTGAATTTCCAGACCACCTTTCCATCCAGCCTTTGCTCCCGATGCTTTGAAATATCTCTCTGCTTTGAAAGATCTCTCGAAGAGCTCTTGCAACCAGCTCTCTCATGGCAGGGACCTCTCTGAGTGTGAGTGAGAAGGGACGAAGAGGTGGTCCCCTTGACGGTAATTCTCAGGTCGACCCGGAAGTTGAGTTCTCAGGAGTTCCCCTGCTTCAGAAGGGGGCGCTCCCCGAGCAAACTCTAAGTGTGATGGATAATTGAGTCAGCACCTGCAGAAAGAACCCTGCTAGTTAGTGGTACCGCTCCAGTTTCAATCACTCTCTGTCTTTTTCCCTCACCCTGTCCTTGAAACTTCTGCACAGCCACTGAATGTGCATGTATGCATCACTTGGTCTCCATAGCAACTGCATCAGACTATCAGCAAAGCAAAGGAATTCAACCTCCATTTGTTTATGATGCTCTTACCTAGATCAGCGTTTCTCAGTCTTGGTTCTATTGACATGACAGGCCTGAGAATTCTTTATTTAGGGGGCCGTCTTTCCCCCCGGTAGGATGCTTAGCCCCATCCCTGGCTTCTACCCATTAGATGCCAGTAGCACCCTTTAATTGTGACAAACTAATATATCTCCATGCATTGCTGAATGTCTCGTGGGGGAGAAGTCGCTCCCACTTGGAAAACCTCAAAGTAGATCATGGAAACAGGGGACCAAATTGGATGAGGTCTCATTACTTCTTTTCACTTATTTTTTGTTTTTTGGCTGTGTTTGGTCTTCATTACTGTGCGCGGGCTTTCTCTAGTTGCAGCGAGCGGGGGCTCCTCTTCATTGTGGTGTCTTCTCTTGTTGTGGAGCACGGGCTCTACGCACACGTGCTTCAGTATTTCCAGCACGCAGGCTTCAGTAGTTGTGGCACATGGGCTTAGCTGCTCCCTGGCATGGGGGATTTTCCTGAACCATGGCTCGAACCTGTGTTCCCTGCATTGGCAGGTGGATTCTTAACCACTGCACCACCAGGGAAGCCCTCTTTTCACTTTTAACACGAACTCATTCTAAATCTTGTCTGGTAACCACAGGGAAACTAGTGAGTATCTACTTGGCCAGCACTCTGGGAATATTTAGAAGCAACTCAAAACTCTCTCCTCAGTGTGTCACTAATTGAGACAGCATGTCTACAGTTTATAAAGTATTTTATTGTTTTTTCTTTTCAGTGTGCTACTGATTGAGCCAGGATGTATACAATTTATAAAGTATTTTAATGTTTTTTTCTTTTATAAAAATAGTGTGTGCCTCTCATAAATGATTTCCAAAAACGTTGAAATTTACTTTGAAATTGACGAAGTAAAAAATGCAAGACACTATTTCTCTTCCTGCAATATCTATTCCCAGCATTCACGTGCACAACCTTCTGAACAAATTGTACATTTTAAAACTATAAGTCAATGGCCGAAAGGCTTAGGACGAGTCTCGCCTTCATGGCTTGCCAAGGAAATGCCATGTTCCCTTTGCTGTCCCCTCTGCCTGGAATGCTGTTCGTCCAGATGCTCTGGAGGAATGCTCTTCCTGTTGGCATACTCCCTCATTTTATTCTGGCTTACTAAAACAGCCCTTCGCCAGAGATAGCTCCCTTGATACCTAACACATCAGCTGCCCAGCTCTGTGACATCTCTCTTTTTCAGTGCCTTACTTTCCTTCCCAGTACCTGAAGTTACTATGTGAAATTTTATCTTGTGTTTAACTGTCCATTTCATTATCAATCTTTAATGTCTCCCTTTCAAAGGAAAGCTTGTCTTTCTTGTTCCCTGCCATATCTTCAAGACCTAGAGCAGTGCCAGCCACAACCTAGGCCCTCAATACATGTTGCTTTAATGAAAGAATAAGAGGCACATACCTGGTGGTGTGCATGTCTCTACCCTCTTATCCTATGCCTGTGGCAGACATTACTAATCACTATCAGAACTTTCCCACTAAGGTCACAGATGGCATCGGTGTTCTTCTTACTGATGCTGCCGATACAGCAGAGCTGCTGTTCAATGTCAACACGGGGTCATCATCCTCTGTCCAAAGCTTAATGCAGGTCACTTTAGAAATACCTTAAAGTCGTGATGGTAAGATTATTAAAGCATATTCCCGTTCATTTCCTTTCTCCATATTTGTCAGATAAGTTACAAAATTTTGCAAAAGGAGCTGGGTAATAGTTTTTAAGAACATAGGCTCTCTCCTTGTGTTTGGATTAAAGCTCCATGCCTTCCCAGCTGTGAGAAGTTCAGAAAATTACTTTACCTTCCTGGGCATAGGTTCCCTCATCTGCAAAGGGAGGATAATAATAGTACCAATTCCATGGGGTTTGGTGATAACTAAATGAGATAATAAATAATAAGTTAATGATAAAAAACACTCAGAGCTTGGCCTGGTGTCGGTGTGTGTGTATATATATATATATATATATATATATATATATATATATATATATGTATATATATATATATATATATATATATATATACACACACACACACTGGTATGTACATTGCTATTATTATCTTTTATAAATCTTTAATTTTCTTTACTATTTTAATGCAAACACCGAGGATTGGTGTTTCTTTTCAATTAACATCACCCATATCACCATACATGGCTGTTCTCTGCTTTTAAGTATAAATACCAGAAATTTCATGGTCTAAGCCCTAGAAACATGATTTTCAAATCCTTTTTTTTTTTGTTTTTTTTTTACCACAACCCAGAGAAAGAAACATGTTTTCTGTCATGACTCAGCACATAATCACACACATTCAAACTGAAACAGAAGGTTCCGGAATTTGTGTGTACACTTACTATCCTCAGTGTGCTTTGATGTATCTTATTCTGTTTTCTATTGTATTCTGTTGTGTTCTAGTCTCTCTTTTACAAGCTGGCTCCAGTCCATTAAACTTATTAAAATTATTTTATATCCACAGAACATTGCAACCAGCACTTAGATAGACAGCTCTCGAGAGGCAGACCAGCTTTGGGACAACAGTGCTTGCTTTTCAGATGCATTGCTGAGAGCAGACATTCCTGGCTTAGGGGCAGGGGTCTAGCTTTTTAGAGTTGTCCAGGGATTGGAAAAAAGACAAAGGGCTATCATCTGAGCTGCATGTCACCGTTTTCCCAGAGACGTTCGTGATGTGATGGCATCAGAAGTACAACAGGGCTGTGCGTTGCTCTTCTGGTTGGGACTCCAAACACAGAGAACCGTGCAGACTCCAACTAGCTGTCCACCCTGCCCCCAACGCTTGCCAGCCACTTGCCTATGGACCCATGGATTGCATTCTTTCAGCCGTGGTGTCCTCATGCATCTGTGAAAATGATGCTACAATCTGACTTAGCTGCTTTTGAGGGTCCCATGCATTAACAGAGATCAGACACCTAACACAGTGCCTCCACAGGGGAATGACCAGTCGTGTTGGTGGTTTCTATTAACTGTATGCAGAATAGTGTTACTGAATGAAAGTTTGTGTGCCTGCACAGGTGAGGCCCAAAAAACCATAACGTTGGAGTTTGGCATAGAGAAAGGTTTATTTCAGGGCCATCCAAGCAAGGAGAAAGGGTGGCTCATATGCTCAAAAAACCCTGAACTGCCCCACAGTTTTGGGTGAAAAGTTTTTATAGGCCAAATCTGGGGAGAGGGCTGCAGGGTGTCTGACTTCTGATTAGCTGGGGGTGAGGTTAGAGGACAGGCATCAGGAACCTTGAGGTCAGCCTGAAGTTACCATTCTCCATCTGGGTGGGGGGCCTCAGTTCTGGCAGAAGAGCTTAAAGCTATGGGTATGTATATCCCTTCGGGAGGAACCCGGACCCTGCCCCAAGGCTGCACTATTGTCTCTTGGCTGCTCTTCCCTTGTCTCTGCATCCCCTCCTTTCCCCAATTAGCAACTGTTTGAACCTGCCCTTTGGAACTCAGGGAAGGTCATGGAGGCTGGATGAAACCTATTTCCTACAAACAAGAAAAGAGGGACATGGAAAGGATTTGTACCCAGGAAGGCCCCACAGGGTCCTGCTTGGTTTCAATAGCAAATGATCAGAAACTACCTAAAGACCCCAAGCAGGAGACCACTTAGTTTTGTCAAAGCTCTAGAGAAAATTTCTTTTTGACGTTAATAATAAGTTTGTGAAGAACTTAGAATAACATAGAAGATGTTTGTATTTAATATTGAGTGAACGAAGCAGGATTCAAAATATGTGTCAGGATGAACACAATACAATTAAAAGGCATAGAGGAAAATGAAGGCAAAAGACTAATATATTCACAAACAATACATTTAGTTGAGTACTTTCCCCTTCTACTTTTACTATATCTTTTCATTTTTCTATGATAAGATTTGTATTATAATAATAAAAGGGTTTCATATTTTAAAAGACATAACACTCTTCTAAATTTCAATTGCTAACCTAGTATCGATACTGAGAAAAAAGGCCAATGATGAAAAGACATCCCTTCCCTTTGAAGGAATCAGGCGGATATCCACTAATCCAGTTAAAATGGCTCCAAACAAGCTCTCTCTGCCAATATTCCAGGCATGATAAGGCTGCCAGTTACAACGGGAGAGGTAAAAGTCTGAGCTATTTCCCTGCAGAGCCAGTAACAAAACAACATCCATTTCCAGTCATGAAACTATGGATTCCATAATTATACCTATGAAGGGGTTTTAGAAAGAAGTGCATCAAAATAATATCTGAAGTAAACATTTGCAATAAAAAAGAGGAAATATAGGGCTTCCCTGGTGGCGCAGTGGTCGAGAGTCTGCCTGCCGATGCAGGGGACAGGGGTTCGTGCCCCGGTCCGGGAGGGTCCCACATGCTGCAGAGTGGCTGGGCCCGTGAGCCGTGGCCGCTGAGCCTGCGCGTCCGGAGCCTGTGCTCCGCAACGGGAGAGGCCACAACAGTGAGAGGCCCGCGTACAGCAAACAAAAAAAAAAAAAAAAAAAAAAGAGGAAATATAATCAAGAGAATAAAAAAGTTTGGGGAAAATAAAAAATTACCCCTGCTCTCATTACCACTGGCACATTTTCCTCCTGGCTTGGCTGATGTCTTTGTTCCAATGAGCATAACGGATGGAGAAAACAGATAATAGACCCAGGGCTATAAAATCAGGGAATCAGACAGAACGGGCCCTCTTTCACCATGTATTTTCCTAAATGAGCCAGTTCCCACCAGTCCTGAAACTATAAAGGGCTCTGCAGTTGTAGCTTGCCAGTAAGTATGGCTTGAAAACCCACAAAATGCATGTGTCCCTTCCAGGAAGCCACAGAGCAATACATATCACGCATACATAAAAACAGGGCCACTTGAACCTGTGTTGGTTGAACTCTACAGAAGCTTGTATAACTGAGCAAGAAACACAGCTTAATTTGCTACCAAGAGCAGTTTTGTTTTTTTTTTTTTTTACAATCCAGTCTCAGTCAATCAAAAGATATATTCTTGAACTGAATGAAGGGTTTTGGCTTTTACTACTGAACCCTGGGAACAAATGCCATTTATATTGGAATTCACTGGGTTTGGCTCATACGCTAAGGACTGAACTTGCAGAATTGCTGACATCCTCATACAAGTCTGGTGTGTGTGTGTGTTTGTGTGTGTGTGTGTGTTGAATTATTATCCTTTTTTACAGACAAAATACTGAGGCTTACAGAGAAGGTAAATTCAATAACTGATGCAGCCATGGAAGCCAGAATACATCTGAAACTTTCCCACTCCAGATTTCTGTGCTCCTAACCCCGCTATGCATACTCTTACATTTTTTAATTTAATTTTTACTTTACATTAGAGTAAAACTGATTTACAATGTCGTGTTAGTTTCAGGTGTACAGCAAAGTGAGTCAGTGATACATATACATGTATCCACTCTTTTTCAGATTCTTTTCCCATATAGGCTATTATAGAATATTGAGTAGAGTTCCCCGTGGGATACATTAGGAATGGGGGATGAACAGATACACACGACTCTATATAAAATACAAGATCAACAAGGACCTACTGCATAGCACAGGGAACTCTATTCAGTATTCTGATCATCTTATTTATTCCCCCCAAATTCCATTTATTGCACCAAAGTTTGATTTTTGTATTGGGTGAGTAGAGTGTAAGCTACACCCTTGACGTTCACTTGTGTTTGAACGTGCTGATGAAAATGAGGACAGCATTACGGGGACCGGCCCTTTTCTTCCAGAACAAAGGTTAGTAACTGATGGCCATCCCGCTCCCTGCATCCTGCAGACACGCTGTGCCTGGCACATGGAAGGTAGAAAAATGTTTCATCGGTATCCAACATAGAAAAATAAGACAATTGTATATAAAAGTCTCAATTTCTGGCTTTTTGTGAGACACTGGCTGATTTGGAAATTCTGGAAGCACACTCTAACTTGGCAAAGCTAATCTGAAGGCCAGGGACCCTTGTCCCTTTAGAGCTCTCTCCACCCATCTGTACCCCTACCTGTTCCTAGGGTCCCAGTGCTGGTAGCCCCCGTTCCAGAAGCTTCTTACCCTTCCCCGTGTAGCTCCAGTGGCAACAAAATGTAGATGAAATGAAAAGAATTTCTATCAGAGAAACAGAAGAGCTTGGCTAAAGGAAGGGATGAAAATTGGAGCCCGAATGAGCTACTGTGTCATAAATGAGCATAAATTACCTTGTCAGCGCTATTTACAATTATACGTGGCACAGACCCTGCACTTACGTCTATTTAATTATTCCATGCAGAGGTTTTTTGTTCGTTTGTTTGTTTTAATAAAGATTTCTCATTATGGCCAAATAGCTCATTTAGAAGCTTCTGTTGTACATGAGATTCAAAACTAGCTATAAAAGGTTCATCATCATAGATTCAGAGGAAACCTGTGGCCAAGTATTTAAAGATTGGCAAATTCCTGCAGAGATGTTCACGTATTTAGGAGTAAAGTATAACGCTTATGCCCTCTCTCTGTGGCTGTAGAAATACTGGGCTGAATTCCAGAGGGCATGGTGGTCAGGTCAGCATAATCCTACCAGGAAAAATCAAACAAAATTTGGAAAGAAAATGCATTCGGAAATGTTTGCAAGGGTTGAAAAATCCCTTCTGAGTTTTTCGTTTGTTTGTTGTCATTTTTAAACATATAATTCACAGATATTTCCTTACGTGTAGAAAAAACCTCTGCCTCTTTTCAAAAATGATCATAATGCCATTATTATTCTTAAACACTATTAAAATGTCCTTAATATCATCAAATATCTAGTCAATGTTCAAATTGCCCACATGCCTGAGTCTAGTTTTAAACCTCTAATATGTCATGAGTAGATGCTACATTTTTTTTTCCCCATACAGGAGCATGGCAGCTTTTCAATCCACTTTCTTTCCACCAAACTTAGCAAATCCCATAATTACATCCGTCTTTGCTGTATTATCTGGAGCTGCTCATTCCGTCATGAGAGTGAAGCTTGGTTTCCTGTAGGAATTAAGTTAAATAACTAAATTATGGAGGCAAAACCAGGCTTAGTTTGGTTTTAAAAATGAATTATGTTACCAGCCTAGTGGAAACGTCCAGAAGTGGATTGGAAGAAACGAAATCTGCTTTTAAACAAATGAGAGTCAACATTAAGCTTCGAGCCGCAGAAGTGAGAAGAGGGGAGAAGCGCACCCCCTGGGGTGAGAAAGTGGACATTTAGCATCTTCTTACCCTGTAATAGTCCCAAACCATCCTGGGCTTGTTGGACAAGTAACGACCACCCCAGATGCGAGTAGACAAAGCCCATGGTCTTAAATATAAGTGGCACCAAGCAACCTTTGATGGCTTCAGTGGTTTTCAAGAGCAATTGGTCAAACAAAAGTTGTGCTGGGGGAAATTCTTGGCAGAGTGATGGATACGAGAAAGCCTATGTTGCTTCTGTGGTGCGGGCTGGTCCACCTGTGGCTTCAGTAAACACTCTTACGTGACTTCCTTGATCCAAATGACATCTTATTAGAAAAAAATTAAACACAAAACATCATCAAACACTCTCTCTATTGACTATTTTGAAACTAAGTGCTTCAAACCTGCTTCATAAATGGTCTTGTTGACATTTGGTTAGACAGTCAACACTCACCCTTGGGTCTGTTTCTATTTCTGGACCAAACAGCTTGTTTCCACCCAAGCTTTGCACTCCTTGTCCTCCGCCTGGAGCCCCTGCCTGGGTCTGGCTCCTTTGCACGTCCCTTCGTGGAGGACAGCACCCTCGTGCCACCCCTGAGAGGAACCTTCCCGGACCTCGCTGTCTACGGCTTCCGTGTGCCAATTTAAATCACATCTACCAGGGTACAGTTTGCATACAACACAGCAGACTCATTTTAAATGTACTTTACAGGTGGTTGAAAGTCCCCAAACAAACACAACAGAATTAGACATTTTTCTTCATCATCACTGAGGACGAATTACCCCAAAAGACCTACAATCTAAATCCTCATTTCCTGATTCCCAGACTAGTGTAATATTTTCCCCCAGATCATACAATTTAATCCAAAAATTGAAAATATACACAAAGAGATTAAAAGTCACACAAAAATAAGTTTTAAAAAATGCAACTTGAAGCAAAATAATTTGACCCGATGGGCCTTGACACTATCCGATGTCCCCTTTTCTTGGGTTTGCAGCCCCCAGCTCTTCCTCTTCATCTTTCTTTCTCCCACCTTTGAAGCCCCTCCCTCTAAGTCCCCTGCCAGAGCTGGAGGGCGTGTCCCCCAGGAGGGAGACAGAGGACAAAGCACGAGGACAAAGCCACATGCCCTGTCATTGGTGGAGGGGTCCATCCCAGAGGTTCCAGGTTTAGAGGGCAGACCTTGCCTTTGCTGTTATTATTTTATTTATTTATTTGTTATTATTATTATTATTATTTGCGGTACGCGGGCCTCTCACTGTTGTGGCCTCTCCCGTTGCGGAGCACAGGCTCCGGACGCGCAGGCGCAGCGGCCACGGCTCACGGGCCCAGCCGCTCCGCGGCACGTGGGATCCTCCCAGACCGGGGCGCGAACCCGCGTCCCCCACATCGGCAGGCGGACTCTCAACCACTGCGCCACCACGGAAGCCCAGCCTTTGCTGTTATTTTGAGCAGAGAATGGACCACTGTGGATTGAGCAGACCAGCACCCCCTGCCGACTCAGGGGGAAGTGGAGCCTGTGGGGACGAAGCAGGGGTGGTCCTGTGTGTGGAGCCAGGTGGCCACCACTTTCTCTTGGAATCAGCTGCCATTCTGTGAGGAAGCCCAAGCAGCTGGGCGGTGAGACCCTATGGAGAAGAAATGAGAAGAAATGAGACCCTCCCCCCGTCCCACATAGTTGTGGATCAGGTCACCTGACAAACACGAACCTGCCAGCCATGGGAGTCCTCTTGAAAGGGGATTCCCTGCCCCCAGTCACAGCACCACAGCTGACACCATAGAGGAGCATGAAGATTCATGAGCAAAAAAATGATTGATGTTATTTTAAGCACTATGTTTTTGGGGAGGGGATTGTTACCCAGGGATAGATAACTGATGGTTCACCAAATGCGTTGGGAGGGAAAGCAGCAGAGAATGCTCTGCTTATCTATTGGGTTCTTCTCTTCTTGTTCCTGTTTATGCAAATTTTGGATTTGGGGCAGCTCTTTAATAGCTCTAAAGAGATGTTGCTTTTTGTATATATTAAATAGGTACTCAGTTGTTCACAGAGAGTTGGTAGACTAGAAGTTGACTCATCTTGGTTGAAATAGAGATATACCAGGCACTAGGATTTTCTAAAAGTTCCCCATTTTTTTTTTTCCTTTTTACGGTACGCGGGCCTCTCACTGTTGTGGCCTCTCCCGTTGCGGAGCACAGGCTCTAGACGCGCAGGCTCAACGGCCACGGCTCCCGGGCCCAGCCGGTCCGCGGCATGTGGGATCTTCCCAGACCGGGGCACGAACCCATGTCCCCTGCATCGGCAGGCGGACTCTCAACCACTGCGCCACCACGGAAGCCCCCTCTTATTTCTTAAAATTAAATTATCTTGAAGTCATCTCCCATTTTTGCGTCTTTGTGTCTATTTTTAGCAACATACATCAAACTGATTTCATTAAAAATTATTTAAACATTTTAAAATCTGGGTCACTTTTAACAGCTGGAAAAAGAAAGGCGGTTCTAAAAAATGAGTAAGATCTATTCCTTATTCTCAGAGAATTTTCATCCCAGCTTGGGAGACAAAGATAACCCACATTAATGAAGCAGAGACTAACCACAAACAATTATATTTGATTTAGAACACTATTATGCTGAGCATAGAAACATATGCCAAAAACAATAAGTACTACGTCTACCATGGCACACCGTGGAATTAGCCAAACTAACTGACAACCTCATTAGCAATTACACATAAAATTTACTAGGAAAACTGAAATGAAAATACATCCACAAGCAACTTAATTTCACTCTTTTAACTTTGGTAATAGGGCAATTTGCATATTTTAAACACCATTGTGACTTTTATATAAATACAGAAGGGTACTGTCTGGTCTCATCATTTTGGTGGAAGGAGGTTTGCTTTAGAAATCTCAATTGCACATGCTTTTATGTGATCCTGGAATAACTTCAAGGAATCAATTTCATGGTTTTGATGTAAATATCTTGGCTGGGCCCACCCTTACCCAGGATTTCCATCGCTTGGGCTTGGGGAGGGGACCAGCCTCAAAGATGCCCTCAGAAAT
Source organism: Kogia breviceps (assembly GCF_026419965.1). NCBI lineage: Eukaryota > Metazoa > Chordata > Mammalia > Artiodactyla > Physeteridae > Kogia > Kogia breviceps. Next base: position 86,219,359 of record NC_081324.1, on the reverse strand, counting down.
CCCCATCCCGTGGCATCCACACCCATGTGTGACGCCCCCCCCTTTAGTATGAGCTGGATTTAGTGAGTCTCTTCCAATGAACGGAATGCGCCAAATTGATGAGATATGTCTTCTGAGATTAGGTTATAAAAAAGACTGTGGCCGGGCTTCCCTGGTGGCGCAGTGGTTGGGAGTCCGCCTGCCGATGCAGGGGACACAAGTTCGTGCCCCAGTCTGGGAGGATCCCACGTGCCGCGGAGCGGCTGGGCCCGTGAGCCATGGCCGCTGAGCCTGTGCGTCCGGGGCCCCTGAGCTCCGCAACGGGAGAGGCCACAACAGTGAGAGGCCCGCGCACCGAAAAAAAAAAAAAAAAAAAAAAAAAAAAAAGACTGCGGCTGTAATTTGAGGTGCACCCTCTTGCCTTCTCTGAAGGAAACCAGCTGTCACGAGGCAGCCAGTGGAGAAGCTTCAATGGCAGAGAACCGAGACTTGGCAAGGGCCATGTGCATTAGCTCGTAATCTGAATTTGGGATATAACTACAGCTCTGTATGACACTTTGATTGCAACCTCATAAGACTCCTTGAGCCTGAACCACCCAGGAAAAAGCCTCTCCCAGACTCCCAGACAGAAACGATGAGATAATATGTTTGTTGCTTTCAGCTACCAAGTTTGGGAATTATTTTTGTTACACTCCAGTAAATAACTAATATATTGAGATATCTGCTTGGAGCTTTATTTACAGTGATTTATAATTTGTTTGGACTAGAAAGTTGACTTTGATGTCATCAGGAAAGATTTTTGGAAAGCTGAAATTTCACAAGTGCCAAGATACACTGGAAAAGAAAAAATACCAACCTCTTTGTGGAAAAGACACTCCATTATAATCTCAGTCACTGGTTCACAACCCTGGCTGAGCAACCAAAGTATCCAAGAAGGATGTGTAAAGTACACATTTACATGTGATTCAGATTTATTAGATTTCAGGTGGGACTCTAGAATCTGAATGTTATACAAATCCCCAGATCACGGTTTCAATCAGTCAGCTAGGGAGTCCCTTGACTGACAGCAGTGAGTTCATTGACCAGGTGATTACACCATATGGTTTTGTCCCCAAATTTCTTGATATGTGATAACCATAATATACACTCAAATCTATAGTGGGAGATAAGACCCTGAAACTCTCAGTAAAGCAAGATTTATTTCTTTCATATTAGAGGATGCTCTTGCATTTACTTCACTTATAACATAAACTATTTGGAGAAAACACATTAATTACCTTCAATTAATGATTGTTTTAGATACTTGTGAGATCACCTGACATTATTAATTAAAGATGAAGTAAGAGGAGAAGAGGATAGAGGGGAAACAAAAAGATAACGTTTAAGAAGACAAAAAAGCCAATAGGGGAGGAGAAGGCAGAAGAGAAAGGAAACAATAATGGGACATTTAACAAAGATTTAGCGACTATTTCTTAGGATATGACTCTAAAATCAAGAACATTAAATACTGTTGTAAATATTGCTTCACAAAGCAATGTGGACGTTATTCTGCAATACTCACTGGACAAGGGAACTTAGGACAAGTGTCCTAAGTTTACACAAATGTGCACTAATCGCTTGGGATGAAATTTCTAGCCAAAACATCAAATACACATTCCACATGTGCTTTATTTCAAGCAACTTAGAAGGTGGAAAACTGCGTTAGCCAGTGATTCTACATTAATAAAGTTGTTGCTGTCAAATGTATATATGATGTATTTAAATAAATTGCTTTAGGAAATACAAGGGTGAGAAAAGCAGTCTTCCTAACATCCTGTATAACACCCGATTTTAAATAGGATTAACTAAGTTAATACATATTGTAAGTCGACTCATGAATTTTTCATCCACATATCTAGAAGTTTATACATGCAAATTCTTTTTTTTTTTTACTTCTCTTCTCTATCCACACACATACAACTATTTCCTGTGGGGCTATTAGTTAGCACAGACTTTAAGACTCAGCTGGTTGGAAAATGAGTTGCACAGATGACAGAGCATTTGTTGCTGTTAAAGATCTCCCTGGAAGATCAAGAGATTCCGACAATGAGGCAGAAGCTGGAATTGAATAAACTGTAACTCTCAACCAGCAAGCAGAAGCCATAAAGCAGCGTCACGAAAAAAAATCTTACGCATTGAATAACTTTGCATATTACTGTTGTCCACGTGGAGTATGGACATCTAGCAAGAAAATCGAGAGATCAGAGGACTGCAACAGGGGATCAACAAATAATTCCATATAGCCCTAGAGGAACACCAGTGAGCCTTGGAACTTAAAATGAACAAGGACCAAGAACAACTGTTTAGGTTACTAAGGATTACTGACAACAAAATATAACCAATATAATAGCAGAGTAAGAAATAGAATGACAGGGGCTTCCCTGGTGGTGCAGTGGTTGAGAATCTGCCTGCCAATGTAGGGGACATGGGTTCGAGCCCTGGTCTGGGAAGATCCCACATGCCAGGGAGCAACTAAGCCCGTGAGCCACAACTACTGAGCCTGCGTGTCACAACTACTGAAGCCTCCATGCCTAAAGCCCGTGCTCCACAAAAAGAGAAGCCACCGAAATGGGAAGCCCACGCACTGCAACAAAGAGTAGCCCTCGCTCGCTGCACCTAGAGAAAGCCCACGTGCAGCAATGAAGACCCAACACAGCCAAAAATAAATAAATTAATTAATTAAAGAAAAAAGAAATAGTATGACAAGGAATTAAAAACACAGTAGTACCACCATTTCAGATAACTGAGGTATTTTAAGTTAGACTTTTGGCATTTTCAGCTGCATGTTTGAGTTCCTTTTTTCCCCCCTCCTCTTCTTATTGAGAAATAGCATATGTGCCACACACAGAAATATTTGCCTTGGGGCTATGAGTCTCTATTAGGGAGACTTTGAGACTAGGATACTACAGCTCATGGGAAAATAAGTTCAATTACCAGTTCATACAAGTGACATGGTAGGTGTCAGAGGATGGGCTTTGGGGTGATGGTCAGCTGGGTTGCAAGAAACAACCCAAATTTATCAGCTTGAAGAAGAAGAAAACTAAGAGTTAGCTTACAAATAACTCAAGTATCATTTCTGGACCTTAGCAGAAATGATAACTCAAAAGGACATCATTGTGACCACGAGTGACCAGGAGAGCTCTTGAGTGTCTGATTTCTTTGTACTGAACATGCCCACAGTGACTAGAACTGACCCAGGGAATCTCGACTTGAGTTTCCAAAAACACAAAATCTCTGTCTACCTGAATTTCATTTTTATTCTGTATATTAAGTAAAGCGCACTGGTAATGCTATTTTGAAGAGGTCGTGTCACTCCTGGTAAGTATTTACAAATAATTTATAAGCTCATCCACTTTCAAAAATGCAGATTGTGTCATGGTTTGGTGAATGGAAGATCTTTATTCTAAATTTTATCCTTCCTAGTTGGATGGAAAGATAGCATTGGCTTACATTGTACAAAACTTCAGCTATAGAAGTTTGCTTTGCCTACTTTCTATTTGAGGCATTTTGGACCAAAGAAAGTCAGTTTTTTGTTTGTTTTTTGTGGTATGCGGGCCTCTCACTGTTGCAGCCTCTCCCGTTGCAGAGCACAGGCTCTGGACGCGCAGGCTCAGCGGCCACGGCTCACGGGCCCAGCCATTCTGCGGCACGTGGGATCTTCCCGGACCTGGGCACGAACCCGTGTCCCCCGCATCGGCAGGCAGACTCTCAACCACTGCGCCACCAGGGAAGCCCCTGAATGTATTTTTTTTTTTGCCAGCTCTGCTGTCAAAATTGTTGACCCTTTCGCTGTCAGCCTCCATACAGATGCCTTTTGATGAAGTCTCAGATTACAGAAGAGAGGTGACCTTGGAGACCAGGATAACGGGAAGAAATTCCAAAGGCAATAAATGACCTTTGATTCTTCCACTGGCCTGAAGGGGGAGCCTCTGAGTCTTGAGTTAATTAACACATTTTGCATTTGCTAAAACCTCAACCAGCTACAACTGGTATCTCAGGATTTCAAAAAAGAGTTGTTGGTGGGACTTCCCTGGCTGTCCACTGGTTAAGATTCCACTCTTCCACTGCAGGGGGCGCTGGTTTGACCCCTGGTCTGGGAACTAAGATCCCACAGGCTGCGGAGCACGGCCAAAAAAAAAAAAAAACCCACAGAAGAGTTGTTGGTTAATGAAATCTATCGACCCACCGAGCAAAAGGAAAGAAAAGAAATGTTTCCAAGAATATCCATTAGGGAGCATGCAACATAATAAAGTGTGATAAATTAAATTTTTGTCTGTGGAGAAAATAAATTAAAATATTGAGTGCCACTTGCACCACCAGAATTAAGACACATTTCTCTGTATGAGCCATTGGGGATAAATTGGTTCCTGGAAGATGCAATAAATTCAGCCTTGTCTCTGAATTCCAGGATGAATATAAACACATTTCTTCAGAAAGCTGGTTTCCAAAATTCCATCAGAAAGTGGCTTTTGCTTCACCTTCCAGCCAGACAATTATAGATCTCAAAACAGCCTTTATTTTTGCAACGATTTACAACTACGCATTCAGGTACTCTCACTTGTATCCGACTTAGATGTTGGTTCAGTTAAAACCATCTTTATCCCAAGCACTGATAAAATCAGGATATAATTAGGACGGGGTGAACCCTTGCTCAGTTATTTTCCAGAATAATTTCCTAGAACTGGAATTTCTGAGTTGAAGATTTTGCACAATCTTGAAGGCTTTTCACGTATGTTGGCTGTTTCTCTCAAGGACTCTGTGTTCGTTAGCCGTCCTGGCAGCACAGTGTACACTGGCCTGTTTTTCAGCACCTGTCGGTATCTCCCTGGGCAGGAACTCCTCTACATTACTAGCTGTCTCCTTGGTTGCTTATTTGCAGGACGTATCATCCCACAGGCTCTAATCCCAGATAACAGCCAACCCAAGTCTCCTCCACAAGGAGCCCCAGTACATTTGAGACAGTCCTCAGCTGCAGGCAAGGGAGCTGGGGCTCCTTCCAGGCTGGAGAGGAACCCACGAGACACCCCGTCTGCCGGGAGAGCTTGAGAACATGAAAAAATGCCCACTTCTTCCGTCCACCAGAGTTCTTTCTTTTCCCCCCAACTCTCCTCAAGTTCATGTTAATGAGAGGGGGACAGTAATTCCAAGAGGCTAGTATATTTATCACAACCAGGCAATGTCTTTTTAAGGCGGAACATTAAAAAACAAATAAAACATAGACTTTTTAGGTATCCCAGGTTGGCTAGGCAGGCAAAGAAGAAATAAAGTTGGCCAAGTTGAAGAAGTGCAGGTAATACTGAAGAAAGGTCAAATCATTCACCCTCTAAAAACATTTCATTTCTTAATTTTTTTTTTTTTTTTTTTTTTTTTTTTTTTTTTTTTTTGCGGTATGCGGGCCTCTCACTGCTGTGGCCTCTCCCTTTGCGGAGCACAGGCTCCGGACGCACAGGCCCAGCGGCCATGGCTCACGGGCTCAGTCGCTCCGCGGCATGTGGGATCTTCCCGGACCAGGGCACGAACCCGTGTCCCCTGCATCGGCAGGCGGACTCTCAACCACTGCGCCACCAGGGAAGCCCTCATTTCTTAATTTAATGGTTAATCGATAAGTGTTCACTGTTGCCCCCTGGACCTGAAACGGAGCAGGGCCCTATGATCCGTGCCCCTACCCCCCTGTCCTCGGCCTGCCTTTTGTAAGTTTAATCAGAGAAGTGAGAAAATCCAGAAACAAAGGAAAACAGTCCAACAAGACTAAGTTATAATAGTTTAGTCACTAGGCAAAGTCAAGGCCCTTTCGTTCCTCCTCAAGGGCTAGAGATCATATCCTGAGCCGTGTCCCGGGAGCCGTCTTGTAGCTACAGAAACCCCTACCAGGTGGAGAAGTGAACTACACGACGACCGGACTGTAGCCATGACATGAGCTGCCACAGTGCCGAGAACTGGCCTCAAGGAAAGGGGAACGAACCGACCCTGGAACCGAAGACCCACTGTACTGAAAGCCAGCAAGAGGACGCCGGTCCGGCCACCGAGGACCAAGTTCAAGATGCCTGTCGGAGCCGCCCGTGCTGGTTCTGCACGGAGCCCCCTCCCTCCGTCTATAACAGCTCTGGCCCCCGACTGTCAGCGGGGTTGTCAGCCTTTGGACAGGCGTTCCCCATCCTCCAAGCCCCCCGTTGCCGGCATCCAAAATAAAGCAAACTTTCCTTTCCACCAACCCGGCCTCTTTATTGGCTTTTGAGCAGCGAGCGGCCGGACCCCCCTTGCGGTAACAGACCAACTTTCACAGCTGAACACGCCTGTGTTTCTTTCTCGTGGCTCAAGACACAAAACACATGCGGCACCCGGAGTCCCGTCCTTGGGCGGCCTTCCTCCAACTATGTCTGCCTCTGGCTCCCCGGGGTGGCCACGCAAACAGAGAGGTTAGTTTTGCCTGTGTCTGTCTTTTATATAAATGGATTCATGTAGTAGAAACATACTCTTTGCTTCTTTTACTCGGAATTATGTTAATTGTATCCATATTTTTATATTTTGGATTGTGTAGTCCCATCATTGAACAGTTTATTTTTACATCATATACATTATATATTGTTTCATGTAATATACATTATATTTTATCTAGTACCTATTTGTATGTTATATAAATATACCACGATTTACATATGTCTTTGGGCATTTGGTTTGTGTCTAGTTTCTGGCTCTACTAAATACTGCCGTCTGGAATATTCTAATATATGAATTCTGGCAAAAAATACGCAAGCAATCCTATTGAGTGTATATTTAGGGGTGGGATTGCTGGGTCATGGTGTACACATATGTGTAGCTTTGGTAGGTACTAGCTTTCGCAGATAGTACTGAACAATTTTACAAAGTGGTCCTATCAATTTTGGTTCATCTTTTTATTCTTTTTATTTATTTACTTTTAAAATTTATTTTTGGCTGCGTTGGGTGTTTTTGTTCCTGCGTGCGGGCATTTCTCTAGTTGCAGCGAGCGGGGACTACTCTTCACCGTGGTGCACGGGCTTCTCATTGCTGTGGCCTCTCTTGTTGCGGAGCACGGGTTCTAGGCATGCGTCTTCAGTAGTTGCAGCACGCGGGCTCAGTAGTTGTGGCTCGCGAGCTCTAGAGCGCAGGCTCAGTAGGTGTGGCGCACCGGCTTAGTTGCTCCGTGGCATGTGGGATCTTCCCGGACCAGGGATCGAACCTGTGTCCCCTGCACTGACAGGCGGATTCTTAACCACTGCGTCACCAGGGAAGCCAAATCTTTATTTGCTGCTGGTATTAGGTAGTAAAGCCCAGGGTTACAGCAGAAATTGTCCTTTGGCCTCAAACACGCCAAAGAAAAATTTCATGGTCTGTTTTCTCCCCGCAGTAAGAGGCACCGCTCAAGGGAAGGGGAAAAAATGCCTTCCTGATTCCAGACTTTCCGCCTGTGGATCCTTCCTGGACTGGATTTACAAACAACCCTGGCAGCGATTCTGTGTGTCTCCAATTTAATGCTTTTCCTCCTGAGCCTGAGTCCCCTGTAAGCTCCGCCCCTGCCCCACCCCCTACTAGAGTTCCCAAATCCTAAATAGAGGACACACAGTTACACTGGAGCATCAGAGAAACAGCAAAGAAAATTGGAGTCTAAGCAGGTCCAGATATTTCATGGGACCTACTTATACTAAATATATAAACACTATATCTAAATATTTAAATATTAAATAATAAATTATATTACAATTTAGTTAATTATATATAGCATCTATAAAAATAGTAAGTATATAGTACTATATAAAAAGATATAATTCTATTAGAATGTAAGTAAATATTAAGTAATAAATATATATAACACAGTAAATATGAATAAATATATAAAGATTCATAAAACTGCATTTTATCCAATTTATTAATCTAACAATCATCATTTAATTATTATTTATTATAGTATCATAATTTATCAACCATATTAATTTTCTTCTTTTCCATGATGGTTTATTACAGGATATTGAATATAGTACCCTGTGCTCTACTGAATGTTTATCCATTCTATAGATAATAGGTTGCATCTGCTAATCCCAAACTCCCACTCTCCAACCCTCCCTGACCCACCCCTTGGCAACCACAGGTCTGTTCTCTACATCTGTGAGTCTGTTTCTGTTTCTGAGATAAGTTCATTTGTATCATATCTGAGATTCCACCTATAAGTGCTATCATATGATGTTTGTCTTTCTCTCTCTGACTGACTTCACTTAGTAAGATAATCTCTAGTTGCATCCACATTGCTGCAAATGGCATTATTTTGTTCCTTTTTATGACTGAGTAATATTCCATTGTATATATGTACCACATCTTCTTCTTTTTTTTTTTTTTTTTTTTTGCGGTATGCGAGCCTCTCACTGTTGTGGCCTCTCCCTTTGAGGAGCACAGGCTCCGGACGCGCAGGCTCAGCGGCCATGGCTCACGGGCCCAGCACCTCTGTGGCACGTGGGATCTTCCCGGACCAGAGCACGAACCCACGTCCCCTGCATCAGCAGGCGGACTCTCAACCACTGCGCCACCAGGGAAGCCCCCCTAAAGCATTTTAAGTGAATTTCCGCAGCATCCACACTACTAGCTCTCTTGGGAGGCTGTTGCAGGAGTGGGGGGAGGAGGCCAGACATTCTGTATTTACTATGCATTTCTTTGTATAGAATTTCTGAAACTGGAAAACAATGGGAGCTTCTGCTAAAGGAGATCGTCTCTCTTGAAACCAGTGTCACTTCAATTCTCTTGAAATTCGGTGCGATCCCTGAATGATCATTTTTCTCATCACCTATAGCCCTGGTTAATCAACAGTAAACAGGGGCGACAGCTGATGAAGCAGTCCTGAGAGGCTGCCCGAAAATTAAATCGAAAACAAAGGAATTTGGAGAGCTGATCATTTGGGTGGTGGGAGTAAGAGGCAGGCTGTACTGAGCCAAGAGCCCGGGAGAGTCTCTACGCTGCCCGTGGCCTTCAGGAGGCCTCCTCTTCCTTTATGTTGTGTCGCAACTAAATACATTATAAACTAACTAGATTGTAAAGTTCCCATGGACTTTTCAGCTCTGCTCTTCTCAAGCCCACATGGCAGTGATGGCCCAATGTGATACCACACTCCGTATCAACTGCAGAACAGTGTGTGACACGGAGCACAGAGGGTTCCTTACAAGTAACAGCGGGCTTTTTTTTTTTTCATATTCTTTCCCATGATGGTTCATCACAGGATATTGAATAGAGTTCCCTGTGCTCTACAGCAGGACCTTGTTGTTTATCCATCCTAAGTATGATAGTTTGCATCTGCTGACCCCAACCTCCCAGCCCATCCCTCCCCAACCCCTTCCCCCTTGGCAACCACAAATCTGTTCTCTACGTCTGTGAATCTGTTTCTGTTTTGTAGATAAGTTCATTTCTGTCATGTGTTAGATTCCACATATAAGTGATATATCATATGATGTTTGTCATTCTCTTTCTGACTTACTGTGATTAGTATGACAATCTCTAGGTCCATCCTTGTAGCTGCAAATGGCATTATTTCATTCTTTTTTATGACTGAGTAATATTCCACTGTATACATGTACCACATCTTCTTTATCCATTCCTCTGTCAGTGGACATTTAGGTTACTTCTATGTGTTGGCTATTGTGAAGAGTGCTGCTCTGAACATAGGGGAATAGCAGCCTTTTAGACTTGTAGGCTCCTTTCCAGCTCTCCAAAAGTGTCCATTCGCTCTGTAGCGCAGTTTTGCTTTTTGGTGGAGCAGCAGCTTGTTCATCAGGTCCTCTGCATCTATCAATTCCTCATCCCATTTCTCCACATCTAAGATGCCCCATCATTTTTAAACACTCTGAAGCTCATTAGATGCCATCATAAGTGAAACCTCTTTTCTCAGAGAAAATGATTTAAAATCGTAGGAGCAATTTGAACTCAGGAAATCAAAGTTGGATTCCAAATCCAAATGAACAAACGAACAAAAAAAACCCTAAAACAAACAAACAAACAAAACTGAGGAAGTCATGTTGAGCTTGGTTGCCCTTTTACAGAGACATTCTCTTGAGTTCTGAAACAGTCTTTTTTCAAAAACCAGAAAAAAAGATTTTTTTTTTCCCTGTAAGCGTTTTGGTTACAAGCCACACGTAACACTGAACAACCAAAGTGAATCAGTTCATTCTTTTCTAGGTTCCCTATCACCTCTTCAAAGAGCATCAAACAGTACTGGAAAAACAGTCCAATTGACCCTTGACCAACATGGGGGTGAGGGGCACTTACCCTCCTCCCAGTGGAAAAATCTACGAATAATTTTTAGTCTATAGTCGGCTGTCTGCAGCCATGGTTCCTCCCTACATGAGGTTCCACATCCACAGTTTCAACCAACCGCGGACGGTGTAGCACTGCAGTGTTTCCTATTGAAAAATATTACTGTATAAGAGGACCCAGGCAATTCAAACCTGTGTTGTTCAAGGGTCAACTGTATGTCAATTTTTGTTTTCATGTAGTCTTTTTTCCTGTTCTCCTCAGTGTATTTCCAAATTAGAGAAAGACACTTTATTGTCCCACACTTGGAAGATACAATTTCATAGCAGGCCAACATTTTAATGTCCTTTTTATGGCTTTTGAAGGCACCTGTCTAAGAAGGTGTTCTCCTTTAATTTCTAAAAAGTAAAAAAAAAAAAAAAATTACTAAGAGCTTCTGTTCATGCTGAGGAAACTGAAAAGTGACCAGAAGCGTCCAGTAAGAAACCCTCAATGTCAGAGGCAAACAAACCACACTCCTGTTGAGCAGTGTTGTGTACGAAGCAAGCAGGACTTTCAGCAGATCGTGACTATTTTCTTCTGCAAGCGTTTAGAGGCTGAATGAAATTTGTCAAAATTTACACCTGCCTATTTGCTTAATTTGCAGGGAGTTGAGCCAAATCTAGTTTGTATTGAGACAAGATACAAAGAAAAATCTTTTGCTTTTTGATTTGTGTGGTCTTATTAAATTCTTCATGGAAACCAAGAAAACATTTTGAAACTCTATTTTTTCAAATCAAATTACCTGAGAGGTAAGGGGGACAAATTTTTGTTGTTCCTGCGATTGAACACATCACTTGATATACTGTAGGAAGCGTGATCATCAGTAAGAACTGCTAGAATCAGCTCTGTAGATAAGGGGCCAATGCATCTGCTACGGACACTCCCCTGTTTATTTGCCCATAGAACATTTTAGTTGCAATTTCTAAAATAGGAAACGTAACTGCGTACTTTCCTAGAGCAGTCGAGGGAAGCGTATGACAACGTGTGTTAGTTTGTATGGTGTCCAATGTAACGCAGTGGTCACTATTTCCAAATGAACACTGGTGTTTTGGGGAGAAAAAGATACCTTTGTTGACTTAGAAGGATTTGCCAGACTTATGAGATTTATCCTCCCTATCTGCTTTCACATCCCCTTCTCCATCATGCCCACTCCCCAGTTATTTTCTGCATACTGTGCAGTATGGTCCTCTTTGATTATTTATCTCCTTCACTGAGTTCTATGCATCCATTCATTTTCCCTTTAAATAACCCAGTCATTTAGCCTTTTTCGGTGATGTCTGGGTAATGCTAGTGTTGATACTGCAATTATTCTCATTTTTATTATCTGAACTCTTCTAACACAAAGTCACAAAATTCGCAAAGTTAAATATTAAAAAGTGAAATAGTGGTATCTTGACACAAAGCACAAGAGTCAATGCACAGGCAAAGCCAAAGAAGGACTGGTGATGCTCATGCTTACAGCCACACGTAATGGCACACCTGGGTCCCATCTCTCAGAGTGATGCAACAAGGGATGCTCCATTATCCCAAGCCACACGTCACTGTTGGGACGCTAGTGGTGAGGGCAGGAACAGCAGCAACACTTACAGTAGGTAGACCATCTATGCTGTTTTCATTTGACACTAAAAACAATGCCTCTCAATGCCCTTATTTTTAGGGCATCCTTGCACTTCCCCCCCACCTTCCACACTCATCCCCCCCAAACCAGGACTTTCCACGTTCTGGGGATGTGGGGCTTTTAGTGCTGAAACGGGGACAAGCCTGGACCAGTCGGCATGGCTGGTTACCTAGGAGACACAAGATGGAAGAGAGCCACCCAACTCACGTCAGACCTGACTGAGAAATAGATTTTCAGGTTGTCAAGTCATGGAGAATTCAGGGCTTGCCTGCTGGGGCAGTGGAGGTATTGTCACCCTAATGCCAAACACCTCTTCCCACAGCCTTTCTCCAATCCCAGCATGAAACCGAAAAGGATCCTGTGGGTCTCTGGGCACGAAAGTCCTTCTGTGTCCCCCATTTCTTCATTACAGGAAATAGTCTTCTTTCAGCCTCCAATGACCCTCCCTGAGTTCCGAAGGGCAGGTTCAAACAGTTGCTGATCAGGGGAGGGAGGGGATACAGAAACAAAGGAGGAGTAGTCAGGAGACAGTAGTGCAGCCTTGGGGCAGGGTCCTGGTTCCCCCTCAAGGGATACACGGAACAATATCTTTGAGCTGTTTTGCAGATACTGAAACCCCCTCCAGGCGGGAGAAGTTAACTGTCTGCTGCCCCCAAGCACGGAGACCCCAGACCAATAGGAACCAGAAGGTTGATGATGCCGACTCCCAATTACCTCATCACCAACCAATCAGAAGAATGTCCATGAACTGACCACGCCCCCTTTGAACCATTGCTATAAAATTCCTCACTACCCCCCTCCAGGTCGCGATGCACAGTTCTGAGGGCATTAGCCGTCTATGGCCCCCTTTACCTGGCAAAGCAATAAAGTTTTGCTTTTCTACCTCACCCAAAACTCTGTCTCTGAGATTTAATTTGGTGCTGGGGCACAGAGGCCGGATTCAGCTTCAAGCAGTCCCTGTAGATATGACTATTATTTAGACACACAATCCAAGAAGAAGGACTCTATGCTTAAGCTAGAGGGTGCTGTGGAGGAAAGGAAGTTTAAGATCCCAAACTTTGAAATAGTCAGCTGCCATCCAAGTGCCATGCCTCCCAGCCCCGGGGAGAAATGAAGCTACCTGGGGTTCCTGTGATGGATTATGCACCCACAGATAAGCAGGTTTAATAAATCAGGAGGAGCTTTTACCAAAGTTGGCTGTCCTGTGAATGAAAGAAGAGCTTGCAGCCTGACATTACACACATCTTCAATTAAGCATAATGGGTTCTTCTTTGGTCATCTACACAATAGATAATACGACATAGTAGACCTGAAATGGGTTTTAGAAATGATCTAATTCCTGTAATTTACTTCAAACATTTGAGTGGCTTCTGTGTTCCAGAGACTGTTAGAGGATTTAGAGGTAAATGATGCACTGTCTCTTTGCTCCAGCTGTGAGTGTATGAGTGTGTGTGTGTGTGTGTGTGTGTGAAGGTGAAATTCACATGTCATAAAATTGATTGTTAATGACTTTCAAGTGAATAATTCAGTGGCTTTTAGTATATTCACATGTTGTGTGACCACCATCTCTATACAATTTCAAGACACTTTCATCACCCCAAAAGGTAACCCTACACTGATGAAGCAGTCACTCCACATTCCGCCCTCCACCCAGCCCCTCCCAGCCACGACTTCTTTTACAAAAGATGCAGAGCCAGCAGGACTCAGCACAGGCAACAGAGCACAGGGCTTAGAGCTAACGGAACAGATCCAACATGAGTCAGGTCTGCTCTCCTCTGTTACACCTATGCTGGGTATTTCATATAAACTATACAATATGGAACCTTCTTAGCATAATGTTGGTGAGGTTCATCCATACTGTACTATGTATCCAAACAAAAATTTGTACATGGATGTTCAGAGCACTGTTAACAGCAGTCAGAAAGTAGAGACACCCCAAACGTCCATCAGCTGATGATCAGACAAAACATCATACATTCATATAATGACATTCACTCAAGCAACTTACATTTTCAGTGAAAGACTAATGAATAAAGAAATCACTTAGGTAAATTTGAGTAGTACTAAAATTGGTTAAAGCCAATGTGCTATGGCAGGTTGGAGGGGTAACAAATACAGCCTAGGGATTCTGAGATCACTTAGAACCCTTTGGTAGCTTCACGGGGAGAAGCATGGGATGGTGCCAAGACAGAAAGCAGGTTTTAATCTGGCTCTTTTCCAGAGTGCTTGTTTTTTACATTTAAAATCTTCTTTTATTGTTTGTGTTACTCGAGTATCAAGTGTGATTCTGATCAATGGAGAGTAGTCTAATTACCAAGTAGTATACTTCTGTGAGTGGAGTAGCATAGGTTTCAAGTCTGGGAATATTTGTGGGGTAGAAAAAATTATTGTAAAGGCTACTGTGTTACTATGAATATATGTTAGAGACAAGATGAAATTTGACACATCTTCACATGTGCAGAATTTACACCTTTGTTAATATTATTAACATATAAGAGTTGTAACTCATATATCTTTGTGTAAACATATATATATGTTTAAAACATATATATCTTTGTGTGTATATATATATACACACACACACATTTATACAGCTATGTGACTGTTGCTAATGATACTGTAATGTGTATGTGAATTTTTCAAAAAGGGTGTATCTTCAGTGTTTTCACCACACACACACAAAAAGGGAAAAACAAAACATTAACTATGTGAGATGATGGGTATATTAATAAGCTTGATTGTGGAGTTTATTTCTTCCTATCTCTCTATCACCCATCTATAAACATCAAGTTGTACACATTTAACATATGCAATTTTTATTTGTCAATTTTACCTCAATACAGCTGGAAAAAATTTAAAAGGGGGAAGTGAAAGTATATTTTAAAAAAAGAAAAGCCATTTTATTTTCTATATATTCATTTTCATTTGTAACCTGTATACTACAGAGAGGCGGAGACATTATTTATTTAAAGTTAGAGTGTTCACGACCAGCTCGGGTCCGGGGATGACGGCGCTGTCCTGCACGGGCTTCTAGGGACTCGGGAGTGACCCCAGGTCGTGGGTGCCGCGTCTTTCTCCTCCCATCTCGTCACAGCATCTGTACCCGCACTGCCAGGCATACCCCGGGCTTTGTCACAGCCTCTTCCACATCTCTCGCGGGGGTAGGAAGAGGCTCCGAGGCTCCATTCTGTACACAGGTGGGAGGAAAGTCTGCTAATGAACCCTGTAGGCACCGCCACTCCGTCACTCCTACCTGTGCCGGGGACAGGAACCATCTCGGTCTTGGCATCCCTGAGGCCCCCTGAGATGCATGGCACGGAGTCCCTTACTCTCGGACTCCCAAGCTGTCTATTGCTATCACGTCCCATTTTCTCCCCTTGGGTCTCAGGGCCACCTGGGGAGGACAGGAGAGGGAGTCAGGGAGCAGGGAGCAGGTTTTTCTCAGGAACATTTGCTGCAGCTTCTGTTGTTCCATTATTTTTCCATTTTCACCCCTTATCTTTCCTGAGGCCACACATGCTTCCTGGTCTGGCTTAAATAAGAGAAAAACCCCATGATGGGCTAGAAAAAGGAATTGTCAGGAACAGACAGAAATAAGTTACTAGATCACCGTGTAATCCCATTTTAATCAACATGAAACGTAGAGGGTATATGCTTATATGATATATAAAATATGAGAGCATTTTCTATCCCGAGAGAAAATTAAGAAGCCATAAAGGAAAGTGTACATGTGTGACTATACATTTTTAAACTTCTGTTTATTAAAATGCATGATAAATAAACTAAAAGGCAAACAAAAACTGGGGAAGGAATTGTAATCCAGAAGACAAGGCATTTGCGTCCTCAACATGTAAAGAAGATTTCTAAATCAACTAATATGAATACAAACACTTTAATAAAAGTGTTTTATTAAAAGATAAAGGACATAAACAAGCAAATTAGAAATGAAAATAAAATAATACAGGAAATATATATATTTGAGGAAACATGTCTTTGAGAAAATTTCCTAGAAGTGAAACTTCAACATTGCCATTAATAAAAAGCACACACAAAAAAACTGGGAAATGTTAATGTCTTATTCATCACCCTGGCAAATAACTTTTAAATATAGTCTCCTTTGTGGGCAGAATATGATGAAATGGGGATTTTCATAGTGTAAGTGATTGAAGAAAAACTATTTGGCAATATGAATTCAAAGTCTTATAATGGAACATTCTATTTGAGCCCTTTTCACTCCTTGATATTTATTTCAAAGAAATAATCAAAGCTGTAAAACCTGTGGGAGCTTCTTTGCGGTATAAAGAGTTCCTCCTTTCAGAAAAACTGTAGTCAGGGATGGCACGCCGGTTGTTAGGTACACTGACAGCATTTTAATGTATGGAAACAGGTTATACTAGAGGAGCTGACATTTTAGTTAGTTACTCAACGACCCCACCATCAGAACAGAATTAGTAGAGAAGCCTGGATGAAAACAGTGATCATGATGGTCATGCGAATGGTGATCATGATCATGACAAAGATGGCGGTGGTTTTACAACCATATATGGCGGTGACGACGACGACGACGACGATCTCACACAGGGAGAGAAAAATTAAAAACAGCGACACAATCTACCGCAGATGTTGATAGCATCATTCTAAGGAACAAAAAACGTACGGGGGATTTAATGTCTTTTGTCTGTCTATCTATCTATCCATCCATCTTCTATCTATCTATCATCTATCTATCATCTTTCTGTCATCTATCATCTGTCTATCTATCTATCATCTATTCATCTATCTATTTATCATCTATCTATCTAACATCTATCTATCTACTATCTATCATCTATCTATCTAACATCTATCTATCTACTATCTATCATCTATCTATCTAACATCTATCTATCAATCTATCTATCATCTATCTATCTCATCTATCATCTGTCATCTATCTATCATCTATCTATCTATCATCTATCATCTGTCTATCTATCTATCATCTATCTATCATCTATCATCTGTCTATCTATCATCTATCTATCTATTTATCATCTATCTATCATCTATCTATCTATCTATGTGTCATCTATCTATCATCTATCTATCATCTATCATCTGTCATCTATCATCTATCTATCATCCATCTATCTATCAATCAATCTATCATCTATCTATCATCTATGTATCTATCATCTATGTATCTATCATCTATCATCTATCAATCTATCATCTATCATCTGTCTATCTATCTATCATCTATCTATCTATCATCTATCATCTATCATCTATCTATCTATCATCTATCTATCTATCTATCATCTATCATCTATGTATCTATCATCTATGTATCTATCATCTATCAATCTATCATCTATCATCTATCATCTGTCTATCTATCTATCATCTATCTATCTATCTATCTATCTATCTATCTATCTATCTATCCATCCATCTATCTGATGTGTGTATATGTATGTATAAGAATAAGGCTTAAAGTTCAACACATGAGGGTTAGAGTGTTTATCTCAGGAAGAATGAGTGTTTCACTTCTATCTTTGGCTAATCTATATTTTCAGACTTTTTTTTGGTAGTGAAGCTGGATGAGCCACATTTTATTTTTAGAAGACAATGGTGACTTGGTGGGCATTTCAGAGTCTGTGCCCTGGGCTGGATTAAGTCCAGCCTAGTCTGACAATAAAGCTTCTTCTCCAGCCGGGATGCTGCCAGGGCACGGGGGCTCTCGGACCCAGTCTTCTCCCTGTTGAGCGCTGGACGTGCTCTCAGCCCAGCGTGGGTGCCGAGCAACCCAGGCACGGGCCTGATTTCGAGGCCCCTGCTCTCAGGCAAACCCGTGCATCCTTCAGCGCCCTTTTCTAGAGCAGGGAAATGTCAGCTTTGTCCCTATTTCCCGGATGTGGAGCCTCTTGAAGTCCCCAGCTCATTTAAAGAAAAATATGAACAAGGTAATTACTGAAGGCTCCTGCACAGGGCGGCAGGACATCACATCAGGTGAGGAAAACCAAATGGCCTTCAAGTGCAGCTGTTGCAAATTCAGGGCAGGGCCACTGTCAGGCCCTGGTGCCTCGGTGGCATCAAGAAAATAAAGGATTCATGGGGTATCAAAGTTAAAATATATACACATGGAGGGCAGTCAGCTGGTAAAACCTCCGTCTTTTGCAGCCCTCTCTCCAGGGCAGCCTCTGCGCCAGTTGCAAACTGGATGCCCTGAGGCCAGACTTGCCTAAAGTGTGTTCTATCCAATTTCTTCATCTTTCAAGGGAGAGTTCAGTATAAGCAAAGAAAGCTTGGATCCCGTATAAGCAGTTTAATCATTTGACTGACCGTCTACCATGGGCAAGCCATCCAAGGGGGAGAGAACTGAGAATTTGGAAGTGCTTAGGACTTGGAAGCTAGACTTTGCTCGGCCAACTCTGTGTGTTGACGGGAGAAAGCTCCCAATCGCTAGCAATGCATTCCATGTAAAACATCAAAGCAAAGGGGAAAACAAGAAAACAAACAAACAAAATGAATCTGGCAGCCCACTCCAGAAACGCCAGCCTCGGAGACCTCTGATTCAAATAATGCTTCACTTGCACACTCATGTATTCATTCAACAAACAGACGCGTGGTAAACGCAGAAGGTGTTGACAGGTGGACGCGGGCAGCAGGAGGACAGAAGGGGAGGGTGCCCGTGGAATGTCCTGGGATGGAGAGGATGGTGTGGAGGGTGCGTGTGACATCACCAGAAGAGGAGACCCAGGCATGGCAGTGAGCAGGAAGGGGTGCTGAAGACCCAAGTCCGCTTCATGGGGCCAGGGAGGGTGTATCGGAGCCGTGCAGTGGACCCTGGCGAGGAATTCTTTCTTTCGAGGGGGATTGCGTTCTGAAGTGAGAACAGCAGCCAAACACTGAATGTGATCAATCTCACCCCTGGAAAAGCCATGATTTTGTGTTTGTTATTCCCAGAGATGAAACAGGTTTTTGGTTTTGGTTTTGTTTTGTTTTCCGCTGGTGGCGGGGCAGGTGCAGGAGAAAGAGCTCACTTACATTGAAGCCCCTGAATGTTAAAGGGGGGACCTTCTCTGTAGCTTGGGAATGACACACAGCACTGTGGGGTGAGGGCAGTGAGACCAGCAGAGAGAGCAGGACCCCGTCTTTTCTCCCTTTAGACCAACGCAGCTCAGAATGGGGTTCGAGGGCCTGCTCTGTTAAGTTCTCTCTCTCTCTCAGTTCAAATGGTCCAGTTACAATATACACACTACCATATATAAAATAGATCACCAACAAGGGCCTACTGTAGAGCACAGGGAAGTCTACTCAGTATCTTGTAATCACCTACAAGGGAAAAGAATTGAAAAAGAAACACTTTGCTGTATACCTGAAACGAACACGATATTGTAAATCAACTCTACGTCAACTTTTAAAAAGTGTGCTACAAAAAAGATTGTCCAGTTACATCCATTAAGCACATGACTCTTTGATAGTTCCCAAGGCTCAGAAAAGCATCCAAACAGAATCCCGGAGATGACAGCTTCTGCTGGGAGCTGGTATCTGCCGACACCAAAGGGGACAGTTATCCAAGGAAAGCAACCTGGAGGTGACAGGGTCCACTTGGCCAGGGCTTGCTGATATCTACAAGGCAGTGAGCGTCCCAAGGCCCCTTCCCTCACTCAAAATCAATGCTAAGAGCCGAGGCTCCAGTCTTGCCTTCTTTCTAATCCACAGTCACTACGTGTAATTTTCTCCCCCGCGCCCATCTCCCCTGTACAGATTGGCTGCTCAAGAAGAAAAGTGAGCTCCTTTGTCAAAATAGGAGCCAGGCTGGAAGCTGCCTTTCCCTCCCCTCCGGGGCTGAGCCCACCGTCCCTCGCGTGGGCACCAAGCACACGGAAGCCCAGGGGCCCCGTGACAGTGTCTGGGGTCCTGGCTGGGGGGGCTTTGGAGAGGTGATTAGGAAAGAGTACAGGGCCCTGGTTGCTGCCTTCAGACGTTTCATCTCAATTACGTGAAATTCAGAAAAAGAGAAGCTAGGTTTCCTCTAGTTCTCTGTCCTTCCTGTGCTTCGGTGAGTTCCCGAAATAACAGGGTCTTAATCCAGGTCGGTCCATGACTTCCAGAGACTCGGATATGGTTCAAGTTCTTTCTCGATGGCTGCCTCTTTTCCCGCCAGAACCGTGGCTCAGAGGCGGTGGATGTGGAATTGACCGACCTCATTATTATTTTTATCTCCTAAGCCAGGAAAAGAAATTAAACTGTTTGATATCAGTTTGATTGTTTTGTCTCTCTTGAAACAAACAACCCTTGAAGAAGCACCTTCAGTAGGTAGTTCCATCCCCAGCAGGAGCAGCCCTCTCCCAGGACAGCTGTGTCTCTGCTCTTTTCCATCACCTTCCAGAGACGTGCCCTGTGCTTCCAGCCACCGGCTCCTCCTCTTCCTTCGTGTCTCAACTTCAGCGTGATGTCTTAGGACACTTCTGTCCACTTAAGCAGAACCACCCTCCGGCCCCCGCACCACTATTTCCTAACATGTCCTCTGTGTCTCTCCTTCCCAGCACTCATTATTCTTGTAAATCTTTTACAACCACCATCTGCTTTATCCACCCAACTCTTAGGAGACCAGGCAGGAGTTGACCCAGTCTTATCTCTGTAGCCCCAAGGCTGAGTAAGCACCAGGCACAAAAGAGCCTTAACATATATCAGTTGAATTCGTGAATGAATAAATAAACCGAAAGTTGAATATTAGGCGTATCAATACTTAGTGATTTCCATGACTCCCCACCAGAGATTTATCATCAGCCATCATTTTCACCTGTTACCTTACCCTTCTCTATTTTCCAGTTCAAATAAAGTTCTTCCCTTAATAACTATCCAGTTAGAAAAATGTTTCACTGGACCAGAAGAAGGAAACAAATTCCCAGACCAAAAGGAATGGTAGTGTGCGGCCACTAACTTCTATGTTTCTGGTACACTGACATAATTCCAAGTCAAGTTTACCTCATGACCCAAGATGGCTGCTGGCGCTCCAGTCATTACATCCACATTCTAGACAGCAAGAAAGAATGTGAGGCAGGAGAACCAAATGGGTTTCACCTCTCACCTGCATCTGTTCCATTTTGGGAGACTTCCCAGAACTCTCACATAACATTTCCATTATTCAGCACTTGATAACGGGGTGCACTTAATTACAAAAGATGTTGAGCATAGTGTAACCTTGAATATGACTGAGGTTTTGATTCTAAAGGAGAAAGATTGAATGGATATCTGGTAGGCAGCGTTCTCCACCTTCTCCTCTGTGTTTCCTGCATATCAAAGAGCTATCTTGCCCTGGGATCTCTACTGGTATCTGACAGTGACATGCACCAGCAGGAGATCAGAGGGAGGGACAAAAGCCGAGTTACAGTATTAATTTCCCCAACAAGCTTCCTGTGGTATTGCAGCAGACCGGCTGCTTCCTTTACTGGCAGCCCCAGGTCCTGCCTGGTGGCCCTCCCAGCACAGCCCTTCCTGTCACCCTGCTACCATTCCCTCTGCAGTCCCTCACCCCTGCATGTGAGAGGTGGTGGGTGTCTCTCTATTACTAATCCCTGGTGTTTCCCTGCACAGTACTTTACACGTAGTCTATTAAATTCTCCCCAGATTACCACACTTTACGCGTGCTACCTACGGCTACGAGGACCCTGAACCACGTAGCCACTGTTTTCAGCCCTGACATTCTGAGGGTTCAGGAAACACAGGAGTTGCCCTCCATAGCGCCATGCTCGAGGCACTGCAACTTCCGTGCGGAAGTGAACTGACAGTAATATTATCAGTGACACGGAAGTCGTAGGTCTGCTACTGAATGCTGCTGACAAAGTGGCGGCCCCAGTAATGTCACAGACAACGTGCCTGCGGGAGGTAGGAACCTCAGGCCACACACTCGGATGCTAGGAATGCATGTGTATATTTTATAGGCGACCACACGTCACTATTGCAAAGCCCCACTGTGCTGAGTGCCGGAAACCTGCTCTCTCAAGGCTAAGCCATCTCAGCCGTTCAGCCCCGCCCCTTCTCCATTGCCATACCTGACTCTTTGGAAAAGAGTCACTGGGAGCAGCCCACCTGTAAGAGGTGGACAGTTGGGCCTCACCTCCTTGAGGATGTAGTATCTGCGTAAATTATTTGGAGTCTTTTGCCCAGGAAATTTGTCTATTTCTCTGCTGATGTATTTAATCATTCATTCACTTATTTATTATGAATATATCTGGATTTCAGCATGACGGTGTGCCTTGAACCTCGGTGCTCTGCTGGGCCTAAGAAACGTCACTGACTAGCAGGTTTTTGCAGATGTGTCTCACTGTCAGTACAGAAGTGACGACTTCCAAGCTCTTGACGTGTTGCAGCTGACACCAAAGTCCCTTCCAGTGTTTGTTTTTTTCAAGAAGCCCTTAGATCCAGATTTGTTCTAACCTGAGGTTGATTTCAAGGAGCAGCTACTGTCTCCTGGAAGGAATCGCGGGTCCTTACATACAGCGCACGGATCAGAGGTACGTACCACCTCCGGGAAAGTGCGGAGAGTGGTAAAAGGATGGAGGACCCAACTTCCTCAACCGCTTGGCAACTCTGCTTCCTGCCCTGTCGGGTGGGGACGCGTGAAGCCGCCAGAATCACATCCTTCCAAGAGCGGCTTCCCCTGTGCTGCTGAGGTTACAGCCGGGAGAGCGAAGTAGCTTGTATCCGTTCTGTCACCCAAAAGATCCTCGCTAGAAAAGCTGCCATATGCCCCCAGCTGCAGGCAGTTGGAAACTGTGACTCAGGCTCATTTAAGTCAGACGGAAATTGTTTTCTCTCACCTAAGAGATCAAGATCTGGGGAAAGTTACTCGTGTGGGTGACTCAGGACCTCAGCAATGTCACTCATGACTGATCGAGATGTTTTCCACGCCTCTGCTCTGCTTCTGATCGAACCGAAATTCCTCTGGTCCTCAAAAGAGGGCTCTTAATGGCAGAACCACGCGTTTATTTTTTTCTCTATCACACACGTGTGTATAGACAGGTAGATGCACCCAGAAACTCGCCCAGTCTTACTCTAGGAACCTTGGTTACCTTCTGTTTGGGTCAACTTAGGTGATGTGTTCTCACCTGGACCAATAAGAAGTTCTAAGGGGATGGTGTGCCTTATACAGCAAAGGACCTAAGTCTGGAGCTGGGGGCTGCAAGCGGCTTCTTCTAAACTGTGAGTGTGGAAGAGGGTAGGGCACCTTAAGAACATCAGAGCTGTACCGGGAAGGAAATGGAGCACCTAGACAGAGGGCAGGCAGCAGCAGTGTCCACCACGACGGACCCCGTGGCTGGTCCTCTAGCTCAGTGGCTAACAGAGGATGAGAGGATGAATCCATCATCTCTTCTGACGGCTCAGCATCCCCGTCTCCTTCCTCACCTGTCCTCCTTCCCCGGGCAGCCGTCATCCGGCGCTGAGCTCATCGTCACCCGTGGGTTATAGCTCTGAAGAGATCACGCTGTCCCATGAAGCTGCAGGAGAACACATTTCCGGTGCAGGATGGGACGGGGGAAGCGGACAGGTTCCTGGCAGTGCTGAGAACACAGCCAGCGCGTAGCCCTACACTCACGTCCGCACGGCTGGGGATGGAGGAATAACATGTTTCTAGGACGATAAAGGGGTGGATTCTGTCCCAACTCTGAAATCCATTCCAGCCCCACATGCTGACCTCAAGCTATACTTTAGGAGGGTCAGGGTTCCAGTGATCCCATAAATACACTTTTCTGTGACCCAGAGGAGCCCCAAGAGCAGTGAGGATACTCATGAATCAAGGCAAGTACAACCTAGTGCGTTAAACCTGCGGTAATGGCAAACCAACAAGAAACCAGAAGCAAAGAAACACAACTGACATATTTCGCTAATAATATGCTTTGGAATTGATTGCATGCGTGTGTGTGTGTGTGTGTGTGTGTAAGAATACACTGGACTTGATTATATATTAAGAACTGTCGCGCTTTCTAGTTTAACCTATTATAAGCATTTTAGACACAAGTTCGGTGTATAATCATCAGACCTTTAAAATACCAAGATTCATGCAAAGGCTAATAATTATGGTTTTGTGCTCAAGTACTATAACTGTATTACTGAAGCCTGTGAAAAATCACTTTATGTTTTGTGTCTTAACAATGAGAAAGCACTGTTCTCTTTTTATTCTCTTTTGAAGTGAGAAAAAAAGGCTTAAAGATATTTTTTACAATATATCATTGTTCTGCACCATTTATTAGAAACGTCTGTTCCCATCATCAAAAATTTTCTTGAAGTATTTTATGCGCCCACCTCAAATATTTATAGCGTTCGAGTTTGAGATGATTTACTTCTATTTGCTTTTAATTTCCTCATGTAATGTTTCAAATGGCTCCGAGAGTCGTTACGGATGGTTTAGTGTTAAATTATGTAGAAGTACCACGGCTCCTGATGGCCTGCATTTGATGAAGTTATGAAAACAGCGAGAATATAAATTTCCATAGCAACAAAAGCATACTGTCCTAGCCGGTTTCATAATTTTGTGCCTGAACAAAAGTGTACGGCTCTTCACAGCTCAGCTGCGGCGTGAACACTTAGCTGCTGAGTCACGCGGGTCCAGAAATCCATCAGAGCCGACAGGTATCGAGTCCTTGGAACAGTCAGTATTGACTAGCCGGGCCATATCTTTCTACCTTTCCATTATTGGGAAGCCCTGAGAATGTGCACCAGAAAATTTATCTCCCTGGCATGTCCACGTGCCTGCCGTAAACAGGCATTTCCCGAGATTGGATGGTAAAGTCAGGAAACGTCACCACCTTAGAAAAGCATGTCTCTTCCATTTGTGAGTTTCTTATTTTCTCCCCATACGCAACGGCCTCTTTGCCTCCAAAGTAACAGATGCATATCAACGGGAAGGGAAAAAAATGAGATCACTTATATGTGGACTCTAAAAAAAAATGGTACAGATGAACTTATTTTCAAAACAGAAAGAGAGTCACAGATGTATTCAACAGAAAACAAACTTATAGTTGCCGGGAGGGAAAGCCAGGGGAGGGGTAAATTGGGACACTGGGACGGACACAGACACACTACTGTATATAAACTAGATCACTAATAAGGACCTACTTCACAGCACAGGGAACTCTACTCAACACTCTGTAATGACCTACATGGGAAAAGAATCCAAAAAAGAGTGCATATATGCATATGTATCACTAATTCACTTTGCTGTACGCCTGAAACTAACACAACATTGTACATCAACTCTATACCAAGCAAAATTAATTTAAAACAATGAAAAAAAGTGGAGAGCAATATTACAAGTCCCATAAAGAAAGTATATGCCTGGGAAATATTCAAGGCCTCAGTATGTTACGGGTTATCTTGCCTTAGATTGGCAGAGCATGGCACTTGCTTGCTGCTTCGCTTGATAATCACCCAGAGATTAAAAGGGTAAGGAGGCACTTGCGCGGCATCTTATAAACTTGACAGCTATCAGGAGAGTGTGTCTTTGACACAGCATATCGTGCCATCCTGTAAGGCAGCAGAGAAGCCTAGGAAGACATGGATTTAATCCTAATTC
Organism: Kogia breviceps; assembly: GCF_026419965.1. Classification (NCBI taxonomy): domain Eukaryota; kingdom Metazoa; phylum Chordata; class Mammalia; order Artiodactyla; family Physeteridae; genus Kogia; species Kogia breviceps. Next base: position 86,193,869 of record NC_081324.1, on the reverse strand, counting down.
CTTTTTTTCTGGCTCTAGAGGGTTTTTCTGGAATCTTCTCTGACTTCCATCTCTCCATCGGTAGTTCTGGAGGAGATTCATGTTATAAAATGTCACGTGAAGAAGGATGTGTCTTCCCCAGAATTTATACTGCATCAGCATTAGAACTAATCCAATCTCATATTCTGGTACCTGGGATCCCGACAGATTAATCCTCGTGATGTTAGAGACTCAGGACCCGAAAATACATAAACTGTCGTAAATCTTATTGGCAGGATTTTAAAAAGCTAAAAAAAGATAACCATAGTCTTCATGATCTTGAGAAGAAAAATTATAAAATGATGTGCTGTGTAAAGGATTCATTCATTCAGTAAGTAAGTATTTATTCAGCACCTACTACATGACACACACAGAGCCACAGCCATGAACCAAATGGACAAGGTCCTTCCTGCCCTTACGATGTTGACTTCTTGATGGGGTTGGGGGGTGGGGGAGTGATGAGAGAAGCAGGGGGACCTGGTGAGTTAAGAATGCAGGTAATTCATTTCCAGATATATTTTGGAGTTGAAGCAATGGTATTTTCTGATGGACTAGATGTAGGTTGTATCTAATGAAAGGACTCAAGGATGAAACAAAGGACTTTGGGGTCCACTGAATAAATGTGGTGTCATAAGTGAGATGCAGAAGACCATTCCGGGAGCACATGGAAGGATCGGTATTTAGTTTGGGGCGTGTTGAATTTCACACACGTGTCAGGTAGAGGAGTGGAGAGGCCCAGGAGTTTTCTGGAGGCCCTTTCATGTATCTCTTTGAAAAATGACATTAAACTAACAAGAGCCAACATTTACTGAGTACTTAGTATGCATGCATCAAGCTGTATACCAAGTCTTTAGCAACCTATAAGGACATTAATATCACTCTTCCCATTTTTTAGATGAGAAAACCGAAATTTAGAAAGGTTAAATAGCCTGCTTGAAGATGATAGCATCTATTCACCCATCACGAGAACTCACAAACTTAAGAACATAATAGCCCCAGATTTGAGCAAGACCCCCCTGCCATACTCTTCAAGTTTCATGTGTGGCCCCAATGCATTCCACGCCAAGAACTCAGGAAAGGATAAGCCTTACTACAACACTGATGCTACGTATTTGCTTATTTGGTACAGATCCCCTGCGACAGAACCTCTCCCCTTTCTCATGGGGATGGCAGAGAAAGCAGAGATGGCTGTACATGGGCAGGCACCCTGGAGTTTGAGGTCAGCTGGTCACCCAGAGACAGGAGGTAAATGTGTCATTTCTATCACCTTAGCTGTGATGCCAACTTCTACAACAGCAGTGAAGGTGCCAGGCAGGGAACCATGCAGGGCGCTGTGGAGCAGGAGGGGAGGGTGGGAACATCTGAAGCCCAGACCCAGAGAGGGAGCTATTTCAGATTGTAGAGCTTATGACAATCAGTTCACAGTTTTTGGTTTGTTTTTGGTAATGATATTTTCGTTCACATACATAGATATTTTTTTACATGGTCATGAAGTAGATCTTTCCAGACCAAACCAGGAACCTATCAATATGTTTTTTGCCCATAATATGATCCTGAAGCATCAGAAGTGTTGAGAATATCAAGAAGGGTCCAGAAGAATTCCTTCTAGTGAAGGAAAGAAATTTTATTTATTTATTTATTTATTTTTGGTTGTGTTGGGTCTTCGTTGCTACGCGCGGGCTTTCTCTAGTTGCGGCGAGCGGGGGCTCCTCTTCGTTACCGTGTGCAGGCTTCTCACTGCTGTGGCTTCTCTTGTTGCGGAGCACGGGCTCTAGGCACACGGGCTCAGTAGTTGTGGCTCGTGGGCTCTAGAGCGCAGGCTCAGTAGCTGTGGCGCACGTGCTTAGTTGCTCCGCGGCACGTGGGATCTTCCCGGACCAGGGCTCGAACCCGTGTCCCCTGCATTGGCAGGCATATTCTTACCCACTGTGCCACCAGGGAAGTCCCTTTTCTGACTTTCTTGATCTTTCTGCAAATCAACAAGATACTGAGCCAGCGTCAAAGCTGTTCTGTGAACATTTTTCATTATCGATAAACTCTGACCTGGTCACCTAACCTGCAGGCACTTGTGCAAACATGATTGGAAGATAAAAGCCCAACTCAGCCATATCACAATGCAGCTGGATGCCCAGCCCTGATGCAGGGACCCTTCCTGTGCAGGAGACCTCCTCCATCCAGACCAGGGCTTACCCAAAGGTGAGATACATCCAGAGCCACGCAAGAAACCCCACGCAGAGACTTTACATCCCTGCTAGGGGAGAGACATCATTTTTCTTTTTTTTTTTTGGCTTTAAAAGATCTGTGTTTCTCCTCTCAAACGCCATGAGCCTACCAAGACTCTGCCAATATGGGTCGTCTGCTCGGTAGGAAATGCTTTGTACCCTGTTCAAGACTTGGCTTCTACGAGGTATTAGCTTTGTCTTTCACATCATCTGCTCCCACGGATTAAGTCATAGGAGAGCAGAGGGAACTGGGGTGGCTGGTGGCAGGGCCTCCCAGTGAGGCCAGGGGAGGCTGTGTGGGGGATAATACCATAGACGCTGGGCTTAGACAGATACTTGATTCTCTCATCTGTAAACTTGGGATGATAATAATAATACCACATATCTCCCAGAGTCATTGCCCTAATTAAGTTGAGTGGCCAGTGCAAAATGCACAGCGTAGCTCGTGGAATTTAATAAGGACTCCATAAACGGTAGCTATTTTATCCTCATCATCCAGAGAGGACTCCATAATACATAATAGGATCAGCCACACTGACAGTCCCAAGTTTCTAGCCTAGCTGGCACTTTAAGGGCGTCAAGGAAAACAAACACCTCAAAGAAAATCCTTATACATGACTGTGGCTTCCAGAATCAGTGATCCTTTCTTCCAGCTTGATGCTTCCTTCTGGCCCGCTACCAAACTGACACCATTCCCTGGGCTCCTTGAAAGTGTTCTTCTCCTGTTTGCACCCTGGCTTACACTTGTAACCGTTCCTTCATTTCTCTTATTTTAACCACACACCTGGGGACCCTTCCCCATTGTTCTCCCATCTCCTGCCTGTGAAACTTGAACAAACCACTGAAAAGGGTCCCACAAGAAAATTCAAGAGCCTACATCCCGAGGGAATTTAATATGACAATCCAAGGGTTATAGCCAGGTATGGAGGTAAGACAGGTAGTATTGGAAGGTATTGTTTTGTTTGATCGATTGTCCATGGCTGCTTCCCCTAATAACGGGACACAGATTCCCTGGGAAGCCACCTCTTCTCTACTTTGAGTCTTTGTTGTTGGAAAGGGACCCTGACCTTCTGGCCATGAGCCCAAATTTCCACCAATCAACTCATTCATTCCCCTACAGCCCATAATGATTGGTCCTGGCATCATCATGTGACCCAAGATGGGCCAATGAGACTCAACCCTGGGATTTTGCTTGAGTTACCCAACTATTTTAGCCCTGTTGCACAAGGCTAATGCAATTTAGAGATTATGGGTAGAGAAATCATAAGTAGATTAAGTGCTGGCATCTCTCTTATGCCCATGAGTTTCTTTAGTGAACCTGCTCATGGCATTTGTGTCTCAGTTTTATTTTTTAAATTTTTCTTGTTATTATTTTGGCCAAGCAGCATGTAGGATCTTAGTTCCCTGACCAGGGATCTAACCTATGCCCCCTGCAGTGGAAGTGCGGATTCTTAACCACTGGACTGCCAGGGAAGTCCCTGTGTCTTAGTTTTAATCGTCTAGTCCCAAGGGCACTTCCAGCCCCCGCTCCTGATTAACCAAATCTGAATCTCTTTTTTTTGGTAATCTGCATATCAATTGATCCTGCTTGGGTTTGTTTTTGCCCAACACTACTTTACATTGTTTATCAGCTCCAAATAAAAAATGCCATTTTCATTAAGTGACTGTTCTTTGAGGTGCTGCTCGCAACACATTAACATATGGGTGAATTTTAGATTTAAAACTCGTAAATGCCAACAAGCAATGACCTACTTAAGTAAGTCATTCTCCCCACGAATGAAAAACTATTCAATAACAATAAATGCAGAACAGCAGATAAGCTCCCATAAATGAAATTATTCTTGAGAGAGACAATTGGATGTAAAGAGGTTCAAAGCTTTTGTTGTAAGGATGGAGATTTCAGGGCATTTAAATACTTGCCAGGTGAAAGCAGTCAGCTTTCAGGTAGGATGCACTGTAGAATGTGTCCGGCTTCAACAATAAGCTCCAGAATCAAGCTGTCACTGAGTTGTTTAATGAGGAGCCCCACGTCCACACTAATGAATGTGTAAAATACTGCAGAGTGCAGGAGCAGTGATTTAGTGCATGGAACAGTCTCTGGTGCTTTGAATCTTGGCTCTGAGACGGGCTGGGACCTGGGAGCCTCTGCTGCAGGGCTCGCACCTGGACGAACGTCTCTTCCAGCAACAAAATGCAAAGAAACTATAAGGGACTAAAAGTAACTGCCTGTATGAGCCGTTGGGGCAAATTATAGACAAGATACAAAAAGACCAAAAACCCAACTGCCATTTTTCAAGAGCCAGGAGCAAAAGCAGGGTCCTGTGCATGTCCTCTGCGCTCAACACCGCCAGAGTGGTGGACAAACCACCTAAGCTGCCCCCGCCCCGGGCTGACCCTCAGACAAGCTTTTTTAAAAAAAAAAATTAAAAAAAAAACAGGTTTATTGAGGTACAGATCACACACCATACAAGCAGACACGCTGTTACCCTCACCCCATGTAAGGAACCAGCCTGCCCCCCACACACCCCAGGGAGCAGGCAAGCAAAGGAAGCTGTTACTGGCTCTCACTACCCCCAGCTGCAGCAGGGGCCCCAGTAAAGCCTTGCCTGAATTTCCGGTCTGGCCTCTGATCAATTTCTATTGATTAAGGAGGCCAAGAACTCTGGACGGTAACAGCTCTCCCATCTATTAATATTTTTTTATGCGACCTCTGGTAGAGCACTTTACCATTCTACGCCTTTAGTTCCTCATCTGTAAAATGGGGTAATAATTATCTCTACCTCCCCCAGGGGCTCTTGTGAGGGTTAAATGAGCTAATACTACAAAGTGCTTGGAACAGTCAGCAGGTGTATGGCTGCTGGCTGTTCTTGTCCACGCCCTGCATTGTGCAACTGCTAACTTGTCTGTATCTCTGACTGACTAACGGTGGCCTCTGAGGTCACGAGCTATTCTCAGTTTATAGCTGTGTCCACGGCACCAGGGATGCTTAGCCCAGAACCAATCCTCTACAAATAGCTGTTAAATTGGTGAATTTTAGAATCCCGAGAAAGACAGCACTGTAAGTTGCTTTTAACAGTTTATCTCAGAAAAACGATGTAATTCACTCAGAAGATTCCTGAACTTCCCACGTGATCTTGGCCAAGTTACTTCCCTTCCAAGGCATACTTGTCCTCTGCACTGGATTATCTTGAAGATTCTTTCAGGTAAATTAACATATAGCTATCCCATGCTATCATCTAGTGGTTCTCAAGGCTTCTGCACATTAGAATTACCTGGTGACCTTCTAAAAAAACAATGATTCCAGCTACAGCGACACACTGTATGGCCCCAACTGTATAACGTTTGGGAAAAGATAAAACCGTCGGAAAAAAAAAAAAAAGATCAGTGGTTTCCAGGGACTCAGGGAAGGGAGATGAACAGGCAGAGAGTACAGGGGTTTTTCATGTCAGTGAAAACGTTCAGTACGACATTGCAATGCTGGTTACAAGACATTATGTGTTTGTCAAAACCCGTAGAACTTCACAGCACAAACAATGCACTCTAATGGAAACCGTGGACTTTGGTCAATCATAATGTCTCTATATCAGCTCAGCAACTGTAGCAAATGTACCACACGGATGCAAGATGTTAACGAGAGGGGAAATTGTGTCGGGGTGGAGATGCTCTATGGGAACTCTCTGCCTTTTTCCTGCAATTCTTCTGCAAGCTCCAAACCACTCAAATTAAATCTATTAATTAAAAAATATATTGATTCTCTCTCTCCACCACCAGAGATTGGTTTGGGGTGGAGCCTGGACCACTGTATTTTAAAGATCCTCACAGCATTCTAACGTGCAATGATGCTGAGAACTACTTTTCAGGAATGAAAGGTCTGCAGGGGTTGATGGATGTCATGGAAGAGGGTATCCGAGCGTAGGTAACCATCTCAGATACTCTGAGTCTAGATCGCGATGTGCCCTTACTTGTTTGTTGCCCTTTTGGGTGGGTTGTGTATTACTCACAACCGGAAGCAACCTAAACTCTGACCCGTCGTTTCCCTAATCAGACAGTCAGTTCCGGGAGGGCGGTGTGGCACCATATTTGTTTCTTGTGGTCCCTGCAGAGCCTGGCACGTGCTCAGAGGGAGCAGGTCACAGTACTCACCTGGTGATTGGTCTCGTAGAATTGGTTGAGGTACGAGAGACACATGACTCTTTTCCAACTTGTCTCGAAACAGAACGACCCGTGGACCCAACAGCATCAGGGCACTAAACCACCCCCCTCCTACCCATCAAGGCTCCAAGATGTGGCTGTAATTCTCCTTTTTGAGATTCACAAAACTCACTGAGCTTTTGTCTTTCAAATACAATTCTGAAAACTCAGCCCCAGAGCTGCACACCTTTCCCTTACCTGATATTTTCAGAAAAGCATGCCTCAGTCTAATTTGCAGGAGGAAATAGAAAATGCATCTTCCTCAACTCAAGGGATGATCTTCAGGGGTTTTGGAGAATCTTTCACTAATTAGAGAGGTATGTGCAGATGAAGGGGTCCCGAAGACAAAACAAAGCACCCAGCCCAGCTCGGATGGCACCTGGCAGTGTGAAAGTTGGTAGCTGCTGGGACCCGCTGGAGAAAGAGATATTTGACCACCTTGACATTTCTGTAATTGAACATAGAGTGAGACGAGGTGGGAGGGTGGTGACAGTCCAGAGGCTCCACCCTGTTTTCTTGCCAATTGAGACAATTCTCTATCTCTCCTGGGAACTGCAGTGTCCGATGCAAATTTACCACTTTATAGACAGGTAAAGAGGACTGGCCTTTGAGAGACTCACGTATGCACCAAAAAAGAAAGATGTCTTCACTCTGGAAATGCAAATCTATTTCCAGTGGTACCCAAATACGTGGGGCACATATTTCAGCTCCAGGGATCAGCCTTGACCTTCTCTTTGGATGGGATGAGATAGAAACACACAGCATGTTGCTTCACCTGAGAAACACTGAAATCTCTTCAGTCCAGACACAGGCAGGGGCTGGGGAGGGTAGAAGCCCTCATATTCCTGGCCAGGGGAGAAGTGATCTGTTCAACCTCACCCATGGAGAGCAGAAATATAAAAAGGCATCTGACATGGAGCTTGGCTGCTTGCACCATTTGGAGAAATAAAAATCAAACTCTAGGGACTTGCCTGGTGGTGCAGTGGTTAAGACTCCGCTCTCCCAATGCACCGGGCCCCGGGTCAGGGTACTAGATCCCACACGCATGCCACAACTAAGAGTTTGCATGCCACAACTTAGGAGCCCGCTGGCCGTAACTAAGACCCAGTGCAATCAAATAAATAAATTAAATAAATATTTAGAAAATATTTATTTTAAAAGCCCCCAAATCAAACTCTAGCTTATGCATTTCTCTGGCAGAGGGCACTGACGGCAAAAATGGTTGCATAAGTGACTCAGTCAGAGCATGCATCAGAACCATGTCCAAAGTGAATGTTTATTTGTTCTGGGTGAAGCATAGTGTTTAACTGCCAGCAGATCAACCTGAAAAACAAGGAAAGCTGCCTCTAGATTTATCAATGTATTTATTAATAAATGATGAACCTGAATTATTCATCCTTTGACCCACATTTTATAGAATGGCAAACCTGTGTTTAGAGACCAGGTCACGGTCTTTAAAATATGTCTCTCAAATCTAAAAGCAATGGTAGGAGCCAAACAAGAGGCAAAAGAAAGTCTCAGAATAATGGAGATTTTTTTCAGCCTCTCTTGCCCACACAATAGGCTGAGTAGAATTTCCCCAAGCACCTCAGAAGGTGTAAAATAATTATGAAGTGTGTTGTGATCTTTAAGAATTGGATGAAGCCTCCTTGGGGTGCTTCTATTTTCTGTCTTCTGAATTTGCTTTCACCCAGTCCTTCAATCATGGTAGATTTAGAGGTTCTTATACACACATGGACACACACACATAACCATAAACGTGTGTGTGTGTATTTTTAGAGGCAAAATAATGGGTGCCCGTTATAGAAAATTTGGAAAAGTTAAAGATAAAAATGAAATTGTGATGCCTTGTGAACTGCTCACTCATACATAGGAATATCCCCATGGGATGGGGTGGCACCCCTGACTCAGAAACCATGGCCTGGACCTGAATCCCGCTTCTCCATGTCCTTTGACTATTAAATTATAAAACGTATGTAAAACATAGTTGCCCCTGGCACATAGCAAATGCTCGGTAAGTGCTATCTTAGGAAACACATATAAGGCATTTACATAAAAAGATGTTCATTATGAGATTAGAGTGAAATTTTAGAAACTATCAAATATCCACCAATTAAATGATTAAATAATCTTATAGCATCACAGTTTCTCCCAGAAATCCCACTAGCTGCAGTGTTTGACTTTCTGTACCTCAACTTCTCTATCTGTAAAATGGGAATAACTGTATGACGTAGTATAGTTGGGGGGATTCAAAGAGAAAAAATATTAAATCCTGGTTCTTGATACATCATAGATGTTCAGTAAATATTAGTCCGTTTCATCCCCACCAATAATATATTGACCCAGCAATTTCCTCTTGGTTCCTTCTCTAGTGAAGTCTGTACATGAAAGACCGACTCTCAGGCTCTTTCAATTTATATTAATGAGCCAAAAAGAAAACACCGTAACTTCCATCACTCTCTTTTTTTTTTTTTTTTTTTTTTTCCGGTACGCAGGCCTCTCACTGTTGTGGCCCCTCCCGTCGCGGAGCACAGGCTCCGGACGCGCAGGCTCAGCGGCCGTGGCTCACGGGCCCAGCCGCTCCGCGGCACGTGGGATCTTCCCGGACCGGGACACGAACCCGCGTCCCCTGCATCGGCAGGCGGACTCTCCACCACTAGGCTCCTTGTTCACACCTGGTGCCTCCATCCCATCCCCTCCGCACCCCAGCCTTTGAACTTGCTCTTCTCTCTGCCTGGAGCCTTCTTTCCCCCGTTCTCCTTCTCCCCTTCCTCCCTCCCTTTCTCTCTGGAGGATGCACATATCCCTTGAAAAAATGGTCCCATTGTTCTGTCTCAGAAATAAACAAGGAAACAAGAGCTGCTCGCTTCCTTTCTCCCTCAGCCCCAAGGACATTATTTGGCTGAACTCCCAGACGATAACGAAGACAGGGAGGTATTTAAGCTTCGGAGTCTTTTCTCTGAGGCTGAAAGGATTGGAACAGAGAACGAGAATCTGGCTAAATCCTCCACTGTGTTAAATAAAAATTAATAAGGAGTTTTATTGCACCCTTAGGGGAAGTATGACAAGTGGAATATTTCTAATGGTTTTCATTGGGGTTGACACAGGAGAAGCTTACAAGACAGGCACAGCCCAGTCAGAAGATGCCCCAGTGCAGAGAAGCAGAGAACACAGCCTAATTTAAAATCTCAGCTCTATTCCTATCTCATTGCGTGGCACTGAGCCCACTGCGCCCACTGCTTCTTTTGTCAGAGCCTCAGTCTCCTCATCTGCACAATGGGGTGACAATAGAGCATTCCTCACAAGGGTGTTGCAAAGATTGAATGAGATAATATTGCATATGTCTTAGCATCTTGTCTGGTACATGGTAGACCTTAGGTAAATAATCATTATTATTAGCAGTGCTCATATTATTTCTTTTTAAAAATTTTTTTAAAATTAATTTTTTTAAATTAAAAATGTTTTTGGCTACACCGTGCAGCATGCGGGATCTTAGTTCCCTGACCAGGGATCGAACCCATGCCCCCTGCAGTGGAAGCTTGGAGTCTTAACCCCTGGACCACCAGGGAAGTCCAGTCATATTATTTCCATTACTACTGCAACTATTATTATTATTGACAAAGATCACATAGTAAGTATCTGCCATATCTGGGATTTTAACTCAGATTTCTTTGTTTTTAGCCTATTTTTTTTTTCTGCTATGGCTAAAAATCAAACATACAAACAAAATCAGCATTCTTTGAGTTTCCCATCATGCATTTATAAACCATCTTGTTTAGCTAAGGGCAAGAATCAAGAAATGAATCAATAGAGCAGACAATAAGAAAGCAAAACTGGGGAATTCCCTGGTGGTCCAGTGGTTAGGACTCGGCGCTTTCACTGCCGCGGGCGCAGGTTCAATCCCTGGTTGGGGAACTAAGGTCCTGCAAGGCACACAGCATGGGCCAAACAAACCAAAAGCAAGACTGCTACCAAGTTCTGCCCTCCGTATGGCAGGAACCTGGATTCTAACATTTGGAGGGTGGTGTCATTTCACAGCTGCTGACGGAGAGTCTCCGGGAAGTTTTTTTACCCCTTGAGGGTCTGCCAGAGCTGCTCTACGTAAGTCGACCAATCCTCAAGGGTTTTGGGGGTGCTTTCCTAGTTGCGTCTTTCCGGGGAGCCCACGGTGTCCATCTGAATCCATGGAGATGATCCCACGGCGGGGGGAATGGCCTCAGCGGAAGAAAGATGCAGTGTGAGCAGGTTGACGAAGAGCAACTCATCCTCAAGCGCCGGCGGCTGAAGTGATGGATGGCGCACCTATGCCTTGGGGACGAAGCCGCTGCTCCTCCCACGGCATGGCGCTTCTAGGAAACACTCTCAAAAAGAGAGAAAGGCCAACTCTTTTTATGTATCTTGCTTTTTTATTGAAGTACGGTTGTTTTACGATGTTGTATTAATTTCGGCTGTACAGCCACGTGATTCAGTTATACATATATAGATATACATTCTATCTTTATATTCTTTTCCACGATGGTTTATCACAGGATATTGAAAATAGTTCCCTGTGCTCTATGGTAGGACCTTGTTGCTTATCCGTTCTCTACATGCTGGTTTGCATCTGTTAATCCCGACTTCCCACTCCATCCCTCCCCCAAACCCCTCTCCCTCGGCAACCAGTAGTCTGTTCTCTATGTCCGTGAGTCTGTTTCTGTTTCGTAGATAAGTTCATTTGTGTCATATTTTGGATGCCACATATTAATGATCTCAAATGGTATTTCTCTTTCTCTTTCTGACTTATTTCACTTAGTAGGATCAGCTCTAGGTCCATCCATGTTGCTGCAAATGGCATGATTTCATTCTTTTTCATGGCTGAGTAATATTCCACTGTACATATGTACCACATCGTCTTTATCCATTCCTCTGTCGATGGACATTTAGGTTGCTTCCATGTCTTGGCTATTGTAAATAGTGCTGCTATGAACATAGGGGTGCATGTAGCTTTTTAAATTACAGCTTTGTCTGGATATATGCCCGGCGGGGGGGGGGATTGCTGGAGCCTATGGCAACTCTATTTTTAGTTTTCTGAGGAACCTCCCTACTGTTTTCCATAGTGGCTGCACCAACTTACATTCCCACCAACAGCGTAGGAGGGTTCCCGAGAAAAGGCAGCTCTTGTGAAAACGTGACAAGAAGAACAGCAGCACTGAGTATGCATGTTGCTCATTTGCAGAATATTTCTCTACGTGCTTACCTATCTACAGCTCTAAAATTGTAAACAGAAGACAACTCATCATCTAATCATGATTACTTTTGGAGTTTCACACTAGATTATATGGTTTTGTATATCCCCACTTCTGTCTGCTTGGTTCTTTCTGCAGATGTGTGTCTGAGAGCCCATATGCACAAGTGGTGAGTGTTAGCCTGACTTCTCCAAAGAGATGCGCATTTGTTCTCCGATCTGAAAGCAAACCCAGCCATTGGGAAAGTATTATCTGTGGCTTAGTTTTCCTTCCCTTCTCGCTCCTCAGCAAAATAACATAGGAGGAAGAGGGAGAAGACCTTAATTAACAGTCTTGATAACAGGGTGAAACGTCGGGAATGTGAGGGAGAGTCTCACCCTCCATCTCACTTTGTTGCCTGAAAAAGACGTAAAATGCTCAACAAAGAACCCCACTCGACTGCGGTCTCTTCTGAAGTTGTCAGCAAACTAAATGCCATGCAGACTTCAATGCTGGGTGTTTTCCTGGCTCTGCAAGGAATTCTCACATCAGAATCCCTCCTCAAATTCCCAGCAGACTCCTAAAGAAATGAACATCTGCCCTTCTGCATTGAGTCAGCACATTCATGTTTACTGAATGTCTTTCCCCCAATTAGTTTATCTACTAGCTGCCTTTTCCTTGAGAATAGAAGAACTTCCTAAAGGAACTGGGAAGCTGAATGAGTTTGTTTTGATGTGAATGGCGACAGAGAGTTGCAGGGCGTCTCAACTCCCTCCTTTGGGTGGCGTTAAGATTCTGCCTTGCTGATGAGATTTTGTTTGGGTTATTATAAGGGTAAGATACGTTTCCAAGCAGCGTTTAAGAGTAGAAGGGAAGAGGGTGGGTACTTGAAGGGTGTCACCCTGTAACTTCTCACTGGTGAATTCTTCTTCTTTTTTTTAAAGACGATGGCATCGACAATTTTTTTAAAAAAATTATTTAATTAATTAATTTTTGGCTGCGTTGGGTCTTCGTTGCCGCGTGCAGGCTTTTCTCTAGTTTCGGCAAGCAGGGGCTACTCTTCGTTGTGGTGCACGGGCTTCTCACTGCGGTGGCTTCTCTTGCGGAGCACAGGCTCTAGGCGTGTGGGCTCAGTAGTTGTGGCACATGGCCTCAGTAGTTGTAGCTCGCGGGCTCTAGAGCGCAGGCTCAGTAGTTGTGGCGCACGGGCTTAGTTGCTCCGCGGCATGTGGGATCTTCCCGGACCAGGGCTCGAACCCGTGTCCCCTGCATTGGCAGGTGGATTCTTAACCACTGTGCCACCAGGGAAGCCTCTCACTGGTGAATTCTGATCTACCATTGACTCTCAAAACGACCATATTTGGTGGTGAAAGAACCTACCTCACGTGTTTCTGCATTTAAACTAGGTTCAGCCCAATGGCAATGAAGAGCTCCATCTAGCAAGACTACAGCTAAAATTGCACAGTGATGATTGACAGCTCAATTTTCCAAAAGGGAGCCGAGGGATCCACTGACTGGGCAGGTTTTGATATCTGGAAAAGGAAAAGAAAATCCCTTTCCTTCTGATGATGGAATTGGTCACTTACGTTCACGCCCCGGAGCAACATTTGAAAAGTACAAGAATGTCTTTCATGAAACAGCAGCTGGGAAACACCCTGCAGCCCTTTCTCCTATAAACAATTCACGGTTAATTGATTCCAGGGTCACTCCTAAAGCTGGTATATATGCCAAGTTGCACAACAGGATGATGCCCGGCAGAAAGTGGATATTTATTCGCACTCACCCTGGCAGGTTATAAGGAAGAGGTGGCCAAGGGTCCTTTCAATTCATCCAGGAGTAAATCTTAGATGGATATTTAAAGGAGCAGTGTGTACTGTGCCCTCTGTTTTCCAGCTAAAGATGGAGACACTATAGTTTTAGTTTAATAGGGACTTATTTCTTCTATATTCTCTTTTCATTGGAAGTTAACATCTGCTTGGCTAAAACGTCTCACTCTGATATGTAGTATCGCCATTGGAGTGTCCAGGGGACAAAAGAGTGTGATTAAACGGTCATCTAACCCAGACCTCAGGCCCATATAGGGATTCCCAGGTGGACATTTGTCATGATCTCAAAAGCAGTCATTATCAATTTAATTGAAAGCATTAAAATACAACACAATTGGTCTACGCTTTCTTCATTTTTCTGGATACAAATAGGAATACACTATATATGGCTGTAGGCATTTCTCAACCACTGAAAGACCTGTGTTCTCTGTTGCTCATTTCCTCCACTCCAACCCTCTCCCCCAAATTGATTTAACATCCTTAATAATATAGACTTTTGTTGAAACTATGCTTCCCTGGACTTGTGACAAGACTAAGGAATCAATTCATTACATGAGTGACTTTTTGCTGAATGCCTATCTTTGGTCTCCGACTGTCAACTCAATGAGGGCTTTATTTAAACTACTTTACTCTTTTGTAGTAGCCCGATGAGAAAAAAGAAAAATGGTTCCTGATATCTCAGATAGACCTTGTTGTACTCCCATAAAACATAGACACTTTCACGGGACATAAACAACAGAGAAACCCACTTTGTGACCAGGATGGCTCTCCGGACAAGACCAGTCCGGAATCTTGTCCAAACACAGACAAACACATACCCTTGCCAAGCCACGGATGGCAAGCATCTTCCTCTCCTGACTAACACAAGTCCCAGTACATGACCTTCACTGGCCGTTTTCCCATCTGAAACTCTCACCTGTTGAGGTTTACTTAATGCGACCAGATTGAATCTCTATCCCTGTATATTGCCCTCTGGCTTTTTGTTACTCTTCTTACCCCTGAGATGGACCGTGGCAACCTCTTGCTTTATGTGGTTCAGCCACCCTGGCTTTCCTCGGAACTTCAAATCTGCCTGTTCATCCTTGCATGAAAAATCCCTTAGATATGGGATGGCTTTAAAGCAAGATAGATGTATATAAAACACGAATCTAACCACTACTGTTTGCTGAGAGCTGACAAGTGCTTGGGGAAATGTGCTTGACATGCTGGCATTAGCTCACTTTGTGATGATGCAAAACCAGTCACGGTTTGTCCCCACCTGTTCAGTGTAAGTGCCAAAAGTCCCAGGTCCTGAGACCCTGCTCAGTCGGTGTTAACTAGGACAGGTGGCCAACCGACCCCGAATGCACACGACAACAGCCTTACCAGGTGGGAGCCGGGGCTCTATCCCACTTGACAGATGAGAGCTACTCAGGCTTAGAGAGCTTCAATGAATTACCCAAGTACCCGGCTCTCAGTTAGACAGTGACGGAGCTTACTCTCAATGTCCTCCTACTACAATCTTCCCCAGGCAGTTTTTCTCAACTACCTGTTTGGAACTTAGCTTGGGCATGGATGCTTCTTGGTTTTGTTTCACTTTTTTTGTTACATTGAACAACAATGCCGTGTTAGTTTCAGGTGTACAACAAAGTGATTCAGTTATACATATACACGTATCTATGCTTTTGAAATTCTTTTCCCAATTAGGCTGTTACAGAACTTTTTTTCTTTTTCTTTTTTTTTTGCGGTACGCGGGCCTCTCCCGTTGCGGAGCACAGGCTCCGGACGCGCAGGCTCAGCGGCCACGGCTCACGGGCCCAGCCGCTCCGCGGCATGTGGGATCCTCCCGGACCGGGGCACGAACCCGCGTCCCCTGCATCGGCAGGCGGACTCTCAACCACTGCGTCACCAGGGAAGCCCTAGGCTGTTACAGAATATTGAGCAGAGCTCCCTGTGCTATACGGTAGGTCCTTGTAGGTTATCCATTTTAAATAAAGCGGAGTGGGGACTTCCCTGGTGCTCCAGCGGGTAAGACTCCACGCTCCCAATGCAGGGGGCCCGGGTTCGACCCCTGGTCAGGAAACTGGATCCTGCATGCCACAGCTAAGCCCCAGTGCAGCCAAAAGAAAGGAAGAAAGCAAGCAAGCAAGCAGAGTGTACATGTCAATCGCAAACTCCCTGACTATCCTTCCTCCCCACCCTTCCCCGCTGGTAACCATAAGTTCCTCCTCTAAGTCTATGAGTCAGTTTCTGTTTCGTAAAATAAGTTCATTTGTATCATTTATTTTAGATTCCGCATATATTATATGATATTTCTTTCTCTGTCTGACTTACTTCACTCAGTATGATCATCTCTAGGTTCACCCATGTGGGCCTGGACATTTTGAAAAAGTGTCCCAGGCGGCTCTAACACGTGACCACCTAAGGGTCATTGTCACAGAGTTAAAAATACAGACTCCAGCTGACCCGCTTCAGGTGACATCCTGGAAATGCCCCTGATTGACTATGTAAAATTGGGCAAGTTACGTAACATCGCTATGCCTCAGCTTCCGTGTCTGTAAAAAAAGGATCACTATAGCATTTATCTCATAGGGCTGATCAGAGAATTCAATAAGTAGTCAAGTTTAAGGCTATCAGAGCAGTGCTTGGCAAACAGTACGCGCCATGCAAGGGTAGCTGTTATAAGATAATAATCTTCTAAATGAAAGAAAGTAATGCAGTATAATGATCCAAGTCACAGAGGACCTGTATTATTCATTTTCAAACCAAATGCTATTAGAGCCTAAAACATGGTCATGGACTCAAATAGCATTTTCTCCCTTGTCACTTTGGACAGGACGTTCATGCTGCTATGAAGAAATTGAAGTTGTTGGCTTGCACTGCTGCTCTCATTAATTTTAATACAGACACGACTACCTTCTCATCCAAAATGTGAAAGATTTTCATTTAGTTCCATGGGTTCCTGCAGGACTGAGGCGACACCCTGGAAAATATATCAATTAGGTTTCTTTCCCAGGAAGAAATACTGAGCGCCTGCGAACAGTCCAGGGTAGAAGAAGCCCTGGCTGTGAAGGTGACCTGAGGACTTGCAGAGCTTAATGAGAGATGCTGGGGAGACAGAATACCCCTTTCCTTATCAACATGTGTTCTTGCTCACGGGTGGTACGTGATCTCCAGAAAGGCATCCTACAACGTAAGAGAAGTCGGGATGAGAGGAGTCTGCTAACTTTCCCTGAAGTTGTAAGTTGCAACACACACTCCATCTTCTTCAAATGGGAAAATGCTTTCTGCATCCGTGGCTGACACAATGGAAGCTGAAGCCGCTTTATCTGGTCCTCCTTAACCCACAAGAAACATTCACTTCATCCAGGGTTTCCCTGGTGACGCAGCGGTTGAGAGTCCGCCTGCCGATGCAGGGGACACAGGTTCGTGCCATGGAGCGGCTGGGCCCGTGAGCCATGGCCGCTGAGCCTGTGCGACCGGAGCCAGTGCTCCGCAACGGGAGGGGCCACAACAGTGAGAGGCCTGCGTACCACAATAAAAAAAAAAAAAAATTCACTTCATCCCGATGGCTTCACAGGCGAATTCTATCAAACATTTAGAGAACACTTAACACCTATCCTTCTCAACTCTTCCAAAATATAGCAGAGGGAGGAACACTCCCAAACTCATTCTATGAGGCCACCATCACCCTGATACCAAAACCAGACAAAGATGTCACAAAAAAAGAAAATTACAGGCCAATATCACTGATGAACATAGACGCAAAAATCCTCAACAAAATACTAGCAAACAGAATCCAACAGCACATTAAAAGGATCATACACCATGATCAAGTTGGGTTTATCCCAGGAATGGAAGGATTCTTCAGTATACACGAATCAATCAATGTGATACAGCATATTAACAAATCAAAGGATAAAAACCATATGATAATCTCAACAGATGCAGAGAAAGCTTTTGACAAAATTCAGCACCCATTTATGATAAAAACTCCCCAGAAAGTAGGCACAGAGGGAACTTACCGCAACATAGTAAAGGCCACATATGACAAACCCAGCATCGACAAGCCAGCATCGTTCTCAATGGTGGAAAACTGGAAACCATTTCCACTAAGATCAGGAACAAGACAAGGTTGTCCACTCTCACCACTATTATTCAACATAGTTTTGGAAGTTTTAGCCACAGCAATCAGAGAAGAAAAAGAAATAAAAGGAATCCAAATCGGAAAAGGAGAAGTAAAACTGTCACTGTGTGCAGATGACATGATACTATACATAGAGAATTCTAAAGATGCTACCAGAAAACTACTAGGGCTAATCAATGAATTTGGTAAGTAGCAGGATACAAAAATAATGCAGAGAAATCTCTTGCATTCCTATACATTAATGATGAAAAATCTGAAAGAGAAATTAAGGAAACACTCCCATTTACCACTGCAACAAAAAGAATAAAATACCTAGGAATAAACCTACCTAAGGAGACAAAAGACCTGTATGCAGAAAACTATAAGACACTGATGAAAGAAATTAAAGATGATACAAACAGATGGAGAGATATACCATGTTCTTGGATTGGAAGCATCAACATTGTGAAAATGACTATACTACCCAAAGCAATCTAGGATTCAATGCAATCCCTATCAAAGTACCAATGGCATTTTCCACAGAACTAGAACAAAAAATTTCACAATTTGTATGGAAACACAAAAGACCCCAAACAGCCAAAGCAATCTTGAGAAAGAAAAATGGAGCTGGAGGAATCAGGCTCCTGGACTTCAGACTATACTACAAAGCTACAGAAATCAAGACAGTATGGTACTGGCACAAAAACAGAAATATAGATCAACGGAACAGGATAGAAAGCCAAGAGATAAACCCACACACATATGGTCCCCTTATTTTTGATAAAGGAGGCAAGAATATACAATGGAGAAAAGACAGCCTCTTCAATAAGTGGTGCTGGGAAAACTGGACAGCTACATGTAAAAGAATGAAATTAGAACACTCCCTAACACCATACACAAAAATAAACTCAAAATGGATTAAAGACCTAAATGTAAGGCTAGACACTATAAAACCCTTAGAGGAAAACAAAGGCAGAACACTCTATGACATAAATCACAGCAAGATCCTTTTTGACCCACCTCCTAGAGAAATGGAAATAAAAACAAAAATAAACAAATGGGACCTAATGAAACTTAAAACCTTTTGCACAGCAAAGGAAACCATAAACAAGATGAAAATACAACCCTCAGAATGGGAGAAAATATTTGCAAATGAAGCAACTGACAGAGGATTAATATCCAAAATATATAAGCGTCTCATGCAGCTCAAAATCCAAAAAGCAAGCAACCCAATCCAAAAATGGGCAGAAGACCTAAATGGACATTTCTCCCAAGAAGATATACAGATGGCCAACAAATATATGAAAGGATGCTCAACATCACTAATCATTAGAGAAATGCAAATCAAGACTGCAGTGAGGTGTCACCACACACCAGTCACAATGGCCATCATCAAAAAGCTACAAACAATAAATGCTGGAGAGGGTGTGGAGAAAAGGGAACCCTCTCTCACTGTTGGTGGGAATGTAAATTGATACAGCCACTATGGAGAACAGTATGGAGGTTCCTTAAAAAACTAAAAATAGAACTACCATATAACCCAGCAATCCCACTACTGGGCATATACCCTAAGAAAACTATAATTCGAAAAGAGTCATGTATCACAATGTTCATTGCAGCACTATTTACAATAGCCAGGACATGGAAGCAACCTAAGTGTCCGTCAATACACGAATGGATAAAGAAGATGTGGCACATATAAACAATGGAATATTACTCGTCCATAAAAAGAAACGAAATTGAGTTATTTGTAGTGAGGTGGGTGGACCTAGAGTCTGTCATACGGAGTCAAGTATGTCAGAAAGAGAAAAACAAATACCGTATGCTAACACATATATATGGAATCTAAAAAAAAATGGTTCTGAAGAACCTAAGGGCAGGACAAGAATAAAGATGCAGGCATAGAGAATGGACTTGAGGACACAGGGAGGGGGAAGGGTAAGCTGGGATGAAGTGAGAGAGTGGCATGGACATATATACACTATCAAATGTAAAACAGATAGCTAGTGGGAAGCAGCCACATAGCACAGGGAGATCAGCTTGGTGCTTTGTGACCACCTAGAGGGGTAGGATAGTGAGGGTGGGAGGGAGACGCAAGAGGTAGGGGATATGGGGATATATGTATATGTATAGCTGATTCACTTTGTTATACAGCAGAAACTAACACACAATTATAAAGCAATTATACTCCAATAAAGATGCTAAAAAAATTCACTTCATGCTATACGGTCTTTCCATTTATTTCCTCCGCAGTGAAAATTTAGAGTTAGATTTTTATGAAGGTTTGTTGAGCAGAGTTCACCTTCAAATCCACTTTAAAACAGGCAGTAGTGGAGAGTGTACTGCATTTATTAAAATAATTGTGTTTTAAGAAAGACTAGACCTGTCAAGCTGTTCAGGATTTTGCTTTCTGTTCTTGCTGGGTTTGAATTTTTTAAAATATATTTTTGTTTTTACTCCTGTGGCTTCTTTTCCCCCCTAGGTGAGAACTCTAAATGTCAAAGGGTAAGTGGCTGAGACATGGTTGGAGACTGAGAAACAGAAAGATTCCAAATTCAGCCATTTCTGGAAACATTTTTAGGTATTTCAAAGTGAGGTTGCATCACAAGAACTTTTTGATCTCATATTTCTGGGGTGAGCTTCAGAGAGATAATCTTCTGGTGCTGGTGGCGCCTTGAACTAGGATCTCTGGAATTCATGCCAGGTTGGGCTGTGTGGGGTATAAAGGTACTTCTCTGAAAGGGAACCCCCTTACATTGTTGGTGGGAATGTAATCTGGTGCAGCCACGGTGGAAAACAGTATGGAGGTTCCTCAAAAGACTAAAAATAGAGTTGCCATATGATCCAGCAATCCCACTCCTGGGCATATAATCAGACAAAACTCTAATTTGAAAAGATACATGCACCCCTGTGTTCACAGCAGCACTATTTATGATGGCCAAGGCACGGAAACAACCTAAATGTCCATCGACAGAGGAATGGATAAAGACGATGTGGTACATGTATACAACGGAATACTACTCAGCCATAAAAAAGAATGAAATAAGGCCATTTGCAGCAACATGGATGGACCTAGAGATGATCATACTAAGTGAAGTAAGTCAGACAAGGAAAGACAAATATCATGTGATATCACTTATATGTGGAATCTAAAATATGACAGAAACAAACTTATCCACAAAACAGAATCATGGACATAGAGAAGCAACTGGTGGTTGCCAAGGCAGAGGTGGGGAGGGATGGAGTGGGAATTTGGGGTCAGCAGATGTAAACTATCATATATAGGATGGATAAACAACAAGATCCTACTGGAGAGCACAGGAAACTATATTCAATATCCTGTGATAAACCCTAATGAAAAAGAATATGAAAAAGAATTTATGTATATTATGTATCACCGATTCACTGCTGTACAGCAGAAATCAACACAACATTGTCAATCAACTAGACTTCAATAAAATATATATATATTTTTTTAAAAAGATGCTTCTCTGGAGGGACCGACTGCTCCTGCCTCTGGTCTCCCCACAAAGCATCAGTGTGGCTTTTCTATGAGGATTGTCCTTGTCTCCACCCCTCCTCTTACCTCTCTTCCACATTCCTCTCGAAGGTAGATGATGGTTGGGATTTTAGTTAGAGAATCATCTGAAAATGTGCGGGTGAAGAACCAATGAGAAAAGTGTGAGACTCCGATTCCTATGTTCTACCTTCCTGGCTCTCCAGCCACCCCTTCCAGATAGAAGTGCACCCCAAGCTTGGCCCTTACTTCTTAGCTTCTCAAAGGGTCCCTTTCTCTCTGGAAGTGAGCATCCTCTGCGGTACCTTTTGTAAAGATAAATCCTGGGAAGTGTTAGTGTTATAATGAAATAAGTCAATTCCTCAAAAATAAGCAAGATTCTTTAAAGGAAGTTTTCTAAGATGCATTGATACATTAATATGCTGAATCTCTAAGAGGGAGGCGTGAAGTACAGGGTTTTCTGAAGTTATTTCCTCCCTGGGCATGTACTCCTGGACTTGGACTAGTGTTCCATAGGATGCAGTACTCGCTTATGTTTTTTAACTTCATTTTATTTATTTATTTTGCAGTACGCGGGCCTCTCACTGTTGTGGCCTCTCCCATTGCGGAGCACAGGCTCCGGACGCACAGGCTCAGCGGCCACGGCTCACGGGCCCAGCCGCTCCGCGGCACGTGGGATCTTCCCGGACCGGGGCACGAACCTGCGTCCCCTGCATCGGCAGGCGGACTCTCAACCACTGCGCCACCAGGGAAGCCCCTATTTTATTTTTTATCATCATTTTCATTTAACAATCATAGCATTCATCAAGCTCTCAGTAGGTGCCAGGCTCTGTCTGTTCTACATACTGGAGGTTAATCCAACCATCAACAAATCAGGGACTTCCCTGGTGGTGCACTGGTTAAGAAACCGCCTGCCAATGCAGCAGACACGGGTTCGAGCCCTGGTCCGGGAAGATCCCATATGCTGTGAGGCAACTAAGCCCGTGCACCACAGCTACTGAGCCCACGAGCCACAGCTACTGAAGCCCATGCCTAGAGCCCACGCTCCACAGCAAGAGAAGCCACCGCAATGAGAAACCCGCGCACCGCAACGAAGAGTAGCTTCCGCTCGCCACAACGGGAGAAAGCCTGCGCTCAGCAACAAAGACCCAACATAGCCAAACATAAGATAAATTAAAAAGAAAAAAAAAAAAAAAAAAGACTACTCTCCATGAGCTTACATCCCGAAGGGGGGAAAAATATATTCTATAGGAGGGAATGAAAAGTGATTAGAAGAAAAATATACCCAGGTAAGGAAAGATAGCAACAGAGCTGGACATGGAATATTTCATACTTTTTTCCTTTTATGCATTTTAAAACTTTTGGTTGTGGAAATGACAAAAGTAGAGATAAATGTGTCATGAATGTCCATGGGCTTATTATTTCACCAATTATTAACTCCTGAGTAATCTCATTTTCTTTTCTGGTGTATTTTAAAACACATTACAACATGGAAGCAACCTAAGTGTCCATCAACAGATGAATGGATAAGGAAGATGTGGCACATATATACGATGGAATATTACTCAGCCATAAAAAGAAATGAAACTGAGTTATTTGTAATGAGGTGGATAGACCTGGAATCTGTCATACAGAGTGAAGTAAGTCAGAAGGATAAAAACAAATACCGTATGCTAACACATATATATGGAATCTAAAAAAAAAAAATGTCATGAAGAGATTAGTGGTAGGACGGGAATAAAACACAGACCTACTAGAGCATGGACTTGAGGATATGGGGAGGGGGAAGGGTAAGCTGTGACGATGTGAGAGAGTGGCATGGACATATATACACACTACCAAATGTAAATTAGATAGCTAGTGGGAAGCTGCGCATAGCACAGGGAGTTCACCTCTGTGCTTTGTGACCACCTAGAGGGGTGGGATAGGGAGGGAGGGTGACACAAGAGGGAAGAGTTATGGGAACATATGTATATGTATAACTGATTCACTTTGTTGTAAAGGAGAAACTAACACACTACTGTAAAACAGTTATACTCAAATAAAGATGTTAAGAAAAAAAAGAAAAAGAAAAAAGAGATCAAAAAAAAAAAAACACCACATTACAGACACCAATCTATTTTCAGTAACAAATGCCTTAGCGTCTACATCTAACAAATACTGACTTTGGAGGCACAATTACAATGCCATTATGACCCTTAGCAACATTAACGGGGTTCTTTAATGTTACCTAATATTCAGGCAGTGCTCTTCAGTTTACCGATTGCCTCCCAAAGTCTTATACTTTAGCCAGTTTATTTGAATCAGGATTAAAAAAAAGAACCACATTGCATTTAGTTGGCCTCCCTCTTAAGAGTCTTGTAACCTGTAAGAAGGCCCCCTCCCTCTTTTTCCCTGTCATTTATTCACTGAAGAATCTGGAGGCTTGATTAGACTGGGTTTACATCTTTGGGCAAGAATATTGCACGGGTTGTGTTTGTACCTCCTGCTGTACCGCATCCAAAGGCAAATATTTAGGTTGGCCAACGGGTCTAGTGGTGCCATCTTTAACCGTCTTACATTAAATGGTCTCAGCATTGATGATCCTGGTCTAAATCCATATTTCCATGAAGGTTTTCAGAACGATTCTCATATTTCTTCTGCATAGTTATAGCTAGAAATGTTTCTACACAGGAGAAACCTTCCCCTGTTTTTCGTTTTATTTTTCATCTGTAAATTAGGAATATTAATAGGACAGCAGTGTTGCCTCTAATTCTGAGGATTTCATCCTGAATTCACTGCAAAGGCAAAAAATCTGTTAAACTAAAAATTACTCCTGGAGACCATGTAAATGGTCTCAATAGCATCAAGATCATGGCACTTAGAAACGCAAAAGTCAAGATGTAACACAAAGCTTACTCTCTCTTTCCTCATTGCATCTGAGGAACAGGGCTGTGTGGAGAGGGGGAGAATTGTGGGGCTGTTTGTCTCTCCAAGAAAATATACTAAAATCTGAGTAAGTCAAATGTGTATGTATATGTAGGTGATGTCGCTCTCTACCCTCAAGGGTTCCTAAAGGGACTAAAAGAAATAGTGCACTTGTCAGTGTTTCAGAAGCACAAGCTCTCTTTACTGTTTGTCGTCTGGCTCACCACTCTTCACCAGGTGCCCCCGACTCTTATCAGGTGAGTTTCCTCATCCTCAGGTATAGCCTCATCGCTTTCCTGTCTCAGCATCTTTGAACTTACTGTCCATCTGTCTTTCCTCCCACCAAGCCCCAGTTCCAAGGACCAGTGGAGACCCTCCCTAGAAAGATGCCTGCCCCCCACCCCAGCTGCCTGGATACCACCAGCTCTGCATGCCATCCACGCCTTGCCTCCAATCCTAGGAGACACGCTGCAGCCTCTTTATTTCGAGATGTCTTCCAGGTGCCTAGCGTAGCTCAGGTAGGGAGAACGAGTTTAAAATCCTGAGCTGATTGATTACCTCCTTGCCAAATCTGCATTAACTGAGCCCCTTGCTGAGAATACTACGGATGGTAGATAACGCCTCTACTCTCACCGTCTACTATCGACGTAGACTGTTACAGGGTAATCAACCATTTTAGGTGTATTCGTGGTTGCTGTCATTTCATTGAGGATAACAATAAGTATGTGTTTTGTTTGCTATGAGACAACCGATACGTGTTTTAGCATATCTGTGTGTGATGCCTAAAGCCTTTCGGAGGAGGGTAGACAAGGACCCTCTAAAGGTCACGTGTACTGGGTGTTTTCATGTAAAAATCTACTGCCTGCGGCCCCAGAACTAACTCAGCTGCCTCCGGACTGGGACACATCTAAGGTCAAAGCAATTTCATTGTTCACGTTTTGAAAAACGACTTGGTCACAGTTTGCTTCCAAATGGTAGCCTTTGAGACTCTGAGTATTTTCTGAGGCTGGGTTGGGTTCCTGCAGCCTGGCTGGCTCCAGGGTGCTGCCATAGTTCTTCATTTTCTTGGAAACAAGCCCGGTATGTTGGCACTTCGTTGAAACAGCGATGTTACCTAATCCATCAACATCACAAACAGAACCAAGGTAGATGTGGTAAACCAAAGATTGTTAGAAGGAGCAAGAGACATTGATATTTGTTGATTAAGGTTGATTAATTAGCATGGATATTTCCTAATTAAGGTCGTCACTCTCGTTCTGAGTACCTCCTAGAATTTCGAGGCTGTGCTCAGCTCTGTGTGTTTACAAACTTATTTCTGAAGAATAAAATTGTTTTAGCTAGGCAACACGCAAAGCTGCTGACATCGAGAGTCTGCAGAACCAGATATATACACTGTGGTGGCCTGGCTGTATGTTGGGGAGTCAAGGATGTGTCCCCCAACCACTGTTGATTTTCCCATGAATGTAATTCTTTCTGCATAAGCTTATGGGCATGATGTCTGCCTGGGTAGCCGCATGGCTGAAGGAGTTAATATGGCATTTTCCTTGAACCCAAGTAACGGCCCCTCCTTCTTGAAAAAGTTCCATCAGTTGGTTTCTAAGACGTTAGTCACGTCTGGCTCTTACTTAAACTCACTGCCCACTTCTCAAGGTCCTGCCCTCGTTCTTCTACATTCCCCATTCCTTTACATACTGAAATGCCCCAGATTGCCATCCTTGGACCCTTTTTTCACCTACTGTCACTCCCTGGCTAATCCCTTCTAGTCTCAAGGTTTCAAATAACCTATTTTGGCTGGTGACAGATACATTTATTTCCAACTAGTATCTCTACCACACATCCCAGACTCTATAACCAATTGTTTACTGGACA
This sequence comes from Kogia breviceps, assembly GCF_026419965.1. Lineage (NCBI taxonomy): Eukaryota > Metazoa > Chordata > Mammalia > Artiodactyla > Physeteridae > Kogia > Kogia breviceps. The sequence goes on along the minus strand of NC_081324.1, from coordinate 86,168,010 downwards.
TTTCATCTTGGATGCAAGCAGACCTCTCATCCTTCACGTCCAAAGCAGAGTTCTAGATTTTTCCTCTCCAAATCGCCTCCACATTGACTTTCCCCAGGTCAGTGAACATTGTCTCCATTTTTCTTGTGACTCAGGGCAAAAATCTTAGGTTCATCCTTGAGCTCTCTCTTTCTCTCCCACTTCACACCCAATCCAAGAGCAAAGGCTACGGGATCAGTCTTCAAAAATATACTCTAGGGACTTCCCTGGTGGCACAGTGGTTAAGAATCCGCCTGCCAATGCAGGGGACATGGGTTCAAGCCCTGGTCCGGGAAGATCCCACATGCCGCGGAGCAACTGAGCCCGTGCGCCACAACTACTGAGCCTGCGCTCTAGAGCCCTCGAGCCACAACTACTGAGCCCGTGAGCCACAACTACTGAGCCCGTGAGCCATAACTACTGAAGCCCGCGTACCTAGAGCCCATGCTCCGCAACAAGAGAAGCCACCACAATGAGAAGCCCACGCACAGCAACGAAGAGTAGCCCCCGCTCGCCACAACTAGAGAAAGCCCGCGCGCAGCAACGAAAACCCAACACAGCCAAAAATAAATAAATAAATAAATTTATTTGGAAAAAAAAAATACTTCAAATCTAAACACCTTCTGAACACCCACCTCCCACCTCCCGTCCTCACCACCACGTTCTCTCATCTGGCTTACGATATAGTCTACATCAGGTTTCCTGGCTGTAAAAATCCTTGCCCCTGCTTCAGCCCTGTATTAGTGTAGCAACCAGGTTAATGATTTTTTAAAATGGAAGTCAACCATATTACTCATCTACTCAAAATCATGCAGTGGCTACAATTTTGCTGCAAGCAAAAGGCAAAGAGGCTGGAAGATCTTCCCATTAGCTCTCTGAGCTCAACCCTTCCCAGCCCGCTGGGGTGCCTTGCGTGCCATTCATACGGGTCCCCCAATTTTCCAGTCATACCCTTGCCACAGGGGCTGTTGCACATCCCATTCTTGCTGCCTTGACCCGCAGAGAGCCTGGAGGCTCCCTCTTCACCTTCAAGTCTTTGTTCAAACATTTCTCTTTTTTTGGCTTGGGGGATCTTAGTTCCCTGACCAGGGATCAAACCCATGCCCCCTGAAATGGAAGCGCGGAGGAGTTCGAAGCACTGGACCCCCAAACATCACATTTCAATGAGAGGTCGTCCTTGACCCAACTCTGATAGAATGGCGGCTCTCCTCCTCGCCTACCAGCACTTTTTATCATACTTAATCTTTATTTTTCTTTACAATTAATTGCTGTTTGACATATATTTCCTTGTTTTGCTGTCTACTGCCACTAAAATATACATTCCATCAAAGCAACAGGGATTCTGTTTACTGTGGTATTACTAACCCCTAGAACAGTGCCTGGCACATGGCAGGAATTCAAATCGGGGTTGAATAGACAAAAACAAATGAAAAATATTTCTGAATGAAAAGGATCCTATCTCCCACCTCTGGGAAAAAAGATTGCTTAGATGGTTAAGTAAGTAATTCTCAAGTGTACTCTTCTGATGCATTCACTACTTGAAATTGACACATTGATATATTGGGATCGGATACGGGCTGTGCAGAAAATAGTATTTTTGTAAATAATGGTTAAATGTGTCAAATAGTCTTTTTTGGTTAAATCTAACAGAGGCAAATTCTGGCTCACTTAGACAACGACAACAAAAAGAAGAAAACCTTTGAAATGATATGAGAGTACCTTGAACGGAAACTCAAAAAGCACTGTGCACAAGGTAATTTTAGGGAAACAGGTTGTAGGAATGAATGGTTTCTTCAACCAGCTGAAAAAACCAACTACAACCATTTAAAAATTCTTGTAGGTTTCTGCTTACAAACCAAATTCCAGGAAGAGTATGACTTACTTCTGCTAGTTTGTAGTCTCACTACCTGGGCAAGTGGGAGTTATTATCTACATTAATGGTCCCACCAAGATTTGACATAATATTTCTCAGGGGAGAGACTCCTCCAGAAGAAGAACTCAGGAGTTCTACCACAACACACCCCCACCAAATCAATAGTTGACCACAATATTAAAAGACCTGAGAACCCAAATCAGGGTAATGTCCTGTTCCTGTATTAAATAAGGCTGGGCATATTTTCTTGTTCTTATATTAAATAATACTCAGAACAAGCAACAAAAAATTGTCTACCTGCTCTAAGGAATACTTGAGTCAGAATAAAACTGTAAACAAACTAAAATAGCCTACTTATCATGATGTACAGTTTTCTCATCAAGACTCTATTCAAGACCTTGGCCTCTGTACCCATAAATTCCAAACTAACCCCAACATGTTTTCCTGCCTTGGAAGACCTACCTTTAAATCACCCAGCCCAGGCTATAAAACTCTATCAAAATGACCCCTTGATTGTTTTCCCTGCTCTACTACCAAGGCTGTCAAAATGGTAATCCTCCACTGCAGGGGCTATAGTATTGTCTATGGATATAATGGATAAATATACTCTCAATCACCTTAGTTTAGTTGATTAATAAGTTTTTCTAATGGTTATCTTATAAGGCTTTCTTCATACACAGAAGCTCAAAAGTCCACCGACAGATGAATGGATGAGGAAGGTGTGGTACATTTATACACTGGAATATTACTCAGCCAGTAAAAGGAATGAAATAATGCCATTTTCATCAACATGGATAAACCTGGAGATAATCATACTAAGTTAAGTAAGTCAGACAGAAGAAGACAAATACCATATATCAACTTATATGCAGAATCTAAAAAAAAATGATACAAATGAACTTATTTACAAAACAGAAACAGACTCACAGACTCAGAAAACAAACTTATGGTTCCAAAGGGGAAAGGGGAGGGGGGGAGGGATAGATTGGGAGATTGGGATTGACATATACACACTACTAAATATAAAATAGATAAACAACAGAACCTACTGTAGAGCACAGGGAACTCTGCTCAATAGTCTGTAATGACCTAAATGGGAAAAAATTATTGAAAAAGAATAGCTATTATATATGTATATCTATAACTGAATCACTTTGCTGTATACCTGAAACTAACATAGCATTGTAAGTCAACTACAGTCCAATATAAAATAAAAATTAAAAAAAAATCACCCAGCCCAGGTCGTAAAAGTCTATCAAATGATTGTTTTCCCTTCCTCACTACTAAGGCTGTCAAAATGGTGATCCCTAACTTCAGTGGATACAATGGATATATATGGATATAATGGATAAATAATAGATGTACTCTTGATCAACTTAGCTTAGTTGATTAGTAAGTTGTTCTAATGGTTGTCTTATGAAGTTTGCTTCATACGCAGAAGCTCAAAGGTGCTGGACAAGAAACCAAAGATTAATACTTCTAACTAAAGGTATCTCTTCATCAGTCTTATCAAATTACCAGAGAATACAGTGGATTCATCACATTTTTCTTAGACCAGCCTCTGAATGCCATCTATAAACACCACACCAACCCTTCTTCGCCTGTTTTAAAACACATGGAACAAGTTCTTTTGCCCTGAGTAGGATGTAGAGGGATTAAATTAAAGGATTAACCATGTAAAAGTGTAGACGGAGCAGGGTGTTTTCACATTATTTGGACAAGTCTAGAATGTTTGGGGCAAGCTGGCAATTCCAGCTTGGGGCAATTCCACAAACAGTTGTCTTAGGATTTTAACTCACAGGCTGTGTGCTATGGACACACACTTCGTACGGGGAAGTCAAGTGCATCTGTGGGGTTGTCTGTTGAAGTCACAATTTGCAGTGTTAGGGTGACCAACTGTGAATGGCATGGTCTTAGTACTGAAAATCCTGCATCCTGGGAAATCTTTTATTTCCAGATAAATCTGAATTGTTGGTCACTAAAAATTCTAAGGTCACTAGTAACTCTAAGTGAATGATCAGTGAGCAAGGAGGATGAACTCTGTGTCCGGGCGCCCAGCCCCCACGAAGTCAAATGCATAACTTACAGGCATTCACAGACTTGACAAGTCCTCAACGTCACTAAATGGATATTTAAAAATCTATGACTTGGGAACTCCCTGGTGGCCCAGTGGTTAGGACAACGTGCTTTCACTGCCAAGGGCCCGGGCTCGATCCCTGGTCAGGAACTAAGATCCTGCAAGTCTCCCAGGGAGGCCAAAAAATAAAATCAATCAATCAATCAATCAAAATAAAAATCTACGACTCATCGTTTTAGCTCAAAGACCACGAAATCACCTAAGTTTCTGCATTTCATCCTGGTGCAAGTTCAGAAGACTAACCTTGCAGCATCTTTACTTCGGAAAGAGCAGACCATCCTACAGAGCATCACGCCTGCCTTATTTCTTCCCTCGTTAAACTTAACTCAGAGTCATAACTCACCCCCTGTGCCATGGAAATGTCCGAGAACCATTCTTTATCATCAGCAGCATAAACCCCCAGTTCCCAACTATGAAGGGCAGGAAAACTTGCACAGGCAGGCCCGACCATCCCCTCCCGGGGCTGTTGCCCAGGTGGGCCGGCTTGGAGAGGCAGCAGGTGGGCACACCCACCCTGCTCCGGGCTGGCGTTTCTCCCAGCGTGGACGCCAGCAAAGGCAAGCTCTGAAGGTGGTTTCCTCGTTTTAAACGGAAACAACAAAAGACCCTGATCACTGGGCAGTAGCTTTGCTTCAAGAAAACTCTTCCCTCTCCTCCTGCAGCTGCAGTTTCTTTGTTCTTCCCCAGCATGGAAGACAGCTGTGCTTTATGGATAATCGGCCCAAATTTGGCCAAATATTGCCAAGGAGGCTTTGTGCGAGTGGTGTGTGCCAGGGACTACGTCGACGTGTGGATTTCTGTTTGCAGCAAGATGATAAGCAAAACTAGAGACCCTCTCCCCTTCACCTCTGGGGGAGCCCGCTTCCTTTGGTTGAACATAGTACATCTTCCTTGATGTTTAAAAAATATATATCCATCTCCAGCTAACACGCTGTCTCCTGGAAATAAAGCTCTACAAATAAAACTCAAGAAGGCTTATGGGGAAGATGCCCTGTCAAGGAATCCACAAGTAGGAATTGCCAAAGAAAGCAACTTTTTGGCACGACAAAGACCATTGGTGCAGGTTGGAAAGACTATATGAGTCTGGAATCTACAGCCATTGGGTCTTAGGTTTCCTCCCTTAAACCACTGTCTTTCGAATGACTTTCAAAATAAATCTTATTTTGGCAAAGGCATTTATTTAGAAAAAAACCTACAAAGATTACTTCACGCAGCCTCACGCCTTTCAGATCCATCCATGATGTCCCAAATGGTCGGATTTCCTATTTCTTAAGGCTGAATAATATTCCATTGTACCGTATGTATGTACGCATAGCCAAGACGTGGAAACAACCCGGAAGTCCATTGACAGGTGAATGCACCTCGTGTACTTTCTAGCACCCCTGAGACCCATGACCTCTGCAGGAATTAGGTGATGACAGTGGCAAAGAGAAAGAGGAAAGGCTTCATCATCAGACAGACTTGGGTCTAGTCCCAGCTCAGAGGCTTTTACCCTGTGACTCTAAGAGAAGCTTCAGCGTCCCGAGCCATCACGCCCTCAACTGTTAAATGGGAAGGATTGCAACTTATCGATGGCACTTCCACGATTTCATGAAATGAAGTTTCTACCCGTACTCGACACAAAGTTAAAGCTCAGTTCCTGTAAATAGATGTACCGCAGCTTGGAATGATTTACACCTTTCTGACATCAGGGCAAGCAGGGCTGAAGTTACAGCCAAGCAAAAATGCGTCCTCCAAATATATTCCACCACTAGAGAAACATTTTTCAAGTGTGTCTCATGGAGCCTCTATCTCCAGGTCATTGATCATCTCAATGCAAGAAAAGGCCCGTGAACTATCCACCCAGCTGCCCCCCGCTTCTTATGTTAATAGATGGGACAGATGGCACCACTTATGATAAGACGCTAACAAAGCGACGTTTGCTTGTATTAAACATCACGAGCAAATTGCCCTTAATTCCAGAAAGGAGCATATGCAGAAAATAGAGAGTAAGTGGAGCCCGTTAATTTAGCTTTGATTCAAAAACCCTCCAACAATGATCAGCATCCACACATGCTCAATTCTTTAACAATCTTGGGCTCAGGAAGAGCCTTTTGTCAGCAGGCAATAATTCATTTCTTTCGCAGGGAGCAAAAGGAATATTTCTGGATGATGAATCGCCAGTCGACGGGCCTCTGGATTAGCGTTACTTAATATTTTACGATAAGTGGTCTGGAGGAGGGATTTTTTTTTTTTAATGAAATGCTTAACTCTGCAGATGATGCTGCGGTCTTCTGAGTTGCAAAACTCAAGAGAAAGTAAGATGCTGAAGGATGCTCACAATATCAACAGGAAAAAAACAGAAGGGAATCTTACCATGATTAGGTGCGTATTGTTTCCATTGAAATCAAGAAATGATTCAGATAGTTTCAGAAAAATATCTAAGTACTGTTAAGGACATCATGCAAAACGCTAAGAAAATTTACTTCATGATCAGGAAAACAAAAAACTGAAAACACATTTCCAGAGGAGTGAGTGTGTGTGTGTGTGTGTGTGTGTGTGTGTGTGTGTCCTGGAAAACATTTAAGAGACAAAAAGAAAGATTTGTCACAAACACTTTTAACAACACTTACCTTGTGCCAGGCTCCGTTCTGACGCCCTGGTGCATCTATTACCTCCTTCCCCCGGCCCTCACAGCCCCATGCAGTTGGTGTGACTATTAGCCCCATTTACAGACAAGGAAACTGAGGCCCAGACACTTTAAATGACTCACGGGTGGTCTCCTGGACACAGAGTAGCGAGATTCCAGGCCCTCTGCCGGCAGAGCTGGCACCTTCGTCCCCAAGCCCGGCTGCCTCTCAACGCGTTGGGGTCTGTGGGCAAAGAAAGGACAAATGGGCATCCTGCCCCGCTCCCCAGTCTAGAGCAGGGGTGTTCTGTCGCCCTCCCCAGTCCATCCGTGGAATGCGTCCTCATTTCTTGTTTCATCCAATCCGCCCCAGCCTGTGGGGCACGGAGACATTCACCAGAGCCTCCCATGTTAATTTCCCATCACTTCCCTGGGGTGGAGGGCAGATTCCCAATCGGATCGGCAAGGACAGCAGACGGGCTGGATGTGGGGTGTAACTGTCCTTATTCAGATGCTACAGGCTACCTTTCTCGTCAGCTCCATCTCTGTGCTACTGTCCAAGGTACCTGGCACCTCTACTTCTGGGCATTTCCTGAGATTCTACAGCAGACCAGCTCTTCCTGGCCGCCCCCTCTGCGGGCACCAGGATCTCTTTCCTGAGACCAGCAGTCCTGTTACGGCTCTGTCTTATTTCCTTGGACAAAACTGTGTTGATATGTCCACCCCTTCCTTGGGTGAAGGAGCAAAATAAATGTGTGTTAAGTCTTCCGTGTATAACTGGAATTTGTTTGAACTAACCTGCATAAAAATCCTATAAATGAGTCATGGTGCCCCATTTTATACACGTGGACACAGCCTCACAGCAGCTCTGCAACTGACACCCGGTCACACAGCCTGTAAGTGGAAGAGGCAGGATGGGGGCCCAGGACTTCCTGTCATCTTTCACGGTACCATTCATCTTGCTTCAGCCAGAGCAAGAAAGCTCTCCCGAAAGTGCAAGAAAATAAGACCAAGGCATTTCAGGGGTAACACAGAACACAAAATGTTGACTTGGAGAAGAGGATGGGGGAAGAGAGGTGAAAAGAAAGAGGAGAGAAGAAGAGGTCAAAAAAATAAAAAGCAATAGCCATTTTGAAGGGTAAGAAACGGGTTTTGAAGAGTCAAGAAAGTGTTAGCAATCATTTAAAAAATAATAAAAAATGAATGATTTGTTGACACATCACATAATATTTAGGGAGAGGATTCGTATTGGAATCATAGCCTCATTTAGCAACCTGGAAAGAATATTCAGAATATGCTAGAAGACAAAACTGTCCTTTTGGTAAGACTCAAAGTTTTCAGGACCACCTTCAGAGAGCTTTTTGGGGCTGTTCTGTATGACCCTGCCCCAGAAATATCCTCAGACGCTCCAGATGGTGTGTTTTTCAATTTCATTCTACGGTACTAATAACCTTTGTCTCAATCATTTAGAGAGAAGCCATTTATAGCCGAAACATATTTTTTTTCTCTTAAAAATAATGATTTTTGCAAACTTCCAGGGCACTTTCAACGGTTGTAAAGTGTGCATTGCTTTGATACAGAACTCTGGGAAGTATTCAGATGCATATTTCATATCTTTATAGAGCTGATTAACTGATATGTAACAAAGGATTTAGAACCCTTAGAACAGGGTGAAAATAAGAACTTGCACTTGACTTTTGCAAGGCAACAGTGCTAGTTCCACTGTGGTTTGCAATTTTATATTTGTGTCTCTCTGTGGTAAAGGAGAGAACAGAAAACTGACAACCGAAGAGTACTTTTCCAGTAAAACTAGGAAATCTCTGGCACAAATTTGGAGAATTTAAAGACAGTTTAATAAAATAATTATTTATAAGGTGCTCACAGGGTATAGAGAAACCATGAGGGTTAGTACAAGACCCCCAGACTATTAAGAGTTGGGGGGCTTCAAGATTGAAACAGAGGAGGGGACAGGAAGATTGTGTGGAGAGAGTCACAAAGGATCGACCAATTCCAATGTGTGGAGGGTTTCCGCACACTACCAAGCAATTCTTGGACACCAGCTGGGTGTCCTACAGTTCAACTCAATTCTGACACCCTCTACCTGGGGACAGCATCAGATCCCACAGGTTAGGAACTCAGTCCTATGAGACATCCCTATCCCACTTCTGACACCAATTGCAAGTCCAGGTCATCACCTGTGCTTTTGATCAACTGTCTATAATCAGAGGTTCCCACACCACTCCTTGGTTTCAACTAATTTGCTAGAACGGCTCCCAGAACTCAGGAAATCAGTTTGCTCACTAAATTACTGGTTTATTACAAAGGAGACAGTCCCTGCTGGTTTTAAATTCTGATTTTTCTCAATCCAGTGTAGTTACAACCTTGGGAAAATCACTCTGTGCCTCAATCTTCACATCTGTGAAGTTGGGGTGTGATTAGAAGTTACCTCATAGGATTGTTGTGAGAGTTAAGTGGTAAAACATGCAAAATCACAGTCTCAAGGCCCAGCAATGGATGGTACAGGCAAAAACAGAATGAGGAGAGAAACTGAGCACATACTGTGTGTCAGGCATAGAGTGAGGAATTTCAAAGATGTTATATCATCATCATCTCAATAATCCTTGGAGAAATGTGACCCTCCAGTGTCATGTGTCTGGGACATCATAGTTACAGGTTCAGAGTTTGCACATGGAATGGATACTGATGGAGAAAAGGACAGTTAGGGTCAGTAGATGGGAAAATAATTAAAGCTTTTCATTAGTCTGTTTCCTACACAGGGTAGATAAAAGATCTTAAAAGAGTAGTCAATGGAAAATTCCAACGTGGAGATGCAAACACACATCCTCATTGGACTAAGTAAGTAGATAAGCCATTTGGTTTCAAATGATAAAAAAAAAAAAAAACCAATAACATTGATGTGCTAAAACCTATATTTATCAGATGTGCCCTAAAAGAAAATTTGATTTTAAAAAACCCCACTGATGTAATCCCAAATTAACTGAGTTAGCAGTGTTAAAAAAAAAAAAGTGAATTATATTTTTAAATTTTTTGTTAAGCTAATAGGGCAATTACATTTAATACTTTTATTTTTCAAAAATTAATTTGAAGCAAATGATCTCCACTTAAGTAGACATAATAATAGTATCAAGCTAATAATAGCATCATGTTGAGAATTCAATGAGTATTTATACAACTGCCTATGGTTTTTGTTCAGTGCTAAGTGTAGGCTGTTATTACTATTATTAATAAATTATTTTAATTTTGTTGTAAAGTTCAGAATCAAGTCACTCTTAACCCTTGAAGAGTTTTTAAACGGCTGGGTTATTTTCAGGTGATCCTAGAAATTTAGTGAGTCTGTGGCATTAACATCTGTAGAAATCTGTTTCCTTTATTCCCAGTCCCTAAATAGGGTATCCATTGCAATGCTGCTATCAAAATGCAAGAAGTCTCGCCCTCTTGTCTGTTGGGCCACAAAGACCCCACCAAAATGTATGTCCTGATACTTATTTCATCAAGGGAATCCTTGCCACGAGGAAAAAAAATTTAAAAACCTATGTTGTATATGTTATGTATATATGTTATCTATACGTTATGTGTTATGTTTAATACATAAATAATACAGGTTAAAAATTTTTTTTCCTAAAAATTTAAATGTATAAAAATATATTAGAATGTATAAATATGGAGAGAGAGAAATACTAAAATATACACAGAACCAAATACACTAGTTATGTAGGGCTTTATTTCATTTTTGAATGTGAATAGAGGGGTATGATTGGATTTGTTTTTCACTTAAAAAATAAATAAGGTAAACGAGTTTTTCAAAAGTTATATGTGGCATTTTGGGGGACTGTGATTACTTGGCCTTCATTCCATTTCTAAATGGATTTATTGAGCTAGAATGCACACGCCATTCAATTCACCCAATTAAAGGACATAATTCAATGTTTCTTAGAGTTCTGAAGTTGAACAACCAAGACCACAATCTACGTTGAGAATATTTTCATGACCCCCAAAGAAAACCTCATACCTGTTAGCAGTCCCTCCTGAATCCTTCCTGACTCTACTTCCTTGCAAACACGAACCAACTTTCTACCTTGATGGAGTTGCCTAATCTGGACATTTTATGTAAATAGGATCATATAGTATGTGGTCTTTTGTGACGGGCTTCTTTCACTTACTATGAGGTTTTAAGGTCCATCTATTCACATATCAGTAATACACACCTTTTCAGTGCCAAATAATATTCCATTGTAGGTCCATTTGACATTCTGTTTATCCATTCATCACTTGATGGACATTTGGGTCATTTCCACTTTGGGGCAATTATGAACAGTGCTGCTGTGAACATCAGGTCCAGTGTTCATGTGGCTGTATGTTTTCATTTGTCTTATCATTCAGTTGTTTAGCTACTTTTCTCCTCTAATGACTGAAATAATTACAGTTATCCACCATGGTAAGGTTTTCTCACCTCTAAGCTTGAGACTTTTTAACACTTTTAATTGACTGCCCACAAGAAATTCCTAGTGATTACAATAAACGGAATGAATTAGTCTCAAAATCACATCAATAGAATGAACTCCATTTTTTTATTCAGTGGCATTTTTTTAATGTTGAAAGTAGGAGATATAGTAGACATAATTGAAATCTCTGCCTGTTTGTGTCCTAAATAATGAAAATCCTCTCAAGTGACTTCACCTGGTAATATTTAATTAAAAATATTGTGATGATTCATTCATTTGGTTTAGTGCCTTCTAATTATTCTCAAACGCTGTAACAAAAGGGTGAATTTCATATGAACACACAGCCTCCAGCTCAATAAAGATGAATAATTGAGCCGCACAATAAGAGGCTCTTCTCCACTGATGTGAGAGATGAGACCTTTCCAATGGGGCAATAGTACCGCTCCCGTGAGCAAACCCAGGGTGCCCTGGACACAGGTCTCAACGTCCCACCCCCACCCAGGGGCCCCCACCTGCTGAGATGTTGCAGGAAAGGGGGACCCAGAGGGGTGTTTAGAATGAGGATGAATGTTGATGCCCAAACCTGCTATCCTGAAATGTAAATCTGGGCAAGAAATAGAGGGGACCCCAAGCTCACTTTTACCTTCTCAGAGCTGTGATCCAGGAGGGAAAATCCAGGAAGCTCTGCGTGACAGATATCCACTCCTCAGCACCCAGGACATGAGGGGATTTGTGTTACTTTACGGAGGGAGATTCGGTCAAGCACTCTGGTGAGAAAATAAGATTTAAGAAAATCAACATAATGACACGAAGAGGTTGGAGAAAAACAGTACTCCCCCAAATTGCCTTTTTATCAGTCCTTAAGCAAAACATGAACCTTGTTTCCTATCAATAACAGATGTTTGTTTGGCGAGCTACGTTGGTGGTAAACGTCGTGGTTTGTGCTGAGATCACAGCGATTCGATACTGTGAGGTCCAGGTGTGAGGTTCATGTGTCCTGCAGGTTTCGGGAGCATTGAGCGAAAGCAGAGGTGATGCCCTGTGTGCCCACGGAATGTGAACATTGACATTTGGGCAACACAGCAGCCTGCTTAGAGGGAACCCGTAAGGATGTTCACTTAAACCCAGTCCTATTCCCTGGTGATTCAGGCCAGCAAGCCACGATGGAGAATATGTTTTCAAAGTCTGTTGGTTTAGAAATGCTTTCCAGGTGTGTCCCTTGCCGAAGTCTTTACCTCCTGAATTATTCTCCGTGGCTCTGAACAAAGATGACCTCTACCCCTCATTTGTTATCTTCTAGAATGCATGTGGGCTGTGGGTTCTTTTTTTCTTTTAACTTCAGCCCAATTAATTTAGCTTGAGGCTTTTATATTTTAATTAACGTGGCAGCTTTCATAAATATTCATCAAACACAAATGTTTCCAGGGTCAGCAGGCCATGTACCAGGAAAGAAAGGCATAGATATTTTCCCCTTCCCTGGAGCAAGCTCACAGAAGTGAATACACAAGTAGCTCTCCATACTGGAAAGTCTAGTGTTTGTGTGTTTGTTTAACGAGAATTTGTTGGGGGCCAATAGGTGTGACGTGTGTGGATGAGACCTGAAGATACAGACTGAGCAAAGGCGACTACAGCTGCCTACAAAACTTTCCGCATCTCTACCCACCTACTGTGGTCCAGCTACACCTGCACCTACGTCCATGGCTCTACCTTTCCCTCAGCACATATGTATCTGAGATTTACATACGTACACAAACACACACATCTATACATTCATATACATATGTATATATGCATATGTATATAAGGTCATGAGGTGGAACTGTGGAGTGGAAAAAAAAAAAAAAGTGCAACCTAAAGTTTGAGAATGATGTTTTGTTCAGCGGACTTGCTGAGGACTTATACCCGGGAGACAGCCTCTCAGATAGCTCTGAGGTACTGTTCTGAAGTGGTAATCCAGAATACATAGGAGTTTTTGCAACAAAGACCAGGTAGTCGGAATGTCAAAAGCTTGCTGTTAATTAAAGAAAAACCAGACATCTCAAGTTAATAAGTTAATGAATTTAGCGCTCTTCTATGAATGGCAAGATACAAGAGTCTGGGCTCATTGAAATCATTCCTTTGATCAGCACCTCAGCTCTCCAGGGCCACAATCCTGCTTTTCTCCATCCTGAATCCCCTCGGGGTGCCCGGTCATGGTAACGGGGTGATGCTTCAGGAACCTCAGTCATCATCCTCTGGTTCCAACAGGTCTGGGGTCTCCGTGCTGGTGACCAGCGTGCAGTTAACTTCTTCCACCTGGAGGGGGTTTCAGCATCTGTGCAACAGCTCTCAGGATAGTACCTACGGCCCTGAGGAGGAACTAAAGGCCTTGGACTTCGTCTCATGGCTAAACTATTATTCTTTTGTCTTGCTTGACTGTTTTCCTTTGTTTCTGCATTTTCTCACTTCTCTGATTCAATTTGCTCTTTGGAACTCACGGAGGCTAAAGCTTTTCTGTAAATAAGAGGTGGGGGACACGGGCTGGGATGTGTGCCCGGGAAGACTTCACAGGGTCCTGCTTGGTTTCAACATTTGGTGATCAGAAGCGTTAGAAATGGAAGAGAGGATTCTGTGAGTAGACAGAAAATGGCAAGAGAGTTTTCCTGAGAACATTTATCCACAGTAGCTACCTGGTTCCAGGCTGGAAAGGAGGCCTCCACCTCCCAATACGCCACCTGTTCCCTCTTCCTTGAAGATGAAGGAAACCCCGCGCTGCTTGTCCTTGGGGACTTTTAATTAATTGAGCCTCTTGGCCTTTATTTGTCAACCACACATTTATAATTAGCTTCATTGGGTTTCCTAGCTTCCCAACAGAACATGTGAGAGAGTTCACTAATTAAACTAATAAACCATTATTTATGGTTTGTTTACTTTCCTCAAGGCTTTGAGGAACAGTTGCTCTTTTCCGACAATTAGTTACATGGAGAATTGCAGAAAAGGACCTGGTATAATTATAGGTGGGACATAGAATGTGCATCACCTGGGGGTCACTTCCGAAGAGACAGTTCCAGAACTTCGGGGCTCACTGATTCCGCCACTGTAAGATCTGTCTCAGGACACATGGGTCAGGGGAATCCATGAAGTAGAACAAAGGTCACACGTGAATCTCAGGTGTAAAATAACTGTCCCAAAAGGTAGACTGTGAGTCACTCTCTAAGCTCCTTGAGGCCTTTGCCTCCAAGACGCATCAGATGTTTGAGTCTGAAAAAGCTAATTCACACCTCTTGGCCTCCGAATCTTCATCTAGGAAATGCAGATAATGTACGGCGTCCAGGGATTGTTGGATGGTTAAGAACCATCACCTGTGTCTGGTCCATTGTTGATACTCAATGTTACATCATTTCCAGGATTCTCAGGTGCAGAAAAGGTGATAGAAAGTAAATACATCCCTGGTAGCAGCTTTTCAGGGATACAGTAATGCTACTCTATAAAAGGATAATATCATTAATTGCGGTAGTATATTTCTTTATTCCTGAAAAGGTGTAACTAAATGAATATGAAAAGAGGGGCAGAGTCAAGGGAACACACTTAACGCTCGGTTCCCCCTGTTCACTGCTGGCCATTCACACTCTAATCCTCATAACCCTGGTGCAGGAAGATGCAAGTGAAAATGTCTAGAAAACCTTGATGATAGTAGAGACACTGAACCACTGGATTTGGCTGTTACTTTCTCACCTGCCATGGCTTTTGAGAGGACAGTTTTAGTGAGAATTTGGAGCCTTATTGCAGTGGTGAGAAGAAAGTAAATGTATTTTCAGAAAGAAAACAAAGAAGTCGACCTTGATTAATGGTGGGGTTTGGTCCTTGAAGCTTTGGCTCTCACAGCTCAATTGGAGATAAAGGCTGGAGATGTTAATTTCTAACATAAAATTCCATCTGAGCTTAGATGGGTGACAGGGTTTGCTTCACTTAAGATGCTCTTTTATTACTAGACTATAATCATAACAAACGGGGTACTTAGGCTGGCTTTATGGAAGCAGCAATCATAACAATAATAAAAATACAATCATATCGGCTTCACTTAACCCTACCTTGGAGTGTGTTTTACAAAGAAGTGTTCAGAGATTAGGGCTTAAGGCAATCAACAAGATTCCTACTAAATGGCCCAGCAGATATAAAGAAAGGAGGCCATGAAAGGAAGGATTTAGTTCCACGCAGAGTTTCTTTTTTATTTTGTTGACGGTCACAATTTTACCTCCTGCTAACAAACAATAAGCTCCCCCATTTCTTCCAAAGCTTGAGGTTCTAACAGCACAGTAATAAGGGAGGGTTATTTCAGACACTTAAAGAAATTAGGATCCTAAAAGCACATTAATAATAATAAACAATAAAAATAAATATAAAAATTAGAAAATAAATAAAAAGTAAGTCAACTCTACTTTAGTTTAAAAAAAAAGCACCTCAGGATCAGGG